>NC_081311.1:90404242-90707272 GCF_026419965.1 Kogia breviceps
TGCCTTTTCTAATCATGGATCAAGAGCACGTAGAGAGAGAGGGATTAGAATGTCGGCCCTAGAGTCAGTCATACCTGGGTTCCAATCCTAGATTTACCACCTACCTTACTGCATATCCTTGGGCTAGTGATTTAAGCTCTAAGCCTTGGTTTCCTCCTCTGTGAAACAGAATTATGTGTTTAGTTTGGGTTGTCTTAAAGAATAAGTGAGAAGGTATATGTAAAGCATGGTGCCTAGAATATAGTAGTAAGTCCTCAAGAAATGTTAGCCACTGCTGCTATTGTTGTTATTTTTATAATGGTCTCCAAAGCCTTTGTGTGTTATTACTTAATGATAACAGAGAAATCCAGAGGAATCTAACTGAAATTCGTTTACTCAGTTGCCATGTCATTTATGAACACTACATGCATCTTCATCATACTCCTTAACTCTTTGTGTTGGAAAGAAATTTTTAAACTTCAAGACTAATTTGAAATAGTAACTACTTTTGTATCTGAATACAGTAGTCATTTTTCTATTGAATGTTTAAGACTATCAAAAGCCTTTAGAGAAATTTAATTTTTTTATATAAACTAGAGAAGTATTATATCTTCAATCTTATTAATAATCTGTAGTTTATTGCCTATTAAACAATAAGCTTTTGATGCTTTGATGCAGTGGTTCTCGAAGTTCTTTTTGCCCTAGGCAAGAGAGAAACAGACTATTCCCACTGGTACCTGTGATGTACTACAGGTGATTCTGAATCCAGGGTTGGGGACAGCAGGTCAGTTTTTAAAGAGATATAGACTCCCCTGAGACTCCTTGCTTCCTTCTTAGTTTGACAACACCTGTGTTCTGTCTGTAAAGGTCCTTTCTTGTTTTGATACAATGCAGCGATAAGAACAAAGACATCAGCTGGCACCTCTGGACTTTTACTGGCTAAACAGTGTGCATGTAGTACTTTTTTGTGTGATCACCTTAGCAGTGTTCTTAGACTTAATGAAGTACAGACCCTACACCTGCACTATCAAAATGTAATTTTTAAAGATTTAGACCATTTTGATGAGTAATAAGGGAGTTGTTTTTGGTTAGAGTAAGAAAGTAGAGGAATTTCAAGATTTTCTGTTTTCAATATTTGTAAATGATGTGACTGACAAGGGGTTAATATCCAAAATATACAAACAGTTCATGCAATTCAATATCAAAAAAAAAAGCCTATTAAAAAAATGGGCAGAAGACCTAAATTAGACATTTCTCTAAAGAAGACATTCAAATGGCCAACAGGCGCATGAAAAGATGCTCAACATTGCTAATCATTAGAGAAATGCAAATCAAAACCACATGGAGGTATCAGCTCATACTAGTCAGAATGGCCATCATCAATAAGTCTGCAACTAATAAATGCTAGAGAGGGTATGGAGAAAAGGGAACCCTCCTACACTATTGGTGGGAATGTAAATTGGTGCAGCCACTATGGAAAACAGTATGGAAGTTCCTTAAAAAACTAAAAGTAGAACTTTCATACGATCCAGCAATTCCACTCCTGGATATGTATCCAGAAAAAAAATGGAAACTCTTTAACTCAAAAAGGTACATGTATCCTAATGTTCATAGCAGCATTATTTATGATAGCCAAGACATGGAAGCAGCCCAAATGCCCATCAACAGACAATTGGCTTAATAAGATGTGGTACATATATACAGTGGAATACTACTGAGCCATAAAAAAGAATGAAATATTGCCATTTGTAGCAACATGGATGGACGTAGAGAATATTATGCTTAGTGAAATATATATTCCACATATAAGTGATATCATATAGTACTTGTCAGACAAAGACAAGTACTATATGATATCACTTATATGTGGAATCTAGAAAATAATACAAATGAATCTGTATACAAAACAGAAACAGACATACGGACATAGAAAACAAACGGTTATCAAAGGGGAGAGAGAAGTGGGGAGGAACAAATTAGGAGTGTGGGATTAACAGTTAGAAAATATTATATGTGAAATAGATAAGCAATAAAGATACACTGTATAGGGCTTCCCTGGTGGCGCAGTGGTTGAGAGTCCGCCTGCCGATGCAGGGGACGCGGGTTTGTGCCCCGGTCTGGGAGTATCCCGCATGCCGCAGAGCAGCTGGGCCCGTGAGCCATGGCCGCTGAGCCTGCGCGTCCGGAGCCTGTGCTCTGCAACGGGGAGAGGCCATGGCAGTGAGAGGCCTGCGTACTGCAAAAAAAAAAAAAAAAAAAAAAAAAAAAGACACTGTATAGCACAGGGGATAATAACCTATAATGGAAAAAGCATCTGCCAAAAAAAGAATCACTATGCTGTACACCTGAAACTAAATATTGTAAATCAACTATACTTCAATTTAAAAAAAAAAACACAAGATTTTCTGTTTTCAAGAGACTAAATTTAGAAATTAAACTGTCTGTGAAATAGCACAGCTAGTTGATGACTATCAAAGTGGGTTAGATGTTACTTTCTTTAAGCCTCTGTGGTGATTACAGGTTTAAGTGATCTTTTTATATTGAAATTTCTGAATCAGCTGGAGCTAATTGTGATGCTGGTATCATGCTGTGTTTATTCTACAAATGGTCCTGAAATAATGTTATCTTTCAGGAAAGAATGTTCTTAATGCTCAGAGTATGACATTACACTAGGGTATGATTATTTCAAAGAATGGTAGTAGAAATGTTACTTTATGGGCTAAATAATTAATTTTTCTCTGTTGTAGATGAATGGTCTCGGCCTATATTTGGTCTTACCTCAAACTACAAAGGAATGACAAGAGAAGAAAGGGAGCAGAGAGACCTAGAACAGATGCCTCAACGGCGAAGAATGAACAGGTAGGAGGGAACAGGTATGAGTAAGTGGTAACATTATTGTTGCGGTAACTCCGGGGGGGGGTTGGTAATTAAGGTCATTAAAAAACCTACAAGATGGTAGGATTTTGTCTTTCCTCTGCTTGATATGTCTTATAGTTCATGATACCTTTTTAGTTTAAATGTGGTAGTGTACAGTGAAGCTCCACACCCGCTCCCCTCCCAGGCTTTTCTGGTTGGATCTGGCCTCTGCCACCGTTCTGGAGGTTGCTTAGGTTGTTCCAGGCTCTTGCAGAAAAAACTTTCTCAGTTCCATTTCCAGATCCTTAGGAGAAAAAAAAAAATGTTCGATTTGTATCAATAAACTGGATGTAGTTGCATCCAAGATGGCAGGGTCATTACAGGTGAGTGAAACCTGGGGTGCAAATGATCATTAAAATAAGTAGTACTTTTATAATACAATATTAGGAATTATTTTCCCTGATCCAGTGTAAAGGACCTAGCAGTGGTCTAAGTTTGATATTTCATTTTGCTCTTTTTTCCTTAGTTATAAGGTCCTGACATTTCCTAATATCTCATTAATTACTTTTTTCCCAGCACGGGTGGTCAGACACCCCGAAGAGATTTGGAAAAGGTGCTGACAGGAGAGGAAAAGTAAGATTTTTGTATGGATTTTCAATGTAGACTATATTGGGAATGTTCTGCTTGCTGCTTTGTTTTAAGATAAATAGCAAATGAAATGATGCTCTGTTCACATTGGCAGGGGATGATTCCTAGTGTAGTATTTATTGAGTATTCACATTCTGTGGGTGCCCTGGAGGTTATAAGAAGATTGAGAAATAGTTCATTCAATAAAGATTTTGTTGCTGCTTGCTATGTGCTAGACTCTCTGGTAAACTCTGAAAATACAGAATCAAACTAAAAGTAGTCCATTCTCTCAGGAAGGCTTTAGAGGGATTGCAGGCAAAGGAGAGAGCTTAAGCAAAGATGTGGGGTAAGCACGCAAGGCCTGTTTTAGGGATGGCAAGTAGTTGGGCAGTAGTATGGTGCCTGAGGTGGTGGAAGATAAGGTTGGAAATGCAGATGTTGACCAAATTCTGAAGTGCTTTAAGTCAAGATGAGGAATTCTCACTTCTCTTTGTAGTTTCCTAGAAGGTTTTTGAGCGTGGACGTGAAGTCGTCCGATTGATTTGGAATGCTTCTGCTGGTAGCACGATGTAGGATGGGTTGCAGGGCAGAGGAACTGAAGGCACTGATACAGCTGAACTGAGACTGTAATGGAGAAGCAGAAGGTTGAGGAGCCCTCGCAGGTGTCCAACGGCCAGGAGTCTGGCTTGGTGGGCGGAAAGTTGCCTAGAGTTGAAGATACCAACCAGAATTTTAAACTTAAGTAACTGAGATGATGGTATTACCCTTCACTAGAGTGGAGAGGAGGAGTAGACGTGAAGACATAGATGATGTCTGTTTTGAGCATATTAAATGTAAGGTGACTGAGATAGTCCTATAATTATCCTGGGCTTAGAACTGGAATTTGGGCTAGAGGCATAGGTTTGATAGTTACCTCCGTAGAAAAGATTGTTGACTCAAGAGAGTACAGAATAAGAAACTGAACCCTTTGAAAAGGGGTGTAGCCAGTGAAGGCCAGTGAGCAGATGTGGTCCTACACATTGGAGGAGAACCCAGAGGAGAATGAGGCCACGCTGGAGGGGGCCGTGGCAGAAGGCAAGCTTCACGGGGGTTTGTGCAGTGAGGGCTGGCAATCAGGCAGCACCCATATCTCAAAAGGAGGACGAGAAATGAGCTAGAGGGAGCAGTGTTGTTTGCTTGTGGACAGGTGTGCTGACAGTGGCTTCAGAGGAAAAATAAGACCTGTGGGAAGTTTTCTAGTCAGTTAATGTGTATGAAAGTTATAGAAGTTTCAGTTCACGTATATGAAAGTTACAGAAGCTTGATACTAAGAATGGAGTAAACCATACAAGGGAATAGAAACAATTTTAGAATTTTTAAGCCTTCTCTTCCTCTTCTTCCCCCACCCCCGCAAATACCCACCCTCTGTTTACCACTGAGGTGGATAGTTACCTAAAGGTTGAATTATTCGAATTCCCAGACATCAAATAGGCTTTACTTTTGGATGGTAGTCTTACGTTAGTCTAGCATGGTAGTTCTCAAATTTGTACTTAAAAGTTACTGTATGTGACACCATCCAGTGCTGGCAAGGATGCAGAGAAACTAGATCACTCATCCATTGCTGCGGGTGAAATGGTACAGCTGCCCTGGAAAATAGTTTGGCAGTTTCTTGTAAGGTTGGACATGTAACCACCGTACAACCTCGCACTTGCACAAGATTCTCAGGCATTTATCCCAGAGAAATGAAAACTTATGTTTGTGCAAAAACCTATCCATTAGTACAGCTTTACTCCTAATAGTCCACAACCAGAAACAACCCAGATGTCCCTCAGCAAGTGAATGGTTCAACAGACCATAGTATATTCATACCATAGAGTACTGCTCAGCAATTAAATGGAACAAAATATTGATAGATATAACAACTTGGTTGGATCCTCAGGGGCATTATGTTGAGTGGATAAAGCCAATTTCTAAAGGTTACATGGTGTATTATTCCATTTATATGACATTCTTCAGCATTACAGAAATTAATATCTGAAGCTGAGGAGAGGTAAAAAGGAGTCCTGAAAATGCAGAGGAAATTGGCTTTGAGGGGGAAGTTGAGCCATTGGTACAGCAGTGAGTGATGATGAGGCCATCTAAGACAGACAGCAGGATGCTGGAGTGTGACTTCGAGAGGGCAGAGGAGGTTTGACACAGATGTGCAGCCGAATGGGATGGACCCAGGTGTGGTCGACTACATAGCAGCATGCTCTTCTTCCCGTTCTCAGGGCTCTTAGACCTGGAGATCCTGGATTCTGTGCCCGGGCAAGGGTCCCCATGCCCTCGAACAAGGACTATGTTGTCAGGCCCAAGTGGAATGTGGAAATGGAGTCATCCAGGGTAAGCAAGCAGCGGGACAGCAAGGTGGATCTGAAATGCAGATTACTGTTCGTCTTTTACTTCGTGTTTAATAACGCTTAGCAGCTCTTACGGTTAATCTGATTTGACGAGAGCTATTTTCTGGTCACTTATCTAGCCAGATCACTTACTGCTGATGAGGTTTACTTCAGACTTAAAGAAATATTATCAAGTTGGGAAGTTTCCTTTTATTAATCCCTTTATTTCAACTGAATCTTGAAGCCTAGAGTGTTTTGGTACAGTCGTGTTTTTTTTTAAGAACCCTGAGAAACAAAACTCACCTGCTTCTACAACCTACCCCTCCCTTTCTGTTCAGCTGTTTTAAGTAATTCTGTTGTGAAGTGTTTATTAGGGTAGACACTTCCTCTGCCATCACTGTAAATACTATTCGGTGATCCTTATTGCTTCTCAGTAATCTTTTTTTATTCTCCATTCAAACTACTCTTTCTAGCCTGGTATTCTTAAAAAGGGCCTAAGCCGATTGGAAAAGCATAAGAGGCGGTTTGCAGAACAGAAACGACTCAGCAAAGTGCACCGTGCTGTCAAGTTCAGCATTGAAGGCAACAGGATGCCCCTGTAGGCCTGGCACTACCAGAGCATATCCGGGAGGTATCCCCAAGGAAGCATGCTCTGCGCATGGGCTTGAGTTGTCAGCAGCTAGAGTGAAAACCAGTGTGTGTGTGCTTTCTTAACCAGAAAAGGCCAGGACCACTTTTAGTTTATGAAATAATGACCCTAACAGGCACTTAGTGACATTCTAGTCCTCTTGAATATTGAGAAATTGATAGGGGATTCCCTTCCTTTAACAGTACCCTAGAGACTAGTAGATAATTACCTCATGGCTAGGCATTTTGGTCTTTCTGACTGGTACCCTTTTTATTAAAAAGGTTTTTGTTAGGGCCTGGACTCCTAGTGGTTTCCCTTACAGGCATGTAAGTTGGTTAGTAACGTCTTGGTGGAAGGGAGGTGGCATCTTTTCCTGTTGTCAGTGGCTCAGTAACTGCATTTGAGGGCTCATTGCATAAAGCCTGACACTGAATATTTAGGAGATAAATTTAATTAATACATATTCAGTTCATGGTCAGAAATGAAGATGACTTTGAAACACTCATAAAGCCAGACTCACTGACCTGCTGTGCTTGGAGGTTAACGGTGGCGCCTTTGCGGCAGTGCCCTCTAGAGCATCTGTCTGAGTGTGTTGCCTTCCTTTTGTGACTCCTCCGTGACCCCTGCTTTGGCAGCTATTTCCACAGGCACACTCACTTTCCTCCCGTTTCACTTTGTTGTTAAGCTACTATCAAAACAAAGTGCACAGTCTTACTTAATGAGAATAAACAAAGGATAGAACAGCACTGGTTCAGTGCTAAGAATTCCTTCATCTCTACTTCTCTTTTTTCTTCCCACCCCCACTTTTTTAGGCCACACCTCAGGGCTTGTGGGATCTCAGTCCCCTGACCAGGGATTGAATCCTAGGCCACGGCAGTGAAAAACGTGAAATCCTAACCACTAGGCCACCAGGGAAGTCCCCTTCCTCCCTTTTTTCTTCTTTCCATTTCTATGTCCCTTGATCTCCCTCCTTCCCTCCCACCACCCGTTTCTCTTTACCTTTACTTTTCTCACTGTCTCTTCCATCCTTTTATTCCTCTCTTTCATAATACATTTTCTTCCCCAGCACACTGTTTTGAGAATCAAGAACTATAATAGGGCAGTGGAAAACGTAATAAAAAATCCTAGTGGCCAGTCTTCTTTGGAAGGGCCTGTGCCTGTCTGCTGGTGTCGCTGGTTCTGATCCCACCCTCCCTGTCGGTGATGGGGAGATGAGCAGAGGTGGCCTAGCCTGTTGCTAGAGCGAGAGGTGACCAGCGTGACAAGAGGGTAATTCAAGCAGAGTTCTTCATCCCTAACATTCCCCAAATCAAAATGGGCTGGTATTTATCTTGGCCTGTGTCAGGCTTATAGAGCTCTGTCAAGAAAAGAAAAATAATAATAAGACATGTTTTGGGGGCTGGTAGTCCCATGTTACATTTCAGTAAATTGTCCTTAAACCACCTGACACTTTTCCTTTTCAAGAAGGTTCCTTACATATTCACTCAAGGCTTTCACATTGCACAGACAATAATGAGTGTTACTAGAAAACATGTTTCCCAAGAAGAAAATTGGAGTGAGTAAAGGGCTTTCAAATGAAACTTTTTGTTATAAATGTAATTTTTATTTTTGAAATTACGAGAGTAAATATACTAGAGAATAAACCCCAATCCCAAAGTCCTGCTCTTCCTCTGTGTAAGTCACCACTGTTAACAATTTCGATGTGTTACATGTATTTTCAGTAATGCTTTAAACTTAGTTTTTTCTGCTTATAATTGTAGAAAATTTTGGGATTATAAAGAGAAAAATCACTCATCACTCAAAAGCAATTTGATAAAAATTTTGCCTTGTTTTCTATTGATACTTTAATATAATTAAAATTATATTGTATAGAATTTTGATCACTCCTCATTAAACCACCTTATAGAGTTATCATTTATAATGGCTGCATAATAGTCTATCATGTGAATATATAACTTGTTTATTCATTCCTCTATGGTTTCTGATTTTTCACTTCCAAATAATGCGGTAACCTGTGCTACATTGTATGTTTATATGCTAATTTTTTCCATGGAATGCTTTTAAAATAACATTAAAATGACACAAGCAGTGCATGTTTTTATATAAACTTTTAAATACGAAAAGCACAAATCAAATTAATGTCGCTTGTAATCCCACCATACCTTAATATTAACATTTTGGGTTATTTCTTTCCTGTGTTTTATATATGTGTACATAAACATTATTACTGGTTTGGAGAGGGTTCTGTTGGAGGTAGTGGTGTTTTTTTGTTTTTGGTTTTTAACTTTTAAGCAAAATTGTGATCATACTCTTTTATACCTTGTTGGATTTGTGTTTTACTTAACATGGTAAAAATTCATTTGAGTTAACATTCTTCAGTGACTTAATATTGTGTTGTAATATGATTGTACCATATTTTTTTAAGCAAACCCATCTTGCTAATCTTTTAGGCTACTTTTGGTTTTTCGCTGATAAAGCAGTGCAGCATACAGTTTTACTGTCCTAAGGAAGTGGTGTAGGGTTGACAAATCAAGAGAGAAGTGATTGAATTTGACAGGCTAGGTACTCAGTTCTGTGTGTTTTCAGGCTTGGGGTAACCAGGCATCTGCCAGATACAAGTCATACATAACTAGGTCACTGCAGCCTGGGCATGTTCCAGTTGCTGAGGCTAGAGGGCTCAAATTATTAGAGAACGTCCTGGGAGTGGACAAGGAGAAGTCCAGGCTGATGGGTGGAGCTTCCGGGAGTTGGGCAGTTGGCAGAGATCTGAGCAGGTAAGACTTCCATTGTGGACTGATTGCAGGTACTAAAAATTAGGGCACATTGTCTGAAAGGAAGTCAGATATTTGGGACTGTCTAGAAATCTGGGGTACTGCATGCATAGGGTGATAGTCGCATAACTTTCTCATCTGATAATGAATTTTTATGCTCCCTCAGAGTACTAGTGCCCAGTATTAAAATGGATATAAAATAATATTTGGAATTGGGATTTATGTAGAAAATCTAGGATGGATGATCAATGCAGCTCTTGTTCAAGAATAACCTAGAGGTCTTTGCTTATAACTGAGGTGGAAGACGAGTCCAGAGGTGAGATAAGGCTTGGGGGAGGTCTCCCCAACTCAAAAGAACTTCACCACCCTGGTACCGACCCTAGAGTGTCTTCTAGTCTCCACCTTATTTTAGCATTCTTTGAATTGAGCTTCACAGGTGATTCAGTAGTAAACATCTGGGGAGAAGAATTAGAAAATCCCATCTTTTTTTAACCACTCGACAGTCGTAAAGATTGGAATTGTTAGTTACTGTAGCCAGCAAGAAGAGTTTGCCCTGATCTGACATAAATGTCAGGCCTTTTCAACCATTCTAAAAGGTGTTAGTTTCTTAGAGACCACACCTTTTCAAGACACAGTCTTTTCAAAGTAGAAGAGAAATTACCTAACAAACCTTTAAACATAAAGGGCAAGCAGAAAGAGATGCAAGAAGTATATGCCCCTTGGTTCAAGAGAATTAATTTACTTTTCTTTTTGTGTCAAACTGATTGCAAAGTAGTAGTAATAGCAATAATAGCTGCTTTTATTTTGAGCGCCGATTGTGTGCTATCCTCTGTGCTTGTATTTGTTATTATTATCTTATTCGCTTCTCCCAAGCAGTCCTGGAAGTAGTTCAGGCAAGGGGCATCATTTGTACAGGGTTACAGAATCCTGACTAGTTTCTAATCGGAAACTAGAGTGCCAGCAAGCACCTAGCGGTTCTAACCTCATTCATTATGCTTCAGGCTTTTTCTCGATTACTTTCCTTGCCTTAGAAGATCATTATTTTTTATGCCAGCACTGTTTGAAGGTGTATATGTCAGGCGGTCACCTCCACATTTGGTCTTTGAAACGGAGAATCATACAGTTAAAATGTAATCTCATGGAATTAGGGGGATCGTAGTTTCAGTTTTAACCCCTCTTTCTCTCTTCTAGCAAATTTCCATGGACTAGAGGCAAAATTTGAAAGTAAGGCACAGATAAGAACAAAATTATTCTCCATTGAGAGAGTTTAATATGCTTTTCTAACACTGCTGTGTATACTTGCTCTGTTGTTCCTGAGGTCACCAAAGCTTATTCTGGTTATTCCAGAGCTGAGAGCTCTTCTGTCTGCCGACTTTCAGATAGAAGAAGACGAAAGACAAAACTAAGTGTATGTGTTTCAATAATTTGCTCTTTAATTTTTACCCCACTCTTAGTTTCAGGGGACCTCCAAGAAGGGTATCAGTCGACTGGATAAACAGATGAGAAAGTTCACAGACATCAGGAAAAAAAGCAGATCTGCACATGCAGTAAAAATCAGCATCGAGGGCAATAAAATGCCCTTGTGACTGCCTGAGAGGTTCCTTATCTCTGCTTTTAAGAAATGCGCAATGGACTCTTTGGAGAAAGATGATATTTTAAAAACTTTTTTAGTATACCTGTAAATGATTCAGCTTGTATCAAATGTTGTCGTAGGACTTGCATTTCTCTCAGTTATATTTAAAAGCATTTGTTGTGCACTTTGTACAGAAGAATACTAGTCGTACTTCTATCAACTTTACACAATAAAATTCCATTCTGGTTTTGGGGGGCTGTCTCTTCATTGTCTTCGAGGATGCATTCTCCATGGGGGTGAAATTGGTTCTTGGTGAGTGCAGAAAAATTTTAGATATTACAGTGGTTTGTGGCCCTTCAGAGTGCAGCCTGCCTAACTGTGGTGTGGTTTGTCTGGTCGTTACCCTTGGTTCCCAACCATGAGCTCCTACAACCCTTGGCGTTCCTGGGTGCTAGGGATGTCTTTGTGATGCGAATGAGGTGGGTCGTGGTAGACCCCTGGAGAGCTTTAGGGTAGGGGCGGGTCGCCAGAAAGGGCGTTGCACGTAATTAGTAATTAGAGGGTAGGGACTTTGGGCAGGCCTCATGGGCTGGGGGCTGGGGGGTGCTGGAGATTGACGTAGTCATGTTGCCCAGTGATGTAATCAGTCATGTCCAAATAGTGAATCCCAGTTAAAGACTCCGGACACTGAGGCTCTGATTGGTGAGCACACTAATGTGCTGAAATGGTGATGGGCCTTGACTCCACAAAAAAAGGGCGCAGAAGCTCTGTGTTTCCTCCCAGACCTCACCTCGCCCTGTGTGCGTCTTCATTTGGCTGGTACTCCTCACTTGAATCCTTTACAATAAAACTAATTTTAAGCGCAGTGCTTTCCTGAGTTCTGAGTCATTTTAGCAAATTCTTGAATGTGAGGGGATTGTGGGAACCCCCAATTAGTCAGAACTAGTAACTAGTCGGTCAGAAGTGGGGATGGACTCCACTTGCAGCCATCATCTCCAGTGCCGGCAGCTCATGGAGGACTGAGCCCTTACACCTGTGGAGTCCAGTGATGACTTTAGGTGGTCAGTGTCAGAACTGAATTGCAGTATCCTACTGGGGTTGTTAAGGAAATTTTTAATTGTTTGATTTAAATTAAATTTGTTTTCTCCTGGGGGGGGGGCTCCTACAATCTGAAAAAGAAGATTGAGAAATACTGTTGTAGAGGAAACTTGGGCATAATTAAAAATCACTGTAATTGCTGATAAGCAGCTGGGCAGTTGGCATAGAGAATGATATTGCTTATGGCTATATTCTATTTTTGTGGTACTTTAAAGTCATTAGTCTCTGCAGACTTATTTATGAGAAGTCTCTTGTTAGTCAAGATGACTAAATCCAAGAGTAAGTAATTGATTTTAATTATAGAAATCTTATGATACAAATTGGGGAAGGGTTGTCTGGCAATGTTGATTTTCCAAAACACGTGAGAATCTTATTGATGATAAAAGCCTTGAAACAGCCAAAAAATTATGAAGTTTGTGCACTTTAGTCATAAGAAATTTAACAAATTTAAAAGCACAAATTTAAAAGCACAAATGTGATAGTTGTAAAAAGCAGGTACATAAAGATAATCAGGTAATAGCTAACCACTAGATGGAGATGCAAAAACAACTATTTTCTGCAATGTCATTTTTGCTTTATATTAATACCCTCAGAAACACTCGTGAGAACAAAACAAACAGCCATCTACTGAAACAGATGTTGATGACCCTGATCATTAAAAATTCTAAACAAGAAAAGTAAAATAGTACTTTTTTAAAAAGACTTTAAAGTTATTAATACACCATTCTGGCATTTCATGGGGTAAGCTCCAGTCATCTGAAAATTTCACCTATGTAGGGTAAAACTGATGGTGCCAGGTGTTAAAGTGATAATCGAATGTGGGGAATTCAAAATTTTTAAAAATTGCTAGTTTCTGTATAAACTACCGTTGCTGTGTGATTCATTTTAAGTCTCAAAATTGGCTGAGAATAGTCTTTTTTCTTTTAATTGGAAATACTTCCAATTTACAATAATGTTGCAAAAGTGGTAAACTCCCATATAGCCTTCACCTATATACATGAAGTGTTAACGTTTTGCCACATTTGCCGACAGCTTGCCTCATGATCCCCAAATACTTATGCATATTTCTCCCCAAAACAAGGGCCTTTAGTTTGTCCCAGTGTTGGTGGTGTTAACTTTGGCCACTTGGACGTAGTGATGCAGAATCGCTTTCTTTTTTCAATTAAAAGCAAGTTTTAATTGTTGATTAATTTTAATTTTGGGAAGTTGTATGTGAATATGTAAAATACACATAAAATTTGCCATCTTACAGGACAGTTTTTAAGTATCCAGTTAGTGGCAATACAAGTATTCCCTTTGTTGTGCAACAGTCACTACCTTCCATCTCTGGAAATCTTTTCAGCTTGCAGAACTAAAGCTGTACCCATTGGACAGTAACTCCTTATTCCCCTCTCCTCCAAGCCTGACAAGCACCATTCTACTTTGTCCCCGATTTTGACTACTCTAGATGTCTCATGTAAGTGGAATCATACATAATCCTTTTTTGACTGGATCATTCATTCAGTTAGCATAAATGTCGTCAAGATTCTCCTATGGTTTAGCATGTGAAAGAATTTCATTTTAAAGCTGAATAATATTCTGCCATGTATATACCACATTTTGTCTATCCATTCTGTTGATGGACACTTGAGTTGCTTCTACCTTCTGGCTATTGTGAATAATGCTGCCATGAATATGGGTATACAAATATTTCTTTGAAACTCTGCTTTAAATTCTTTCAAGTATATACCCAGAAGTGTAATTGCTGGATTGTATGGTAATTCTATTAAAAAATTTTTTTTCTTTATTATTATTATTTTTTTATTTAATTTTTTTTTGGCTGCATCAGGTCTTAGTTGAGGCATGCAGGATCTTTCGTTTCGGTGTGGGCTCTTCGATGTGGCGCGTGCTTCTCTCTCGTTCTGGCGTGCAGGCTCCAGGGCGTGTGGGCTCTGTAGTTTGTGGCACGTGGGCTCTCTTGCTGGGGCGCGTGGGCTCAGTAGTTGTGGCATGCGGGCTTAGTTGCCCCACGGCATGTGGGATCTCCGTTCCCTGACCAGAGATTGAACCCGAGTCCCCTGCATTGGAAGGCGGATTCTTTACTGCTGGACCACCAGAGAAGTCCCTGGTAATTCTATTTTTAATTTTTTTAAATGGCTGCACCATTTAACATTGTCACCAACAGTGCAAAAGGGTTCCGATTTGTGCACACCCTCACCAACACTTATTTTCTGGTTTTTTGATAGTAACCATCCTAATGGATGTGAAATAGTATTTCATTGTGATTTTGATTTGCATTTCCCTAATAATTAGTTATATTGAGCATCATTTTGTATTCTTGTTGCTGCTTTGGGTATCTTTGAAGAAATATTTATTCAAATCCTTTGCCAAGTTTAAAGTAGTTTTTCCTTGTTGGGTTGTCAGAGTGCTTTATGTATTCTGGATACCTCTTTATCAGGTATAAGATTTGCAAATTTTTTCCCATTCCTTGGGTTGTATTTTCAACTCTGTTAATTGTACCCTCTGACACACAGTTGATTTAAATTTTGATGTAGTTCAATTTATCTTTTTCCTCTTTGATTGCCTGTGCTTTTGTGGTATCCAAGAAATTTTGTCAAATCCAATGTCATGAAACTTTTCTTTTTTCCTTTTCCATGCAGTTTTTATTTTTCCCTTTTCCAACAACAGTGTTGTTGTTTGTTTTTTAAAATTTTTTTGGAGTATAGTTGAGTTACAGTGTTGTGTTAGTTTCAGGTGTACAGCAAAGTGAATCAGTTATATGTATACATATATACACTTTTTTAGATTGTTTTCCCCTAAATGCCATTACAGAGTATTGAGTAGAGTTCCCTGTGCTATACAGTAGGTCCTTATTAGTTATCTCTTTTATATATAGTAGTGTGTATATGTCCATCCCAATCTCCCAATTTATCCCTCCACTTCCCCTTACCCCTAGTAACCATAAGTTTGTTTTCTACATCTGTAACTCTTTCTGTTTTGTAGATAAGTTCATTTGTACCCTTTTTTTAGATTCCACATATAAGCAATATCCTATGATACTTGTCTTTCTCTGTCTGACTTACTTCACTCAGTATGATAACCTCTATGTCCATCCATGTTGCTGCAAATGGTATTATTTCATTCCTTTTTATGGCTAAGTAATATTCCATTGTATATATGTACCACATCTTCTTTATCCATTCCTCTGTTGATGGACATTTAAGTTGCTTCCATGTCCTGGCTATTGTAAATAGTGCTGCAGTGAACATCGGGGTGCATGCATCCTTTTGAATTATGGCTTTCTCTAGATATATGCCTGGGAGTGGGATTGCTAGATCATATGGTAGCTCTATTTTCAGTTTCTTAAGGAACCTCCATACTGTTCTCCATAATGGCTGTACCAGTTTACATTCCCACCTACTGTGTAGGAGGGTTCCCTTTTCTCCACACCCTTTCCAACACTTGTTGTTTGTAGATTTTTTGATGATTCATGACGTTTTTCTTATGTTTTCCTATAAGAGTTTTATCTCTTATATTTAGGTCTTTTTTTTTTTTTTTTTTTTTTTTTTTTTTTTTTTTGTGGTACGCGGGCCTCTCACCGCCGCGGCCTCTCCCATTGCGGAGCACAGGCTCCAGACGCGCAGGCCCAGCGGCCACGGCCCACGGGCCCAGCCGCTCCGCGGCACGCGGGACCCTCCCGGATCGGGGCACGAACCCGCGCCCCCTGCATCGGCAGGCGGACCCCCAACTACCGCGCCACCAGGGAAGCCCAAGGTCTTTGATCCATTTTGAGTTTACTTGCATTTGATATAAGGTAAGCATACAACTTTTTTTTTTTTACATGTGAATATCTAGTTTACCCAACACCATTTGTTGAAAAGATTGTCCTTTCCCATTTAATGGTCTTGGCACCCTTGTCAAAAATTATTGACCATCTGTGTCTATTTCTGGACTCCATCAGTCTATGTTTGTCTTTGTGCCAGTATGATACTTCTTTGACAATGTAGTTTAGTATTAAAATTTGAAATCAGAAAGTGTGAGTCCTCATATATCATTCTTTTTCAAGACTGTTTTTGCTATTTGGGATCATTTGAGATTTCATATAAATTTTAGGATGAATTATACTGTTTCTGCAGTAAACATCATTGGGATTTGATAGGGTTTGTATTGGTTCGGTAGATCACTGGGTAGTACTGACATCTTAAGAATCTCCCATTCTATGAACACAGGATGTCTTTCCATATATTGTTTTCTTTAACTTCTTTCAGCAACATTTTGTAGTTTTCGGTGCACAAGGCTTTCACCTCTTTAGTTAAGTTTAGTCCTAAGTATTCTTTTTGATGCTATTGTAAATGGAATTTTCTTAACTCCCTTTTAGGAGTTTTCATTGTTGACATGCAGAAATGCAACACATCTTTGTATATTAATTTTATATCATTCAACTTTGCTGAATTTGTTTATTCTAACAGGTGTGTGTGAGGGTGTGTGAGTGTAGAATCTTTTGGCATGTCTGTATTTAAGAGCACGTCTGCAGACATTTTTCTTCTTCCTTTCCAGTTTGGTTGACTTATTTCTTTTTCTTGTGAAATTGCTCTAGCTAGGACTTCCAGTACCATTTGATTAGAAGTCTCAAAAGTAGGCATCCTTAATTTTTCCTGATCTTAGAGGAAAAGCTTTCAGTCTTTCACCATTGAGTATGATGTGAGCTTGTCATGTATGGCCTTTATTATGTTTTTATAGTTTCCTTCTATTCAGTTGTTGAATGTTTTTTATTTTGAATTTTGTCAAATGCTTTTTCTGCATCAGTTGAGATGGTCATGTGGTTTTTGCCCTTTATTCTGTTAATGTGATGTGTTACACTGATTGATTTTTGTGTTTTGAACCATACTTGGATTCCAAGAATAAATCCCTCGTGGGCTTCCCTGCTGGTGCAGTGGTTAAGAATCCGCCTGACGATGTAGGGGACAGGGGTTCGAGCCCTGGTCCAGGAAGATCCCACATGCCGCGGAGCAACTAAGCCCATGCACCACAACTACTGAAGCCTGCTCGCCTGGAGCCCGTGCTCTGCAACAAGAGAAGCCACTGCACTGAGAAGCCTGTGCACTGCAACAAAGTGTAGCCCTGGCTCACCAGATCTAGAAAAAAGCCCACGCACAGCAATGAAGATCCAACACAGCCAAAAATTAAATAAATTAATTAATTTTTTAAAAAAGAATAAATCCCTCTTGGTCATGGTGCCTAATTGTTTTATGTGCTATTGAATTTGTTGGCTAAAATTTTTTTGAGGTTTTTTAAAAAAACATTTCCTAGAAAAAAAAACCATGATTTTGTTGTTGTCAACAGCGTTAATCACAGAGTGACTAAAATTTTTGTTCACCTCTACTCTCTATTAATATTACTTGATTATTCTCTTCTTTTGCGGTTAAAAGCATTGAACACCTATGATACCTAATGAATGTGTATTCTTGCTTATATGCTATAGTCATATGATTCCTAGGCTCTGGCACTGATCATACTGTTCACTGATATTACTCAACAGATGGCCTAAAAATCTTAATAGCAACTTGTATTTTAACTTTAATTTGGCAAAGTTATTTTTCTAGCTACTCTGGCAGTGCGGCCTAATTCAACTTCTTAATTTGGTAATACACAATCCTATTGTATATAGCAAGAGAATTAACATATTGACTCTTCCCCTTCTCTACTGGTAGGAATAAAGGGTTAATAATTAACCAAATATCTGTAATGAAACAATTCAGAATTTTAAAGGCAGTCTCTACTCTGTTCTAACATTTGGTACAAGTTCTTTATTTTTGAAAATGTGGTAATATGTACAGTTTATCCACATATAAAGTTTTGTCTTAAGTGAAAGTTAAGAGACAATTTAGTATCTATACAACTTTTATTGCTAAGAGCCATTTTTCTTAGTCATAATACATTTTTGAAAATAATTCACAAGTTTCTAGAGTTTCATGTGAGTCCATTATAGCATGAGAAATAGATTGTCTTTTTAGTTCAATAAATTTAATTTCCTAGGGTTTGAAAATAAAAGTCTATCAGCTTATACAGAAATTCAATTTAACAAACATTTATGTTTAGATCATGATACTTAATGATGTACGGAATCTCAAGGTGTAGAAAGTATGATCCCAGCTTTGAAAAGTTTATAGTCTTGGAAATAATTAGAAATGCCTCACTCTAATGATAATAATAATCATCAGTTAGAGATTGTTAGTTTGAACAACCTCACAGTCACCTGATACATAATCATCTTTGTCATATCAAAATTCAAAAAGTCATTCTGAAGAGGACCTTCACTGAGTTACATGTGAATAATATAGGCCAACAGGTTTATTTACTTTATTGTAAGACATGGACACGAGGATTTTTTTTCCCGTGCTGAGGATGTTTCCACCTATCTCGTTCAATATCCCCATTTAATTTTCCTTGTAACAATTCTTTTAAATGTGGATCTTTCAAAGAATTGATATATTTCCTTATACTGAATTGTGACAATTTTGAAGGCCAATATCCTTTCATTTATTTTGCAGGAGGGGGTGTGAATTACTAGAATTAAAGTTATTTTAAAATAACCTTTTAATATTTTAGACAAGTAGTAGGTTTTTGTTTTGTTTTTATTGAGATATAATTGACATACATTATATTAGTTTCAGATGTACAACATGATTCAATATTTATATATATTGTAAAATGGTCACTTCAGTGAGTCTAGTTAACATCCATCACCATACATAGTTGAGAATTTTTTTCTTGTGATGAGAACTTCCGAGATCTACTCTCTTAGCAACTTTCAAATATGCACTACAGTGTTATTAACTATAGTTGCTATGCTGTACCTTACATTGCCATGACTTATTTATAACTGGAAATTTGTACCTTTTGATTCCTCTCACCCACTTCACCCATAACCCCACCCCCCGTTCACTGAGAATTTTTGAATCAGTATTCATCAGGGATATTGGTCTGTAGTTTTCTTGTCTTGTACTGTCTCTGGTTTTGGCCTCAAGGTAATGCTGGCCTCAGAGTTTGGAAGTGTTCCCTCGTCTTCCATTTTGGAATAATTTGAGGAGGATTGATGTTAATTCTTTTCATGTTTGATAGAATTCACCAGTGAAGCCATCTTGTCCTGGACTTTTCTTTGGTGCGAGGTTTTTGATTACTGTTTCAATCTCCTTACTGGTTTTTTTCTTTTTGACTGCACCACATGGTACATGGGATCTCAGTTCCCCAACCAGGAATTGAACCCACGCCCCCTGCATTGAAAGCACTGAGTCCTAACCACTGGACCTCCGGGGAAGTCCCTCATTCTCCTTACTAGTTATAGATCTATTCTTATTTCTGTTTCTTCATGATTATGTTTTGGTACATTGTGTTTCTAGAAATTTGTCCGTTTTTTCTATGTTACCCTATTTGTTGACATACAGTTCATAATACTCCCTTATAATTCTTTTTATTTCTGTAAAATTGGTGGTAATATCCCTTCCTTGATAGCTGATTTTAGTTATTAGAGTCATGTCTTTTTCTTAGTCAATCTAGCTAAAGTTCAATTTTGCTGATCTTTTCAATGAACCAAGTCTTTGTTTTTCTTTTTTTTTCTTTTTTCTATATTTTGTTTCTCTCTGCTCTAATCTTTATTATTTTCTTGCTTTTGCTCTGAGTTTATTTTTCTGTTATTTTTCTCTTTTTTTAAGGTGCAAAGTTAGGTTTTTGATTTCAGATTTTTTTAATCTAACAATTAACAATTATAGATTTATCTCTTAGCATTACTTTTGCTGCATCCCATAAGTTTGGGTATGTTGTATTTTCATTTTCATTTATCCCAAGACATTGTCTAATTCCCATTGTGATTTCTTTGAGCCATCGGATGTACTGTGTAAATATTTGTGGATCTTCCTGTTTTCTTTTGCCATTGATTTCTCTAGTTTCTTCCGTTGTGATCAGAAAAGATACTTTGTATGGTTTCAATCCTTTAAAATCTAGTAGTTGTTTATGGCTTTACATCTGGTCTATCCCAGAGAATATTCCATGTGCACTTGAGAATAATGTATATTCTGCTATGGTTGAGTGACACATTCTGCATATGTCTGCTAGGTCTAATTGGTATCTACAGTGTTATTCAAGGCCTCTCTTTCCTTACTGATCTACTGTCTTGCTATTCTATCCATTACTGAAGTTTTCTTCTATTTTTGTAATTTTTGTAAATATGTCTATTTCTCCCTTTAATTCTGTCAGTGTTTGCTTTACATATTTAAGAGCTCTGATGTTTGCTATATATGTGTGTGTGTTTATATGTTATATCTTCATGGTGAATTGACCTTTTCATCATTATATAATGTCCTTCTTTGTCCCTTATAACAGATTTTGACTTAAAAGTCTACTTTGCCTATGAAGTGTATGAAGGTTCCCTTTTCTCCATATCCTCTCCAACACTTGGTATTTGTTGTGTTTTTGGTAATAGCTCTTCTGACAAGTGTGAAGAGGTGATAGCTCATTGTGGCTTTGATTTTCATGTCCCTAATGATTGAGGATCTTCTCTGTTGGCCATCATTATGTTTTCTTTGGAAAAGTGTCTATTCACGTCTTTTGCCTATTTTTTAATGACATTTTTTTCTATTGAGTTGTATGAGCTCTTTACATATTTTGGATATTAACCTCTTATCAGATAAATGATTTGAAAATATTTTCTCCTAATCAATAAGTTGTCTTCTCACTTTGTTGATTGTTTCCTTTTCTGCTCAAAAGCTTTTTAGTTTGATATAATTCCATTTGTTTATTTTAGCTTTTGTTTCCCTTGCCTGAGGAGACATATCCAAAAAAATATTTCTATGGCCTATGTCACAGAGTGTTACTGCCTATATTTTCATCTAGGAGTTCTATGGTTTTGAGTCTTACATTTAAGTCTTTAATCCATTTTGAATTTACTTTTATGCATGGTGTGAAAGAGTAGTCCAGTTTGATTCTTTTGCATGTAGCTGTCCATTTTTCCCAACACCATTTACTAAAGAAGCTGTCATTTCCTCATTGTACATTCTTGCTGTAGATTAATTGCCCATATACATGTGAGTTCACTCTGGTGTGTCTGGTTTTATGCCAGTACCATTCTGTTTCGATTACTGTAGCTTTGTATTGTAATTTGAAATCAGGGAGTGTAATACCTCCAGCTTTGTTCTTCTTTCTCAAGATTGTTTTGGCTATTTGGGGTCTTTTGTGTTTCCATATGAATTTTAGAATTATTTGTTCCAGTTCTGTGAAAAACATCATGGGTATTTTAATAAAGTGTGCATTGAATCTGTAGATTGCCTTGGGCAATATGGTCATTTAAATAACATTAATTCTTCTGATTAATGAACATGATACATCTTTCCATCTGTTTGTGTCATCTTCAATTTCTTTCATCACTGTCTTATAGTTTTCTGAGTACAGGTCTTTTACTTCCTTAGTTAGATTTATTCCTATGTATTTTATTCTTTTCGATGTGATTGTAAATGGGATGTTTTCTTAATTTCTCTTTCTGATTGTTGTTAGTGTATAGAATTGCAACAGATTTTTGTATGTTAACTTTGTATCCTGCAACTTTACCAAATTAATTGATGAGCTTTGGTAGTTTTTTGGTGACGTCTTGAGGGTTTTCTCTGTGTAGTATCGTGTCATCTGCAAACATTGACAGTTTTACTTCTTCCTTTCCAATTTGGATTCTTTTTATTTCTTTTTCTTGTCTAATCACTGTGGCTAGGACTTCCAATACCATGTTAAATCAGAGTGGCGAGACTGGGCATCCTTGTCTTGTTCCTGATCTTAGAGAAATGATTTCAGCTTTTCACTATTGAATATGATGTTAGCTGTGGGCTTATCATACAGCCTTAATTATGTTGAGTTATATTCCCTCTATACCCACTTTTGGAGACTTTATCATAAATGGATATTGAATTTTGTCAAGTTTTTTCTGCATTGAGATGTTCATATTTTTATTCTTCAGTTTGTTAATGTGGTATATTGCATTGATTTGCAGATATTGAACCATCCTCACATCCCTGGGATATATAGGTGTATATATATCAAGGTGTATATATATACACCTTGATTATGGTGTATAATCCTTTTAATGTATTGTTGAATTTGGTTTGCTAATATTTTGTTGAGGGATTTTACACCTATGTTCATCATTGGCATATAATTGTTCATAGTAATTTCTTATCATCTTTTGTATTTCTGTGGTGACAGTTGTAACTTCTCCTTTTTCATTTCTGATTTTATTGATTTTGGCTCTCTCTTCTTTTTTTTCTTAATGAAAAATGAGTCCAGCTAAAGACTTCTCAATTTTGTTATTTTTTCAAAAAAACCAGCTCTTAGTTTCATTAATCTTTTCTAGTATTTTTTAGTCTCTATTTTATTTATGTCTGCTCTGATTTTTATAATTTCTTTCTGTCTACTAACTTTGGGTTTTGTTTGTTTTTCTTTTTCTAGTTCCTTTAGGTGTAAGGTTAGGTTGTTTATTTGAGATATTTTTGTTTCTTGAGGTCAAGGCTTGTACAGCTCTAAACTTCCTCTTAGAACCACTTTTACTGTATCCTATAAATGTTGGGTCATTTTGTTTTCATTTTCATTTGTCTCCAGGTACTTTTTGACTCACTCATTGATTTCTGTAGTGCTCCATTAGTTGTTTAGTAGCATACTGTTTAGCCTCCACGTGTATGTGATTTTCGCAGTTATTTTCTTATAGCTGATTTCTAGTCTAATAGCATTGTGGTTGGAAAAGATGCTTTGTATGATTTCAGTGTTCTTAAATTTACTGAGAATTGTTTAATGGCCTGGCATGTGACCTATCCTGGAGAATGTTCTATGTGTACTTGAAAATAATGTATTCTGCTGTTTTCAGATGGAATGTTTTATATATATATATTTCTCTTTTTTTCCATCTGGAATAATGTGTTATTTAAGGCCAATGTTTCCTTATTGATTTTCTGTCTGGATGATATGTCCATTGATGTAAGTGTGGCTTTTTTTTTTTTTTCTTGGTCATGCCATGCAGTTTGTAGGATGTCAGTTCCCCGACTAGGGATTGAACACAGGCCATGGCAATGAAAGCCCAGAATCCTAACCACTAGTTCCCTACCAGGGAACTCCCGTAAGTGGAGTTTTAAAGTCCCCTTACGTTATTTTGTTACTGTCAATTTCTCCCTTTGTGTTAATATTTGCTTTATGTGTTCAGATGCTCCTATGTTGGGTGCATATATATTTGCAATTGTTATATCTTCTTCTTGGATTGATCTTTTGAGCATTACATAATATCCTTCATTTCCTCTTGTTACAGTTTTTGTCTTAAAGTCTATTTTGTCTGATATAAGTATTGCTACCCCAACTTTCTTTTTGTTTTCATTTACATGGAATACCTTTTTCCATCCTCCTACTTTCAATCTGTGTGTCTTTAGCTCTGAAGTGAGTCTCTTATAGGCAGCATACATGTAGCTTTTGTTTTTGTATTCATTCAGCCACTCTGTGTCTTTTGATTGGAGCATTTAGTCCATTTACATTTAAAGTAATTATTGATAGGTATGTACATATTGCCATTTTGTAAATTGTTTTGAGGTTATTTTTGTAGTTCTTTTTTGTTCTTTTCTTCTTTTGTTCTCTTCCCTTGTGATTTGATGACTATGTTTAGTGTTATGTTTGAATTCCTTTCTTCTTCCTGTATGTGTATCTATTATAGATTTTTGGTTTGTGGTTATTGGGAGGTTTATATATAGCAATCTCTATATATATGTGATTAAGTTGCTGATCTCTTAAGTTCAAATGCACTTTAACAACCCTGCATTTTTACTCCCTACCATGTTTACTGTTTTTGGCATCATATTTTACATAATGCTTTGTCTGTGTATCCCTTAACTACTTATTGTGGATATAAATTCTTTTACTCCTTTTGTATTTGAACCTTCCTATTAGCTTTATACATGGTTGATTTACTACATTTACTGTATATTTGCCTTTATCAATGAGCTTTTTCCTTTCATAATTTTCATGTTTCTATCTGTGGCCTTTTCTTTTTCACTTAGAGAAGTCACTTTAACATTTTTTGTAAAGCTGGTTTGGTGGTGCTGAACTCTTAGCTTTTGCTTGTCTTTAAAGCTTTTGGTGTCTCCATCAAATCTGAATGAAAGCCTTTCTGGTACATTATTCTTAGTTGTAGGTCTTCCCTTTTCATCACTTTAACTATCATGCCACTCCCTTTTGGCCTGCAGAGTTTCTGCTGAAATGTCAGCTGATAGCCTTATGGGAGTTCCCTTATATGTAACTTACTGCTTTTCCCTTGCTACTTTTAATATTCTCTCTCTGTCTTTAATTCTTCCCATTTTAATGGCAATGTGTCTTTGAGTGCTCCTCTCTGGGTTGATCCTGTTTGGAAGTCTGTGCTTCCTGGACCTGGATGTCTCTTTCCTTTCCCAGGTAAGTTGGCTATCTCCACTTCACTTAGTTCTTCTTCTGGGGTTTTATCCTGTTCCTTCATTTGGAATATATTCCTCTGTTGCCTCATTTTGTCTAATTTGCTGTTTTTATCTCTGTGTATTTGGTAGGTTGGTTACATTTTCTGACCTTGGAGAAGTGGCCTTTTGTAGATGTCCTATGAGTCCCAGAAGCACAGTCCTCTCTGGTCACCAGAGCTATATGCTGTATTGGTGCCCCCATTTGTGCAGCGTGCATCCTTTAGTTGTGGAAGGCTGACTACTGTAGGTGTGGTTAGCCACCATCTGGTTGGTCTCCAGGCCCTGCCTTGTGCAGATGCTGCTGGCCACTGGTGGGCAGGGCTGGGTCATGATGCTGCTGGATACAGGGCCCCTGGGTTTCCTAGGGCTAGTGCTGGCCCACTGGTGGGCAGAGCTAGATTCTGGAGTGTCCTTTGAGTTGGGAGGAAGAGTGATTTATTTGTAGTTCTTGTCTTTGTTGTATGCTCTTTGAGCAAGAAGTTATATTTTTTGGCTAGACATAGTCTAGAAATAGAGAGGGTTCCCCTGGACCAGTTCTGTGTGCGACTGGCAGAGGTCAGTAAGCACTGGTCTTTTGAGGAGTTACATGGTAGTTGACCAATGTAGTTATATGTAACCATTCCAAGCTGGCCTCTTCTGAAACCCATGTCAGGAAGATGTAGGACCAAGTCAAAGAGTCTGTGAGTTCCCAGGGGTCATGGACCAGGTCCATGTGGTTGTCTCCAGTTTGCTGAGCTAAACCAACACACAGCACTTCACATTTTGACATTTATTGTACTTCTGTGAGACGGTGTTGTCCCTGTTTTATGAAGAAAATGATGCCAAGGAAACAAGGTACCACCTACCTGGTGAGTGGCAGAGCCAGAATTCAAGCTCAGGCCTTCTGATTCCAGATCCTACGTGCTTTCTTGGCCACCTTATCAATTGGATCTTTTCCACATGGAGTATGTGATAGCATTTATTGTTCAGACTTTTCTTGCCTTGGCTTTTATTTTCTGATGATTCCTAATGATTGCTATTCTTTTTTTACTGATGAAGTCAGAGAGAAAACCATGAGGTGGATAAAGCCATTTAAGTGTTTCTTGAGAAATAATATTGTTCAATATGAAATTTTAAAAGGAATCTAATACAGTAGAGTTTCAGCATAATCATATTAAACTTAGAGGTGAATTCAGAATGAATTTGCTCTCATATCAACAAATTTTCTTTTCTAAAACCTTTTAAAGCAGAAAAGCAAGACTTTGTAAGTCAATCCCATAGCATAGGTGGTCTTATAAGGACCATCCTGTACGTTTCTCTACTGAAAGGGAGAGGAACTAAAACCAGCCTTGTGCCTACTATGTGTTGGGTTAATTTTTTAATTAACTATATGAAGTCATCATTACCTTTTATTTTTAAAATTATATCAGTTCCAGGTGTACAGCGTTATTGTTCAACATCTATATACACTACAGAGTGATCACCATCTATCATTACCTTTTAATAAGTAAGAAAATGTGTTCAACATGAAGTGACAGCCCAAAGTCACACAGTAAATAGCAAGCCACCCAAGAATCTGAAGTCAATTCTGCCTCCAAAGCTTTTGGTTATGCTCTGGTGTTTTCTGGAGGAAATGCTAGGATTTAAATATCTGCTTGGAGTTTTTGTGCTGAGCCTGTAGTTGCTCTTGGACCTTGTTAAACTTATGCCATCTGAAATGAACACCTGTGTCCATTCTCTCCCAGGTCTTGCTGTTATTGCTCAGTGCAATCACACCTTGAATAATAAATGGAGACCTCAGGACACTGACAAAGCTAAATCCTACTGAAGAGCCTCAGTGGGTCACAGCCACGTAGGAGCTGAGATTCAGCCAAACTGGTAAATGGTTTGATGACAGCCTTCTTCAGACATCATATTCATTGATTTTCATTAGGGCTAAGGATCTGGGGGGAAAGTTTTGACCTTTGTCCGCTACTGGGTTTGATTACTGATTGGATCAATGGGCTGGAGTGGCCCAGACAGAAGCCCACTTACAGGGATTATGGGAGCCCTGAGAGAAAAGGGTTCACCATAAGAGAAGGATCAGGTGACAGAGCAAGCCCGTCTTTCCCAAGAAGATGGAATGTTGGAGGGAAAGTGTAGTTCCAGGTACGTATGTCCTGACCCAGCCAATCTGGAGATATACCACCCTGAGAAGGCGTATACTTATTCCAAAATTGAGTACTTGCCATTGTTCAAAATATTTAACAAACCATGACATCATCTTCAGAGTCTCCTGAGTGTCCATAATGGTAACAAACTGTTCTTTCCAGAAAAGCAGGCTTGGAACAAGAATGATAAGTTATTCAGAGCCAAATCTGCTAATTGAGGCAGCTGAATCAAGATAATTATCTTTTGGGTCAAAAACCATGTGTTCTTGTACCCATGAGGGTGCACCTGGAGGAGGCCTTGCCACCATGCTGCAGGAGTCATCGTAGCCTCCGGTGGCAGAGCTTCTTTCTCTACCCACTCACCCCTGTATGTTTATTACATTATTATTTGTTTAATTGGAAAGTAAAAGCTGCCCATGGTTGAAAAAGAAACAGTTAACAGTGCAAAGGATGCGAGTGCAAATCTCCCTACCACACACGGGCGTTTCCACGTTTCCACTCTCTTATGTGAGCATATGTGGTTCTAAATGGTCCCTTCTAAGAAAGGAAGTGAGGGCCAGGCATCCACACTGTTGTCACCTTTCTCTCCCACTCACCACGCTCCTAATGGAGTTCTCCTGCGGGGAAGACTTTTAGCACTTTGCTCCACAGAGAAGCACAGATAATCAAAAAATGCCCAAGGCAGGCCTTTGGGACTCCCCAGATTCTTAAACACCACCATAGCAGGGAATTGCCACTGCTATGTACCTTGAAATGTTTCTTCTTCAGCTCTCTCACATCAGATCATTTTCTGTTCACGTCTACAGCCAGCACTAATAGTTGGACTTCTTTTGGAAGAAGGGAGAGACAGAGAGAGGAAGGGAGGGGGAGAGAGATGAGAGAGAACAAAGATGGGAGGGGGCAGAAAGAGGAGAGGGAAGGGGGGGACAACCTTTCACTCATGGCTATCAGGTGGTTATGAGATGAACTGTGCCCCCTTCAAATTTGTATGTTGAAGGTCTAACCCCCAGTACCTCAGAATGTGACCTTTGGAAATAGGGTCATTGTAGGTGTAATTAGTTAAGTTAGGATGAGGCCCTATGGAAGTAGGTGGGTCCCTAATCCAGTCTGACTGGTATCCTTATAAAAATGGAAATTTGGAAACAGACACATGGGGAGAACAGCATGTCAAGAGGAAGACAGAAATCAGGGCGATGCTTCTACAAGCCAAGGAGTGCCAGAGATTGCCAGCAAAGCATCAAAAACCAGGTGAGAGGCGTGAATAGAACCAGCCCTGCTGACACCTTGATTTTGGACTTCTGGCCTCCAGGACTGTGAGAGAATAAATGTCTGTTGTTTAAGTCACTCAGTCTGTGGTACTTTGTTAGGGCAGCCCTAGCCAACTAATGCTCCAGTCAAAGGCAAGCTGTTGGCACTCCAACCTCCCATGTCAGCCAAGGAAGCCCAGCAGTGAGGAGGAAAGTTTGGGTTCTGGTGCCAGCAGGCTCCTCATGCCCAGTTTTTGCCGGCCCTGTCTACTGAATGCCCATAAATCTTCCACTTTTCAGTGGGGACCTATGCAGTAACAAGAACCAGATACATTAAAGGAGGCTGTCACTTGGGCTCTCCCACTAGTGCCCTGAGGGCAAGACTTAAAATTAGAAGTTGCAGCCACCTCAAAGTTTGCTTCCTGGAGTCTCTGTGCCAAACGGACAGGTAAATGCTTCACGATGGACTTTTGAAGGCATTCCTCTATCTCTTCTAGCATTTAATGTTGCTAAAGAGAAATTTGCTTATGCCTTCGAAGATGACCTTTTTAAAAAAAATCTATCTAGAAGCTTTCCAGTGTCTATCTTTGATCTGAACATTCACAAGAGTGTGTATAGGCGTGGGTCTTTCTCTACTCACTTGCTTGGCACTTGATGGGTTCTTTTAATTTGAAGACTTACCTCCTCAATTCTGGGGCATTTTTTTCTATTATTTCTTCAATAATTTGTACTCTTTCATTTTTTTCTATTCTCTTTTTCTGGTATGCCATTTAATCAGATGCTGGACACCTATATTTATGTGTTTTTTCTCCTTGTGTTATTTATGTATGAATATTTATTTTGTATTTTGAGTTGTAATCCAATACTTCTTTATTTATTTTGTTGTTCAGATGGATCCAGCTTTGGCCATTGGGAACTCTTTCAGTTGGCTCCTATGTCTCTTTGACACAGCCCCATCTGTGTGTGTGTGTGTGTGTGTGTGTGTGTGCGCGTGTGTGTGTGTGTGTGTGTGTGTGTGTTTTGAGCGATTCCTTCCTTTCTGGCACTATAGAATACTCCAGGCTCATCTTGTATATTTTCTGCCTCAGTCCTAGAATCAGACATTTCTCTGGGGATCCCTGGTTCCTTTTATTGGGGAATGGTATCGGAAACCAAGATCTGGGCACTAGTCATGCTTGTTGCTGCTGGGCTGTTGCTGCATCTAGGCCCTCCCAGCAAGAGCTGAGACAGAGCAAGGATATAAATGTGTGTATACCACCCCATGTATATAACCATATCTCTAAATATTTCTCTGTGTAACCACCTGTATCTGTGTTAAGCTACACATGAATTCGTACTGATGTTTTCAACTCGAATCTATTACCTTATGGATTATTCTAGCCTCCTTCCCTCCCTTCCTTATCTGTAAGCTGCCACTCCAACAGGGAGAATCCTGGCTTCCACCCTCTGCCATTAGAATTGCTAACCCATACACCTAAGAGAAACAACTTTATCAACTCAAGTTCAGTTGTTATATGCAGTTATTTTTCCCTTTAGTCTTACAGACTCCACTCATTTCCAGGGTTACTTAGGTCAGCACCTTTACTTCAGTCCCTTTAAGTGAGATTGTTTCGTGTATTTGTGATACATGAGATTTTTTTTTTGTCACAGTCTGCATTTCATTGTAGGATTTCCCCAAACTTCTAAGTGATTTTTTAAATTTGCATATATTAAGGTTCACTTTTTTTGTTTTGTTTTGTTTTAAGCAGTACACAGGCTTCTCACTGTTGTGGCCTCTCCCGTCGCGGAGCACAGGCTCTGGATGTGCAAGCTCAGCGGCCATGGCTCACGGGCCTAGCCGCTCCACGGCACGTGGGATCTTCCCGGACCAGGGCACGAACCTGTGTCCCCTGCATCGGCAGGAGGACTCTCAACCACTGCGCTACCAGGGAGGCCCAAGGTTCACTTTTTATACTGAAATTCTATGGCTTTTGACAAATGAATAATATCATGTATCCATTATTACAGTATATAGTTTCACAGCCCTGCCTCCCCCAAAAAACCTTCTGTTTCACCCATTCAACCTTTTTTTTCCCGCTAAACCCTTGGCAACCACTGACTTTTTACTGTCTCTACAGTTTTACCTTTTCCAGAATATCATATGGACTCATACAGTAAGTACCATTTTCAGACAGGCTTATTTCAATTAGCTCTATGCATTTAAAGTTCATCCTTGTCTTTCAGTGTCTTGATAGCTCGTTTGAAAAATAATAATATTCCATTTATGCACATAGCACAATTTGTTTATCTGTTCAGCTATTGAAGGACATCTTTGCTATTTATACTTTTTGGCAATTACCAAAAAGGCTGCTATAAACATATCTGTGTAGGTTTTGTTTGGAAATAAGTTTTCAAATTAGTCGGCTAAATATCTAGGCACACAGTTGCTGGATCATGTGTTGAGGCTATGTTTAGAGGTGTAAGAACTGCCAATCTGTCTTCCAAAGTGGCTGTAGTATTTTACTTTCCCACCAGCAATGACTAAAATTTCCCGTTGCTCCACAATCTTGACAACATTTAGTGTGGTCAGTGCTTTGGATTCCAGCTTCTCTAACAGGCTTGTAGTGGTATCTCTTTGTTGTTTTAATTTGAAATTCCCTAGTGGCATATGATGTTGGGCATCTTTTCATATGCTTATTTGCCACCTGTACATCCTCTTTGGTGAGTTGTCTGTTTAGATCTTTTGCCCATTTTAAAATTGGGTCTCTGATTTTTTTTATTACATTTTTTCTTGTTTAAGGATATAATTTTCCAAAAAAAAAATCTCTTTAAAGAAATTAAATTTTTCTTTTAAAGTTTTCTTTTGTTTCCTGAATTTCTCTCTTTCCTCTGGAGTCAGTTTTTCTATTTCTTTATTTGAGTTTTTTTACTTTCACGTCAAGGGTTTTCTTCAAATATCCAGTGAGTCTTAGTTTGTATTTTTTCCTTTAAATATTCTTTTGTCGAAAATAAATAACACATACCAAAAAAGAAAATATGAAACAGAAATGTTAAGCTGAATGAATTTTTATCCAGATGAAGAAACTGAACATTGCCAGTATTACGCTAGAAGCCTTCTGTATGCTTCTTGTCTATCAGAATTCTCTAACTTCCTGGCTCCCTCCCCAACCAGCTTATCACTATTCTGACTCATCATAATCATCTCCTTTTTTAAAAAAGTAGTTTTTACACCAGGCAAATATGCACCTATAAATACTGTGGGTGAGTATTCAGTCATCTTTTAAAATGTGAGAATAAGGTAATGTTTTAAAATACAGGAGGGACTTCCCTGGCGGTCCAGTGGTTAAGAACCTGCCTTCCTATGCAGGGGATGTGGGTTTGATCCCTGGTCAGGGATCTAAGAGCCCACATGCCGCGGGGCAACTAAGCCTGTGCGCCACAACTACTGAGCACACGGGCCACAACTAGAGAGCCTGCATGCTGCAACTACAGAGCCCATGCACCACAACTACAGAGCCCACACACTCTGGAGCCCACATGCCACAACTAGACAGAAGCCCATGCACCACAATGAGGAGACCGCGTGCCACAGCAGAATATCCTGCATGCCGCAATGAAGATCCCATGTGCCACAACTAAGACTCCACACAGCCAAAAATAAAATAGAATAAATAAATATTTAAAAAACAAACAAGTAAGCAAACAAAAAAAAAACAGGAAAAGCTATAGGAATTGGCAGAGCCCACTGATTGGCAGGCTTTGCTGTAGGGTCATTAGGCAAGGGCCAGGCTTTGCACTGGGAATGCCAGAATGAGGAGAACTTAAGGCTGATATTCCAACATATAACTGCCCTAACCCTCCCCAGGTAATTTATTCAGCTTCTTTACAGCAGAAGAACCCTTCTCATGACTGTCGTGGTGGTATTTGCTACCTTCTTCTCTGGAGGGCCGCACCAGGCCTCTTCCCCAGAATCCTCCCCTAGGTCTCATCCCCTGGGAGCTGGACCTCCTGCCTCCTCTGCAATGACATCCTGAAGAGACAGTTCCTGGTGAGAAGTGGCAAGCAGAGCCCAACAGGTATCTCATCTTCTCAAGGTTTGGAGCACGTGTTCAGTAGGATAGCCACCTCCTTCAGAGTCCTGGGAGGGGCAGGAATATAAACTTCCTTGTATTTAGTCACTTTGAATAATGCTTTAGCAGGTTCAGCCCAAGGGTTGGGCACCACAGACCCACGCAGCAGAGGCATGCTAGCTCTTTAAAAGGCATCTCCCCCAACTGCCAAGGATGCCAGCCTCAGCCTGACATCTCTGCCCCATCTGCTCCTCTACCTGCCTCTCGTCTCAAGAGTTCCCTAAATTACCAGCCTGGCTGTGGGGAGCTCCTCATGCTATAGCCTGTTACAGAGTCAGAAGTAGCCCACCCTTTGTGCAGAGGTGTGCCCTCCTCCCCCTTTACCACCCAGCCCCCAAAGCTTTATATTGTCCAGCACCTGCCTAGTAGAAGACCAGGAATGTGGACTGACCTCCCACTCAGGGCAGCTCAGCACCTCTAGCCCCAAAAGTCAATTCCAGTGTCAGGGGTTCACTCAATACTGGTGGAACCATTTGTCCAAGCTAATGAGGCACTGGAAGGACTACAGAAAATAGAGTACAAATGGCCCAGAGTGATGCCACATCAAACTGAAGTGGAGATGTTCCAAATTTTTGAGTCCCAGCTGCTTAAGGCTCTCCAGGATCATTTTGCCAGTTGATTGTCCTACTGACTCAGTGGACCCCATATCAATTTCTTCATCATTTCCAAAATCCTACCTTTCCTCATCACTCTTGTAGTGAGTTCAAGCATCTGGGGGGCTGATCAAGGAAAAAGATATGATCCTGAAGTAGCAGTAGCACACAGCAAGCTTTATTTGGGCAACACTGACATGTGACATGTGGGAAGTCTCTCACAGCCTGAGACCATCTACGTGCTACAGAGGCTACTGCACAGGGACCACCTCCCAGGAGGGGAAGAAGGCAAGAGAATGCTAAAGGAGGAGAAGAATTAAAGAGGGGACTTATGCTTCTAGACAGTGTCACTCAGCCGTGCAATGGAGAGCATCTGGATCAGAGATTTCTGGGTTTACCTTATGTGTGGCTAGCAGACGTTGGGTGCAGTTTCCTGGGGTATGCAAAGCAGAGAGGCTCTAAAGAGCTAAAAATCTGCTTATTAGGGCTATGTTTAAAATAACTGGATGTGTGAAGTTTGAGTCTGGCACCAGCGTTTGAGCTTACGAATCCCAGACTGCTATGAATAAGTAAACAGCGTAGGATCAATATACAGAACCTATCTTTGGCTCATTTATATAGAACAGCCTGATTAGGAAACAGAAAAGACAGAAATCAACAATGTCAGGAATGAGAGGAGAAACAGCACTGTTTTATATATATTAAAATATATAAAAAATATTATAAACAACTTTATACCAATAAATTTGACAACTTAGACAAATTTCTTGTAAAACACAAACTACCAAAGCTAACTCAAGAAGAAATAGATAAACTGAATAGCCCTATATCTATTTTTTAAATTGAATTTGTAGTTAAAAATCTTCCCAAGTTCATGGAATAGAAGAATTAATGTTGTTAAAATGTCCATACTACCCAAAGCAATCTACAGATTTAATGCAATCCTGATCAAAATACCCATGACATTTTTCACAGAACTAGAACAAATAATCCTAAAATGTATATGGAACCACAAGAGACCCCAAATAGGCAAAGCAGTCTTGAAAAAAAGAACAAACCTGGAAGTACCACAATCCCTGACTCCAGACTCTACTACAAAGCTACAGTAATCAAAACAGCATGGTACTGGCACAAAAACAGACACATAGATCAATGTAACAGAATAGAGAACCCAGAAATAATCCCATGCATTTATGGTCAATTAGTCTATGACAAAGAAGGCAAGGGAGAATATACAAGGGAGGAATGATAGCCTCTTCAACAAGTGGTGCTGGGAAAACTGGACAGCTACAGAACAGAAATTAGGACATTTTCTCACACCATATACAAAAATAAACTCAAAATGGATTAAATGACCTAAATATAAGACTGGAAACCATACAACTCCTAGAAGAAAACATAGGCAGAACACTCTGACATAAATCGTAGCAATATTTTTTGGATCTGTCTCCTAAAGCAAAGGAAACAAAAGCAAAAATAAACAAATGGGACCTAATTAAATTTTAAAGCTTTTGCACAGCAAAGGAAACCTTTGACAAAACAAAAAGACAACCTACTTACTGAATGGGAGAAAATATTTGCAAATGATATGACAAATAGGGGCTAATATCCAAATATATAAAGAGCCCATACAACTCAGTATAAAAAGAAACAACCAATAAAATTTTTAAATGAACAGAAAACCTGAATAGACGTTTTTCCAAAGAAAACATACATGTGGTCAACAGATGCATGAAAAGATATTCAACATCACTAATCAGTAGAAAAATGCAAATCAAAACCACAGTGAGTGCTTCCCTGGTGGTGCAGTGGTTGAGAGTCCTCCTGCCAATGCAGGGGACACGGGTTCATGCCCTGGTCTGGGAAGATCCCGCATGCCATGGAGCGGCTGGGCCCGTGAGCCATGGCTGCTGAGCCTGCACGTCCGGAGCCTGTGCTCCGCAACGGGAGAGGTCACAACAGTGAGGGGCCTGCGTACCACCAAAAAAGAAAGAAAACCACAATGAAATATCACCTTACACCTGTCAGCATGGCTATCAAAAAATATACAAATAACAAATGTTGATGAGGATATGAAGAAAAGGGAACCCTCATACACTGTTGGGATGTAAATTGGTGAAGCCACTATGGAAAACATTATGGAGTTTCCTCAAAAAACTAAAAATAAAACTAACGTATGATCCAGCAATCCCACTCCTGGGCATATATCTGAAGAAAACAAAAGCACTAATTCAAAAGATATGTGCACCCCAATGTTCATAGAAGCACTATTTACAATAGCTAAGATATGGAAGCAACCTAAATGTCCATCAACAGATGAATGGATAAAGAAGATGTATGCACGGACTTCCCTGGTGGCACAGTGGTTAAGAAACTGCCTGCCACTGCAGGGGACACAGGTTTGAGCCCTGGTCCAGGAAGATCCCACATGCCACAGAGCAGCTAAGCCTGTGCACCATAACTACTGAGCCTCCACTCTAGAGCCCGCACACAGCAATAAAGACCCAACACAGCCAAAAATAAATAAATAAAATTTAAAAAGGATGTATACACACACACACACACACACACACACACAACTACTACTCAGCCACAAAAAGAATGAAATTCTGCCATTTGTAACAATATGGATAGACCCAGAGGGCATTGTGCCTAGTGAAATATGTCAGACAGAGAAAGACAAATACTGTGTGTTATCACTTATATGTGGAATCTAAAAAACTAAATGATTGAACATAGCAAAAGAGAAACAGACTCACAGGTATAGAGAACAGACTGGTACCTACCAGTGTTGGGGAATAGGGGGCACGATGGGAGGAGGAGATTGAGAGGTACAAACTACTGTGTATAAAGTGGATAGTCGGGCTTCCCTGGTGGTGCAGTGGTTGAGAATCCGCCTGCTGATGCAGGGGACACGGGTTCGTGCTCCGGTCTGGGAAGATCCCACATGCTGCGGAGCGGCTGGGCCCGTGAGCCATGGCCACTGAGCCTGCGCGTCCGGAGCCTGTGCTCTGCAATGGGATAGGCTACAGGGATATATTGTACATCACAGGGAAATATAGCCATTATGTTCTGGGCACTTTAAATGGAGTATAATCTATAAAAATATTGAGGCACTATGTTGTACACCTGAAATTAATAGGATGTTGTAAATCAACTACACTTCAATTTTAAAAATAAATACAATTTAAAAAATAAGTAACTGATTCACTTTGTTATAAAGCAGAAACTAACACACCACTGTAAAGCAATTATACTCCAATAAAGATGTTTTAAAAAAATTAAAAAATATAAAAATAAAATAAATAAATAAAAGCCTTCCCATGAGGAAAACTCCAAGCCAAGAAATCTTTACTGGTGAATTCTAGTAAACTTTTCAGGAAGAAATAATTCTACACAAATTCTTCCAGGAAATTGAAGAGGAATGGACACTTGTAAATTCATTATTTGAGACAGCATTATACTGATATCAAAACAGAAAAAAAAAGACATGAAAAGAAAACAGGAAGTTGCCCCTCATGAAAAGGCCATATCAAAATTTTAGCAAATTGAATCTAACAAGTGTAAGAAGATAGTATATCATGGCCAAGTGGATTTTATCCCAAGAATGCAAGAGTGGTTAACATTTCAAAATCAGTGTAAACCACCATATTAACAGACTAAATAGAACCACCTCTCATATATGCAAGAAAAAAATTTTTGACAAAATCCACCATCCATTCCAAATAGAAACCCTCAGAAAATCAGGAAAAAGAAGGAGACTCCTCAACCTGATAAAGAGTATCTATAAAAAAACCCTACAGCTCACAGTTTAAGGTGAAAAACTGAATGCTTTTCCCTAAGATTAGCAACCGGGCAAGGCTGTTCTTACCACTTTTATTTCAACATTGTGTTAGAGATTCTTACCAGTACAATAAGGTAAGTTTTTTTAAAGTCATTTATATGGTTTAGAAAAGAACAATAAAACAGGTCTTTGTTTACAAACGATGTGATTATCTATGTAGATAGTTTCATTGACTCTATGGAAGAGTTCTTAGAGCTAATGAATGAGTTTAGCAGAGTGGCAGGATACAAGATCAAAATGGAAATTCACTCATATGTCTTTATACTGGGAACAAAGAATTGGAAATTGAATTTTTTTAAATGCATTTTAAAATAGCATGAAAACTATTGATTGTTTATGAATAACTTTGACAAAAGATATGTAAGTCATGTACCCTGAAAGCTAAAATTGCTGTTAGAAACTAAAGAAGATCTAAATAAATCGAGAGATATACTATTTTTAAGATATCAATTATCATACTAAGTGAAGTAAGACAAAAAAGACAAATACTATATGATATCACTTATATGTGGAATCTAAAATATGGCACAAATGAACCTATCTACGAAACAGAAACAGACTCACAGACATAGAGAACAGACTTGTGGTTACCAAGGGGAAGGGGGGGTGGGGGAAGGATGGCAGATGGATTGGGAGTTTGGGATTTGCAGACGCAAACTATTATATATAGGATGGATAAACAGCAAGGTCCTACTGTGTAGCACAGGGAACTATATTCAATGTCCTGGGATAAACCATAATGGAAAAGAATATAAAAAAGAATGTATATATGTCTATAACTGAGTCATTTTTCTGCACAGCAGAAAATAATATAACATTGTAAATCAACTATACTTCAATAAAAAAATAAAATATAATAATAAGCATGAAACACTTAGCACAGTGCCTGGGATATGATAGAAGTTCAGTAAACAGTTATCATGGAAAAAAAGGGATCAATTCTCCCAAAAATTGATCTATAAATTTATTGCACTACCAATAAAAATACTAGCAGACTTTTTTGTAAAATCTGACAAGCTTATTCTAAAATTTATATGAAAATGAAAAGGACCTAGAATAGCCAAAATACTTTGAAAAATAATTAATGTTGAATTATTTTAAAGACTTAATATAAAGCTCCAGTAATCAAAATTTTGGTATTATTATAAAGAGAGACAGTTAGATCAATGGAGCAAAATAGAGGGTCTATATAGACTCACACACATATGACTTTTGCCAAAGATGCTTAGGCAATTCAGTGAGGAAGGATAATCTTTACAAGAAAGAAATCTTCGCAATAAATCTTTTCAACACCTGGATGTGCAAAAAATTAAGCCTCTGACCTTAGCTCACACCACATTCAAAAAATAACCCCAAATGGGTTGTAGACCTAAATATAAGAGCTAAAACTACAGAGCTTCTAGGAGAAAATTTTAGTGACCTTGAGCTTGGCAAAGATTGTTAAACAACACAAAAAGCACATACTATAAAGGGGAAAAATATTAATTGGACTCCTTCAAAATAAACACTTTTGATCTTCAGAAAACATTGTTAGTTTTCAATCTGTCATGTAAGGAGTTTGACAGTCATCACTGCTGATCTCACAACAAGAAAAAAAGTGAACAAACGGAAAATCAACAACTATTCTTAGATCCATCAGAGTTTCAAGATCACAACTTCTGCCCACAAAATTAGAGAGACAGGCAGATACAGAGAATCACAACCTACAGGAGCAGAAACTCCAAGGAACCAATACCAGCGCTGGAAAACCTAAACTGTAATTGATGATTTGCTGGAAGTTCAGTGAGGACAAGTTTGAGAGTTAAAAACTCCAAGAAGAACAGTCTTATAACCCCAACCCCACTTTTCTGAGTTTTATCTCCAGAAACCCTACCACATTCTCAGAATCAGAAAAAAAATCCCCTTATGCTTCTGGGAGGGGGAGGGGGAAATGGCCATTTTGAAATATGCCCAGAACACTCTGTCTTAATAAGGCCTGCCCTCAAGAGAAAGTGGTTTACCAGAGCTTAACTGACCTGGGGGAGTGGAAATACCTAATTCGAGCCTCCTCTAACCTTCTATGTGGGTGAAAAACACCCAACTCCAGCCCCCTCTAGCCTTCCTGTCTCTCTAAGAGAGAAAAAAACAACTGAAAAGCACTTGTGAATGTCACAGCCCAGGATCAGAAGCTCATTAAGAGACTGAAATTTAATCATAGGACTATAGAACATTCCCCTCTCTCCACACGTCACAACCATGTCAATAGAGATCCTGTTTAATAACAAGGAATACAACTAAAAGAACTGCATGTCTCAGATGTTATTTAAGAAGAAGGCTCTAGGGAAACCCAAAGACAATAGGGGAGACAAAGCAAAGACTCCAGAATATATTTTATCCTCTGACATCTACATCTGTAGAAAACAATAAACACAGCCTAACCCATAGCCAGATAAATTAAAAAAAACCTCACATAAAAGCCTATTTACCTCAGTTCATTTTAACCCAGTACCTCACACTGGCTTTTTACAAAAAATTACAAATCATACTAAAGGAAAAAAACCACATTTTGAAGAGACAGAGCAAGCAATCCAGGTCAGAACAAGAATTGGATATAGCAGAGATATTGAAATTACCAGATTGATAATTTTTTTAAAAATATGATTAATATGCTATGGACTCTAATGCAAAAAGTGGACAACATGCAAGAACAGGTATGCAATATAAGACGAGAGATGGAAACTCTAAGAAAGAATCAAGTGGAAATATTAGGAATCAAAAAATGCTGTAACAGAAATGAAGAATGCCTTTGATGGACTCATCAATAGACTGTACACTAGCCCAGGAAAGAATACATGAACTTAAAGATATGTCAATAGATATTTCCAAAACTGAAATGCAAAGAGAAAAAATAGTGAAAAAGAATGGAACAGAATATCCAAGAACTATGGGACAATTTCAAAAGGTGTAACATGCATAATGGAAATACCCGAAGAAGAAAAGAAACATTTGATAACAATGACTGAGAATTTTCAAAATCAACTTCAGACACCAAATCACAGATATAGGAAGCCTAGAGAACATCAAGAATGATAAATACTAAAAAATCTACATGTATGCATATTATATTCAAACTTCAGAAATCAAAGGCAAAGAGAAAATGTGAAAGAAGCCAAGAGGGGAAAACACCTTACCCATAGAGGAAAACAGATAAGAATTATATCAAAGTTCCCTTCAGAGATTATGCAAACAGGAAGAGAGTGATATGAAATAGTTAAAGTATTGAAAGAAAAAACCTCACACCTAGAATTCTGTATCCAGAAAATTATTCTTGAAAAGTGAAGGAGAAATAGACTTTTTCAGAAAAAAAAAATTGAGGGAAGTTGTCACCAGTAAACTTGCCTTGCAAGAAATTCTTCAAAGAGAAGGAAAAGTATACAGGTCAAAAACTCAGATTTACATAAAGAAAGGAAGAGAAGAAATAAATGAAGGTAAATTAAAATCTTTTAATTTTCTTATTCTTAATTGATCTAACAGGTAACATTTTGTTCCAAATAATAATAGTGATTATAGGTTATGAATAGGTGAAATGAATGACTGCAATATTATAAAAGATGGGAGGGAGAAGTTGGAACACTCTGTAATAAGGTATTTGCACTATCCGTGAACTGGTGTAGTGTTATTTGAAAGAAGACTTATATTGGATGTAAGTATATATTGCAAACTCAAGGGAAACAAAAATTTTAAGTTTTTATAAAAATTATTTTATTTTTGGCTGCACTGGGTCTTCATTGCTTCATGTGAGTTTTCTCTAGTTACAGCAAGTGGGGGCTACTCTTCATTGCGGTACGTGGGCTTCTCATTGCGGTGGCTTCTCTTGTTGTGGAGCATGAGCTCTAGGTGTGTGGGCTTCAGTACTTGTGGCACGCGGGCTCAGTATTTGTGGCTTGAGGGCTCTAGAGCTCAGGCTCAGTAGTTGTGGCACATGGGCTTAGTTGCTCTGCAGCATGTGGGATCTTCCCACACCAGGGCTTGAACCTGTGTCCCCTGCATTGGCAGGAGGATTCTTAACCACTGTGCCACGAGGTAAGTCTCAAAAACTTTAAGTTTTTAAAAAAGTATAATTGATATGCTAAGAGAGGAGAAAAAAATAATACAAAATGCTCAATTAAAACCAGAGGAGAGGACTTCCCTGGTGGTCCAGTGGTTAAGAATCTGCCTTCCAATGCAGAGGACACAGGTTCAATCCCTGGTTGGGGAACTAAGATCCCACATGCCAGAGGGCAAATAAGCTTGCATGCCACATCTAGAGAGCTCATGTGCCACACCTAGAGAGCCCACATGCCACAACTACTGAGCCTGCACACTCTGGAGCCCACATGGCACAACTAGAGAGCCTGTGCTGCAACTACTGAGCCTGTGTGCTCTGAAGACCACACGCCACAACTAGAGAGCCCACACTCCACGACTACTGAGCCCACGTGCTCTAGAGCCCATGCACCACAACTAGAGAGAAGCCTATGTGCTGCAATGAAAGATCCCACATGCCGCAATGAAGATCCCACGTGCCACAAATAAGACCCAACGCAACCAAATAAATAATAAATAAATAAATAAATACTAAAAAAAAAGTAAAGGGATGGAGGAAGATACATCGTGCTAAAACTAATCAAAAGAAAGCTGGAGTAGCTATATTGATTTCAGACAAGAAAAATTATCAGGGATAAAGAGAGTTATTACATAATGATAAAGGGGTCAATTCTTTAAAAAAAAAAAAGATACTTAACATGTATGCACCTAACAACAGAGTGTTAAAATATATGAGGCAAAAACTGATAGAAATGCAAGGAGAAATAGATGAATCCACTTTAATAGTTGGAGATTTCAATACCCTTCTATCAGTAATTGATCCAACAGGCACAAAATTAGTAAGGACATAGTTGAACAGTACCAGTCATTAACTGGACCTAATTGACATCTATAGAATACTTCATCCAATGACAATAGAATACACATTCTTCTCAAGTTCACATGGAACATTGACCAAGATGGACCACATTCTCAGCTGTAAAACACCTTAAGCTTATAAGAATAGATAGAAATTGTACAATGTCTGCTCTCAGACCACGACGGAACTAAACTAGAAATCAACAGAAAGGTAACTGGAAAACCCCAAAATATTTGGAGATTAACAACCCATTTCTAAATAACACATGGTTCCAAGAAGAAATCTCAAGAGAAATTGAAAAATATGTTCAACTAAGTGAAAATGTAAGCACAACTTATCAAAGTTTGTGGGATGCAGGAAAAACAATAGTAGAAGGAAATTTAGAGCATTGAGTGTGTATAATTAGAAGAAAGATCTAAAATCAATAACCTAAGCTTCTACTTTAGGAAACTAGAAAAAGAAGAGCAAATAAAGAGGAGGAGGTCAAGATGGCAGAGTAGGAGGACACGGAGCTCCCCTCCTCCCCATGAACAAAATACAAAATACATCTATGTGTAATAGTTCGCACTGAAAACTAACTGGAGACTGGCAGAAAGGCTCTTGTACAACCAAGTCTGTAAGAAAGATCCACATGGAATCAGGCAGGAAGGGAAGAGAAGTGATCAAGTTGGGACCTGTTCCCCTGGGAGGGGACATGGAAGAGGAGGGGATTGCACAGGTGGAGGCACTCCTTAGGGGAGTGAGTAGTTCAGTCCACATATTGGACACCCCAGCCCTGGGGTCCAACACTGAGCAGACAAGTTCCATTAGCTGGTTTGAAAACCAGTGGGGCTAACAGGAGGGTTGTGAGAAACCAAGATTCCACTCTGAAGAGCACACAAGTGCCTGGTTACTCCTGGGAACAAGGCAGAGGAAGTGGATTGAAACTGCACAGGACCCTGGGTGTGCCCCAGCCTGAGCCTAGTACCCACCATACCCCACTTGCTCCCCAGCACAACTCCACACTAGGGCGAGGACTGCTGCTGTGGCTGCGGAGGAGCTCAGTGATGTGGGACAGAGCCAGCTCAGACCCAAAACAGCTCCTGAAAGGGGCAAGGGCAGCCCTTACTGGCAGTTAAGGAGGCAGAACCTCAGGACTAGAAAAAATAATCCTAAATTTATATGGAACCACAAAAGACCCCAAATAGCCAAAGCAATTTTGAGGAAAAAGAACAGAGCTGGAGGTATCTCACTGACTTCAGACAACACCACAAATCTACAGGAATCAAAACAGCATGGGGGACTTCCCTGGTGGTCCAGTGGTAAGGAATCTGCCTCCTAATGCAGAGGACGCAGGTTCCATCCCTGGTCGGGGAACTAAGATCCCACGTGCCTCAGGGCACTAAGCCCAGAGCCTCAACTAGAGAGCCCACGTGCCCAAACTACAGAACCCATGTGCTCTGGAGCCCGCACATCACAACTAGAGAGAAGCCCATGCGCCATGACGAAGAGCCTGCGTGCCACAACGAAGATCCCGAGTGTTCAACTAAGACCCAATACAGCCAAACAACAACAATAACAACATGGTACTGGCATGCACACACACACACAAAGACACAGAGATAATGGAACAGAGAAAAGAGTCCTGAAATAGACCCACACAAATACAGTCTACTGATCTTTGTCAAGGGAGCAAAGACAATTCAGTGGAGAAAGTTTTTTTCATCAAATGGTTCTAGGACAACTGGACATCTACATGTAAAAAAATAAATTTAGACACAGACCATACATCTTTCATAAAAATTAACTCAAAATGTATCATAGACCTAAATGGAAAACTGAAAACTATACATTCTAAAAGATAATTTAGGAGAAAATATAGGTGACCTCGGGGTTAGTGATGACTTTTTATTTATGTATTTTTTGCTGCATTGGGTCATCGTTGCTGGGCATGGGCTTTTTCTAGTTGCGTCGAGCGGGGACTATGCTTCGTTGTAGTCTGTGGGCTTCTCATTGCAGTGGTTTCTCTTGTTGCGGAGCACAGGCTCTAGGCGCGTGGGCTTCCATAGTTGTGGCACGTGGACTCAGTAGTTGTGGTTCGAGGGATCTAGAGCACAGGCTCAGTAGTTGTGGCTCATGGGCTTAGTTGCTCTGCAGCATGTGGGATCTTCCTGGACCAGGTCTTGAACCTGTGTCCCCTGCATTGGCAGGCGGGTTCTTAACCACTGCGCCACCAGGGAAACCCAGTGATGACTTTTTAAATACAATGCCATTCTTGAAAAAAAACCTGACAGCTTAGCCTTCATTAAAATTAAAAACTGCTTTGCAAAAGACACTGTTAAGAAAATAAAAATACAAGCCACAGACTGGGAGAAAATCTTTGAAAACTGCACATCTAATAAAGGACAGGTATCCAAAATATATTTTTAAAACCCTCAACAATAATAAAACAAGTGATTCAGATTTTAAAATGGGCAAAAGATCTGAACAGGCATCTCACTAAAGAAGATATGCAGATGGCAGAAAAGCATATGAAAGATACTCAAGATTAAATGTCACTAGGGAATTGCTAATTAAAACAACAGTGAGGTAGCATTACATACCTATTAGAATGGCAAAAATCTAAAACACTGGCAACACAAAATGCTGGTGAGGATGTGGAGCAACTGGAACTCTCATTCATTGTTGGTGTGAATGCAAACTGGTACAGCCACTTTGGAAGATAGTTTGGCAGTTTCTTACAAACCAAACATAATCATATCATAGAATCCAGCAGTCATGTTCTTTGGTATTTTTCCAAATGTTAACTTATGTTACATAATTTGAAAACTTACAATATGTTCATACAAAACCTGCACACAGATGTTTTTAGCAGCTTTATTAATAATTTCCAAAACCTGGCAGCAACCAAGAAGTCATTCAATAGGGAATAGATAAACAAACCATGGAACATCCAGACAATGGAATATTATTCAGCAATGAAAAGAAATGAATCCTCAAGCCATGAAAAGACATGGAGGAAACTTAAATGCATATTGTTTAGTGGAAGGAGACAATCTCAAAAGGCTACATACTGTATGATTCCAAGTATTCTGGGACATTCTGGGAAAGGCAAAACTATGGAGATGGTTAAAAAGATCAGCGGTTGCCAGGGGCTTAGAGGAAGGGAGGGAAGGATGAGTATGTGAAAGACAGAGGATTTTTAGGACAGTGAAAACATTTTGTATGATACTGTAATGTTGGATACATCTCATTACAGGTTTGTCAGGACCCATACAATGTACAACACAAAGACTGAGCCCTAATGTAAATTATGGACTTCAGTTAATAATAGTGTATCAATATTTAGGGACTTCCCTGATGGTCCAGTGGTTAAGATTCTGTGCTTCCACTGCAGGGGGCGTGGGTTCGATTCCTGGTCGGGAAACTAAGATCCCACATGCGGAGTGGTGCAGCCAAAATAAATAAATAAATAATTAAAAATATTTTGACCCATCAGTTGTAACAAACACACCACAGCAATGCAAGTTGTTAATAATAGGGGAAAATGTGGTGGTGGTGAAGGTGGGGATATATGGGTACTCTCTCTACATTCCATTCAATTTTTCTGCAAAACTAAAACTCTTGCTTAAAAATTAAAATATTAAAAATTGTAAGTGTACCTACCCCCACTCCCATCCCAGTTAATTTGCTGATTAAGGAAACTAGGGGTTTCTCAATGGTAGAGCCTAGTCTTCCTTAGTCTCAGGTATCTGGGAGACAAAGTCCTATGCAGAAAAAGGGCCTGCCTCAAGCAACCTGCCAGTCTCCTTCTCAAGATATTTGCCAGGCTTCCCTGGTGGCACAGTGATTGAGAATCCACCTGCCAATGCAGGGGACACGGGTTCCATCCCTGGTCCGGGAAGATCCCACATGCCATGGAGCAACTAAGCCCGTGCACCACAATACCGAGCCCACACTCTAGAGCCCATGAGCCACAACTACTGAGCCCGTGGGCCACAACTACTGAAGCCCGTGTGCCTAGAGCCTGTCCTCCACAACAAGAGAAGCCACCGCAATGAGAAGCCCGCGCACCACAACGAAGAGTAGCCCCTGCTTGCCACAACTAGAGAAAGCCTGCATGCAGCAACGAAGACCCAACACAGCCAAAAAAATTTAAATGATAATAAATAATTTTTTTAAAAAAAGATATTTGCCAAACTTGGAAGGAGCACTGGCGAGCTGTTGGGGGCGAGAGGTAGGACTAAAGAGCAAAGCTTAAAACTGCTAAAGGGAAGAACAACCTCCTGCATCTTCAGGGTGGACAAGACAGACCTGTCAGGCTCTCAGTACAAAGCTGAGAGCGTCTCCCCAGGAAGCATTTGAAACTAGATGGGCTCTGAATCTAACTAAAGTTGCCATCCAGCTTCATCCCAGCTTAGTTCTTTTCTTTTTTAAATTGAAGTATAGTTGATTTACAATGTTGTGTTAATTTCTGCTGTATAGCAAAATGATTCAGTTATACTTATATACATTATTTTACATATTCTTTTCCATTCTTATCACAGGATATTGAATATAGTTCCCTGTGCTATACAGTAGGACCTTGTTTATCCATTCTATATATAATAGTTTGTGTCTCCAGCTTAGTTCTTGATTGAACCAGAAAGGGGAAACATTTTCTGATAGGAAAAAATATGTATTCTTCAGTCGCTGGTTCCTTTATAAACAGTTTTCAGCATACTGTAAAAATTCCAAGATGGCAAAGAAACAGGAAAATGTAACCAAGAGAAAAAAAAGTCAATATATGTATACCCACAGATGATCCAGATGTCAGAATAGGTGACAATGATTTAAAATGAGTATAACAATGTAAGATAGAGAAAAAATGAGTGAAAAGATGGAGACTTTTTTTGAGAGAGCTGGAATGTGCAAAGAAAATCATATGGACATTCTAGAGTGGAAAACTTTGGTATCTGACATTAATAACTCACTGGACAGATTTCACAGGGATTGGACACAGGAGAAGACAGAATTAGTGAACTTGAAGAAAGAATAATAAAAACGACTCAAATCATCACAGAGAGAAATAAAGGAGTAAACGCAGAGGGATTGGATGGCAGATAATGACCGTTCATATTAAGTCCTCTGTACTAGTTGGTTGTTTAACCATGTGCATGTATAATTTTGATTTCTTTTAAGCACGTGCAACATGCTCCTGCCTGATGAAAGGTCCTATAGGACCTCCGTGCGCACACTCTGGCCCTTATGCTCATAGTACAAGATGATGAGTGGGTGCAGGGGAAAGAACATGGGCTAGAACCAGGGGTCCTGGATTTCAGGCCTAACTCTACCATCGACTTGCAGTGAGATCTGGGTTTTCTTGCCTTCTAAATGAGGGTCAAGTGATGAGTGCTGTAGCCCAGTGTGGTGAGGTGACTGGCTCCCAAACAACATGAATTCTCTGGGACCAAGTTAGGCTTTTCCACCCAGTTGCCACCACCCACGCACCTGCCCTGGGGAGTCTGCCAGGGGACAAGGCTGAAGCTGGCTAATGATTGAACCACCCCAAATATTGACAGAGCCCGGGTCCTGCCACTGCCCAAACCGTACATGACTCCTCTTTCACCTGTGACCCGGCTCCGTGTCACAGAGGACAGAGCAGGGACTTTGGAGCCAGCCACAGCCGCAGCCGGACTCCCCTGACAGGGACAACTTAGGCATTCCCTCTAGCCTCTTTCCTCTTCATCAAAACGGGGACAGTCAACAGTTCGCCCCTCTGGTTGGTGTGAGATTTCCATCACACGGTCAGCTGCAGTGAAAGTATTCAATACGGCCACCATCACCCTGACCTGTGGCCTCTCCCGGGACAGCCCTTGGGGCCTGTTTTGCCACCCAGTCTCTCCTGGCCTCCCCTGAGGCTTGGCCCACCTGTTCCTGGACCCTTGCCTCCCAGCTCCTGCCAGCGCCCTGCTGTCTCCCCCCAGCTCACTGTGGTCCTTTGGCCTCACTTTGGTTGGCAGTTTCCCATCTGCCTTCCAGGTGAAGCTGGGTTAGAGGGCTCCTCAGGAGGCAGAACCCCCAGCCCCTCGCTCCAGCAGCCCCAGCCTCGGGTTCTCTGCATGGCCAGCTGCCACTGGAAAACTGAACTCTTCCACTTTCACAGCTGACTTCAGCCTTGGCTGACCTTTCCCTTCTCTGAAAAGGTTTTAGTTGCTGTGACCATCAGTCCTGGATTTGCATGAAGGAAAGGAGAGGAGGGAGGAGCTTACCTCAGCGAGTCCTAGGCCATCAACTGGGAAATGACTAAGGCACTAAATGTAAAATGAGCTGGGTGCCTGTTGTACCCTTTTGGGGAGCAAACTTGTTTAAGATGGGAACTTTCTGTTCTTTAAAAGTTTGGTAGGGACTTCCCTGGTGGTGCAGTGGTAAAGACTCCGCGCTCCCAATGCAGGGGGCTCGGGTTAGGTCCCTGGTCCAGGAACTAGATCCTGCATGCATGCCTCAACTAAGAGTTTGCATGCCACAACTAAGGAGCCGGTGAGGTGCAACTCAGGAGCCCGCCTGCCGCAACTAAGACCCAATGCAACCAAATAAATAAATAAATATTTTTTAAAAAGTTTGGTAGAACTCATACACAAAAAACAAGATGTGGCTGAAGCTTTTGAGGGGAAGTGGGAATGGCTTTCACCACTTCAATTTTCTTCTTGCGTCAGCATTCATATTTTATATTTTTTCAGTATTGTATCTATTTCACATATGTTTTCAAATTTATTAGCTTAAAATAAAATACTTCCTAATTCCCTCCCTTTTTTTCTTTATTTTTTTATTGTGATATAATTGACATATAACATTATATTAGTTTCAGGTGTACAAAATAATGATTCAATATTTGTATATATTTGCAGTATATATAAGTCTAGTTAACATCCATCACCACACAGTTACAGTTTTTTTCCCTTGTGATGAGAACACTTAAGATCTATTCTCTTAGCAACTTTCAAATACACAATACAGTATTATTAACTATAGTCACCATGCTGTACATTACATCCCCATGGTGTGTGTGTGTATATCTCACATTTTATATTTCTATCTCATATCTATCTATCTACCTACCTGTCTCATATTTTCTCTATCCATTCATCCATTGATGGAACTTAGGTTGTTTCCATGTCTTGGCTATTGTAAATAATGCTGCAATGAACCTGGGGGTGTGTGTATCTTTTCGGGTTAGTGTTTTCGTTTCCTTTGGATAAATCCCCAGAAATGGAATTGCTGGCTCATATGGTAGTACTATTTTTAATTTTTTGAGCATCCTCAGTACTGTTTTTCCATAGTTGCTGCACCAATTTACATTCCCACCAACAGTGCACAAGTGTTCCCCAACACATGTTATTTCTTCTCTTTCTGATAATAACCATTCTAACAGATATGAGGTGACACCTCATTATGGTTTTGATTTGCATTTCCCTGATGCTTAGTAATGTTGAGCACCCTTTCATGTACCTGTTGGTGATCTGTATGTCTTCTTCGGAAAAATGTCTATTCAGATCCTATGCTCATTTTTATATCAGATTGTTTGGTTTTTTTATATTGGGTTGTATGGGCTCTTTACGTATTTTGGATATTAATCTCTTATCAGATATATGATTTGCAAATATTTTCTCCTATTCAGTAAGTTGTCTTTTCATTCTGTTGATCATTTCCTTTGCTGTGCAGATGCTTTTTAGTTTGATGTAGTTCCACCTATTTTTGCTTTCCTTGCCTTTGTTTTGGTATCAAATCCAAAAAAATCATCACCAAGACTCATGTGAAGGAGCTTACTGCCTATGTTTTCTTCTATGAGTTTTATGGTTGCAGGTCTTACATTAAAGTCTTTAATCCATTTTGAATTTATATTGTGTAGAGTATAAGACAGTGGTCCAGTTTCATTTTTTTCATGTGGCTGTCCAATTTTTCCAACACCATTTATTGAAGAAATTGTCCTTTGCCCATTGTGCATTCTTGGCTCTTTTGTCATAAATTAATGGACTATGTATCTGTGGCTTCATTTCTGGGCTTTCTATTCTATCCCATTGATCTTTGTATCTGTTTTTATGCCAATACCATACTGTTTGAAATCAGGAAGTATGATGCCTTCAGCTTTGTTCTACTTTCTCAAGATTGCTTTGGTTGTTTGGGTTCTTTTGTTGTTCCATACAAACTTTAGGAAGTTTGGGGTTTTTTTTTTTTTATTTCTGTGAAAAATGTCATTGGGATTTCCATAGGAATTTCATTTTTGACAGGAATATGTAGATTGCTTTGGGTAGTATGAGCATTTTAACAATATTAATTTTTCCAATCCAAGAGCACAGAGTATCTTTTCATTTATTTGTGTCTTCAGTTTTTTTCATCAATGTCTTATAGTTTTCAGTGTACAGGTCTTTCACCTCCTGGGTTAAATTTATTCCTAAGAAATACTGTTTTTGATACATTATAAATGGGACTGTTTTCTTAATTTCTCTTTCTGATAGTTCATTATTGTATATATAATAGCAACAGGTTTTTGTATGTTCATTTTCTATTCTGCAACTTTATTGAATTTGTTGATTAGTTTTAACAGTTTTAAAAAAATTTTTTTTGTGAAGTCTTTAAGGTTTTCTATATATAATATCATGTCATCTGCAAATAGTAACAGTTTTAATTCTTCCTTTCCAATCTGGATGCCTTTTGCTTCTTTTTCTTGCCTAATTGCTCCAGCTAGGACTTCCAATACTATGTTGAATAAAAGTGGTGAGAGTGGGCATTCTTGTCTTAGTCCAAATCTAAACAAAAAGCTTTCAGATTTTCACCCCTGAGTACAATGTTAGCTGTGGGCTTGTCATATGTGGCCTTTATTATGCTCAGGCACATTCCCTCTATATCCACTTTGTTGAGAGTTTTTATCATAAATGGATATTGAATTTTGTCAAATGCTTTTTTCTGCATCTATTGAGATAATCATTTATCCTTCATTTTGTTAGTGTGGTGTAACACATTGATTGAGTTGCAGATGGAACCATTCTAATCCCACTTGAGGGACTTAAGCTGTCAGTGCAGTGGTTAAGACTCTGCACTTCCAATGTAGGGGGTGTGGATTCGATCCCTGGTTGGGGAATTAAGATCCAACATGCCGCATGGCATGGCCAAAAAAAAAAAAAAGAAATCCCACTTGATAATGGTGTATGATCCTTTTAATGTATTATTGAATTCAGTTTGCTAATATTTTGTGGAAGTTTTTGCATCTGTGTTCATCAAAGATATTGATCTGTAATGGTCTTTTCTTGTGGTGTCGTCTGGTTTTGGTATTAGGTAATGCTGACCTCATGCAATGAGTTTGAAAGTGTTCTCTTCAGTTTTTTGGAAGGGTTTGAGAAGGATTGGTATTAATTCTTCTTTGAATGTTTGGTAGAAATACCTGTGAACTCATCCGGCCTTGGACTTTTCTTTTTTGGGGGGTTTTAATTACTGATTCAATTTCCTTACTAGTAATTGATCTGTTCAGATTTTCTATTTCTTCATGATTCGGTCTTGGTAGTTTATATGTTTCTAGGAATTTATCCACTTCTTGTGGGTTGTCCAATTTGTGGTTGAATAACTATTTATAGTAGTGTCTTATACTCCTTTGTATTTCTATGGTATCAGTTGTAATGTCTTTTCTTCCATTTCTGATTTTATTTGAGTCCTCTCTCTTCTTGGGCAGTCTAGTTAAAGGTTCGTCAAATTTATGTTTTCAGAAAACCAGCTTTAATTTTCATTGATCTTTTCTATTATTTTTTAGTATCTGTTTCATTTATTTCCATTCTTTGTTATTTCCTTCCTTCTACTAAATTCGGGCTTTGTTTGGTTTTCTTCTTCTTGTTCCTTAAGGTGTACAGTTAGTTATGAACTTCCCTCTTAAAAGCTGCATCCACAAGTTTTGGTGTCTTGTATCTCCATTTTCATTTGCCTCAAGGTATTTTTTGCTTTCTCTCTTGATTTCTTCTTTAACCCCTTGGTTGTTCATTGGCATGTTGCTTAATCTCCACATATTTGTGAATTTTTCAGGTTTCCTCCTGGAATTGATTTCTAGTGTCATACAATTATGGTTGGAAAATCTGCTTGGTATGATTTCAGTCTTCTTGAATTCATTAGGACTTGTTTTGTGGCCTAACATGTAACCTATCCTGGAGAATGTTCACTCATACGCTTGAGAAAAATGTGTATTCTGTTGCTTTTGGATGGAATATTCTGTATACGTCTGTTAAGTTCATCTTGTCTAATGTGTTGTTTAAGGCCAATGTTTTCTTATTGATTTTCTGTCTAGAGGATCTATTACTTTAATGAAAGTGTGGTATTAATGTCCCCTACTATTATTTTATTGCTGTCTCTTTCTCACTTTAGGTCTGTTAATGTTTGCTTTATATATTTAGGACCTGCAATATTGGTGCAGAAATACTTACAAACATTATATCCTCTTGTTGGATTGGCCCCTTTATCATTATGTAATGACCTTTTTACAGTTTTTGTCTTAAAAAGTCTATTTTGCTGGGAATTCCTTGGCAGTCCAGTGGTTAGGACTCCCTGCTGTCACTGCAGAGGGCATGGGTTCGATCCTTGGTCAGGGAACTAAGATTCTACAAGTTGTGCAGCACAGCCAAGAAAGAAAAAAGAAGTCCATTTTGTCTAATATAGTTAAAGTTACCCCAGGTTATTATTTGGGGGGGGGGTGTTTCCATTTGCATGGAATATCTTTTTCCATCCCTTCATTTTCGATCTATGCTGTGTCCTTAAAGCTGAAGTGTCTCTTGTAGACAGCATATAGATGAGACTTGAGTTTTCATCCATTCAGCAATACTTACATCAGACAAAACAGACTTTAAAAGACTGTAACATGAGACAAAGAAGCATATTATATAATGCTCAATGGATCAATCCAAGAAGATATAACAATCGTAAATATATATGCACCCAGCATAGGAGCACCCCAATATATAAGGCAAACGTTAACAGACATAAAAGGAGAAACTGGCAGTAACACAATCATAGTGGGGGACTTGCACACCCCACTTACATCAATAGACAGATGATCTGGACAGAAAATCAATATGAAAACATTGGCCTTAAACAATACATTAGATAAGATGAACTTAACAGTCATATACAGAATATTCCATCCAAAAGCAGCAGAATAAACATTCTTTTCAAGTGCACATAGAACATTCTCCAGGATAGATCACATGCTAGGCCACAAAACAAGTCTCAGTAAATTTAAGAAAACTGAAATCATACCAAGTATATTTTCCAACCACAACGCTATGAGACTAGAAATCAATTACAAACACACACACACACACACACACACACACACACACACACACACACACACACACGTGGAGACTAAACAATATGCTCACCAATGAATCACTGAAAAAATCAAAGAAGAAATTAAAAAATACCTGAAGCCAAATGATCCAAAATCTATGGGATACAGCAAAAGCAGTTCTAAAAGGGAAGTTTATAGAATACAAGCATACCTCAGGGAAAAAGGAAAATCTCAAATAAACAACCTAACCTTACACCTATAGGAATTAGGAAAAGAAGAACGAAAAAACCCAAAGTTAGTAAAAGTAAATAAATCATAAAAATCAGAGCAGAAATAAATGAGAGACGTTTTTAAAAAATCAATAGAAAGATCAAGGAAACTAAAAGCTAATTCTTTGAAAAGATAAACAAAATTGATGAACCTTCAGCCAGACTCATCAAGAAAAAAAGGGGAGGGTCTAAATCAATTAAAACAACTTTTTGTTATTAATTTCTATTTTCATTGCTTTTTTTCTAGAGGATATGTTTTATATCACATTGAGCCTCTGGAATTTATTGAGGCTTCCTTCATGGTCCAATATATTTTTGTAAATGCTCCTAGCAAGCTAAAAAAAAGCATATTAATTTTACTGTCCAAAATCTTCTATATATCCATTTATTTTTTAATCTGTTTAATTTATTGGTTTTGGGCTTCCCTGGTGGCGCAGCGGTTGAGAATCCGCCTGCCGATGCAGGGGTCACGGGTTCGTGCCCTGGTCCGGGAAGATCCCACATGCCGTGGAGCAACTAAGCCCGTGAGCCATGGCCGCTGGGCCTGCGCGTCCGGAGCCTGTGCTCCACAACGGGAGAGGCCACAGCAGTGAGAGGCCCGCATACAGAAAAAAAAAAAAAAAAAAAAAAAAGCGCAATTTAATTTATTGGTTTTGAGAGAGTTCTTTTAAATTTCCAAATACAATTGCTTATTTCTCCCTGCACTTCTGTCAATTGTTGGCTTATAAATATTTTGAGGTTATATTGTTAGAGGCATATGTTATTTTATCATGATTTTACCTTTATACATGATTGATTCTTTTATCAGTATTTAATGTCCATCCTTGTTGTTTGTGATATTTTTTCCTTGATTGCCATTTTATCAGTTATTAAAATCACTATCTTAGCTTTCTTTTCATTCAAATCAATGTGGAATTTCTAATATTATTTTCAGTCTTTAAGTGTTTTTTGTTTTTACGCTATCTGTAAATAATATATTGTCAGGTTCATTTTTTATTCTGAAAGTTCTTTCTTTTTATTGATAAGTTTAACCCAGTTATATTTATCCTTATTATTTCCATCTTACTCCATAGTTTCCATTAACTGTACTTTCTTCTTGTTTCATTTTATAGTTTTTATATGTAAGTCCATATTGAGTTAATTTTTGTATAATGTTTGTGTTCATTTTTTGGCCTGTCCATGCCCCATTGTACCAGCACCATGTGTTGACAAGGGTGTCCTTCCTCCATCGAATTGCTTTTGCATCTTTGTAAAAAAAAATCAGATGGTCATGGCTGTGTGAGTCTATTTCTGGATTCTCTATTCCATTCCATTCATCTATGTGTCTCTCCCTCCACCAATACCACACACTCTTGTTCACTGTAGTTAGATTATAATCCATGACGCTGGGTAGAATGATTTCTCCTAATTTGTTCTTCTTTTTCTAAAGTGTTTTAGCTACTCAAGGTCTTTTGCCTTTTCATATATATAATATATATATTATATATATATATATAAAATAGTAAGCTTGTTTACAAAAATATCAAGTTGAGATTTTTCTATGAATTGTGTTAAACCTATAGCTCAATTTTGGGAAAATTGACATCTTTACTGTGTTGAGTCTTCCATTGTTTCTCCATGTATTTAGGTCTTCTTTAATTTCTTTCATTAGCATTTTGTAAGTGTCATCACACAGATCTGGTACATGTTTGTTGTATTTATATCTAAGTAATTCATTTTCTTTAGAGTGATTGGGAGTGGTATTGTGGTTTTAATTTTGGTTTCCACATGTTCATTGTTAACATGTAGAAATACCATTGATTTTTACATGCTGCTCATTTACTTTTTTTTTTTTTTTTTTTTTTTGCGGTATGCGGGCCTCTCACTGTTGTGGCCTCTCCCGTTGCGGAGCACAGGCTCTGGATGCGCAGGCTCAGCGGCCATGGCTCACGGGCCCAGCCGCTCCGCGGCATGTGGGATCTTCCCGGACTGGGGCACGAACCCGTATCCCCTGCATCGGCAGGCGGACTCTCAACCACTGCGCCACCAGGGAAGCCCTGCTCATTTACTTTTATTCTCCTTCTTTGCTTTCTGTGGACAGATCAAGTTTTCTTATGTTGGTTTAAAAGTTGTATTTTTGTTCTTGTTTTGTTCGCTCTTAGGACCATTTCCAGAGACTTTGTTTGTTTTAATAATTTTCACTAGTTTCACCGAAGAACAGGTCAGCAGATCTCTTCAGGCTGGGATGCCAGAAGTTCTCTCTCCCACGCTATTTAACCACCTTGATAGGAGACTCACCTGGGGAATCTTTAACAAGGGCAAAGACCTCAGCATGCGGTCACTCTTTCAATCCATCATGTCCGACTGCAAGTGTGAGGGACACTGGCCTTAGGCACTGATCAGCAGATGGTTCCAGCCCCAGGCCTGGCTTCCTTCCACCTCCAAGCAGTCCCACCTACCCTTTCCCAGGCCCTAAGGAGACAGATCCTGCAGCCCCCTTCTCAGCCACGCCTCTTTCCTTGTGTTGCACGTATAGAACTCAGTGGGTCCTGGTGTCCCCTCTGGTGTGTAAGCAGCAGCTGTGGTTCCAACAAGAGGGATGTAATCATAAGTCAAGGCCTTCTGTACCATTGACTGATTTGTGCTGTACTTTCTTTATCCTCATTGGCCCTGAGCGTCTTGGCACCTACTCAAGCAGAAAAGGTCCTTAAAGTTCCTTTTGTCCAGTGGCTTTCAACCCTAGTCACATATTAAAATGACCAGGGGAGTTTAAAAAATATCAGTATTTTTGTTCCCCACCCTAAATCAACTAAACCAGAATCTCTGTGCGTGAAACCGGATGTAGATGTCTTTGAAAGCCCTCAACCGCACCCCCAGCCCCCAGGAGATTCAGAAGTACAGTGAAGGTTGAGAACCACTGCTCTCAATCTAATCTTTTCATTTTACTGATGCCCAGAGAACAGAAGTGACTTGCCAAGTCATACGGAGAGTTAGACTAATTTAATGACTTTAGACTAATTGCCTCGGCTTTGTCTCACCACTCTCCCCTTTTGTCGGGTGCATCCTAACTGATTTCTCTCAGTTATGCTTATAAGGCCAGGTCAAGACAGAGTCAACAGCTTACCACTATTCACGATTGTGTGGCATTGTTCTTAAACAGCTTCTCCACCTACAGTGTGAGTTCATTCTGGGCTGAACCAACCCCTCTGGGTCCCTGGCTGCTCCCCGCACAGGCCGATGCCGGCCTCCAGAGCCAGCAGGAAGAGTGGAGGCGGCCTGAAGGGCCCTGGCTTGGGAGTCAAACCTAGTTTGAGTTTTGGCTCCACAACGCAAACCTTCCTGAACCTCAGTTTCTTCCCCCATAATATGAGCTGCAGTCTCTACCTTCAGAGCTGGCTTTACTGTCAGGATCCCTGATTCACACAGGCCCCTTCCAAAGCCCTGGGAGGGGCTCTCCCAGTTTTGTAGTCCCATTTTTTATTCTTTTTCATAAAGCGAGCTTCCCCCAATTTTACCGGCTTTAGACGCCACAAACCTTGGGTCTGCTGCTCCCTACCCCACAGAGTAGTTGCTGTGGAAGGTAAATAAGATTCAGTTCATAAAGTGTGGGGTGTGCAGTAGATGCTCCAAAACTACTGCCCTCCAGAACAGCCCAGAAAAGGGTCGGAGAGACAGACAGAACCATAGCTACTGTGCTTGCTGCATGCCCTTTTTAATGTCCAACATCTTGGCCATTCAACAACCCAGCCCCCATCCAAGGGTGTCCTCTGGGGTCCAGACACATGTGAGGGAGATGCTAAGGCACCTGGCTCTCAAGGGGGGCCTCCTTAGCGTTGATGTAGCCGTGGATCCAGTCGAGGTAACGGCTGACTTTGGTGTAGACACCGTAGTTGTTGAGGCGCCCACAGCCCTCGCCCCAGCTCACCAGGCCCACCAGGAACCAGGTGCCATGGAAGGAGACGACCATAGGCCCCCCGCTGTCGCCCTCACAGGCATCCCGCGGGTCCCCCAGGATGCCGGCGCACAGCATGTTCTCGGAGATCTTGTTTTGCATGGCCAGAACGCACACGTTGTGCGGGACCAGGGGGACCTTGACGAAGTTGAGGACGAAGGTGCGGTTTCTCTTGGCCTCGCTGCGGTAGCCCCAGCCCGTCACCACCGTCTCCTGGCCGACCTGGGTGAGCTCGCGCTCTGACAGGCCACTGTCTGGGAGGCAGATGGGCACGATGGTCTTCGAGAGAGTGGCGGGCCGGGCCAGGTGGAGCAGGGCGATGTCATTGTCGCTGGTGCTCTTGGTGTAGTTGGGGTGGACGAAGACCTCCTTGATGTCCAGGTCCAACTCCCACTTCTCCCAGCGCCGCAGGTCATACTCCCCTGCAGGGCAGAGGGGCTGTCAGAGTGGGCTTGGGGGAGCCTCCCTCCCCTGGGGCCCCCTGAAGCCAACGTGGCTGCCATGCTCCTGCAGACCCTCGCAGAGGGACAGCAGGAGTGGTCACCGCATAGGCCCTGCACTGTCTTGGGCCACAGGGCTGTGCCTCTGGTCCCTGTCAAGGGTAATAGCCCGTGAGTGTCAGTCCTAAAGGGGCAAGAACGCTGGTCTGGATTCAGGACTGGCTCATAGACGGAGCAGTGAGGCCTGGGAAGTGACCAGCGGTGGGCAGTCAGCAGGGAAGCCTGCAGCTCCCTGGACACCTGGGACACAGAGCAGAGCTGCAAAGAGAACATGGGACACCTGCCAAGATGCGGGCAGGGCAGGAGCAGCAAAGACCCAGAGAGGAGGGCCAGCTGGACACAGGCTTCACCAGGGAAGAAAGATCTGGACCACATACAAGATACAAGGTCTTCTCAGGCGAGGCTGTTGGTTCCTGGAAAGGGTGGGGGTGAGGGCTCTGCCTCCAAGCCCAGCCCCGCCGGAGGCCACTGGCCTCTGCTTGTGCTGGACGTGAGGGCGGGGTGTGTGAATCTGGTCATTCACTCTCAGTACATATCTTTGCCTTCTTTTTTTTAAAATAAAGATTGGAGTGAGAGAACTCCCGCCCCCCAGAAATTGGTAGAGAGTGGGGTCTAGGCTCGGGGAGCCCTGGGCTGTTGCAGGGAAGCAGCTGGCTGCTGTGCCAAGATGCCAGGGCCCCCTCTGCGCAGTCCATTCCTGTCAATCTGTGTGAAGCATGGCCCTGAGGATGCCTTCTGGGCCTCTGCACCCCAGGATGCTGCAAGTCCTCACACACGGCCACTCCGCATAGTGAGAGTGAAAACACAAGTATGTGTGTAACCTCCTCACTGGCAAACACACATGTGTAAGCACCCGGGCACCAGATTCGAAGAGAATCCCTTACGTGCAAACTACCTGGTGCCAGTGTGTCTAAAATGCCACTACAGGAGTGGCGGCGAGGGAGCCCACGGGCCTCTTCCCCCCAGATGCCTTCTGTGCAGCTCTGGTGTCTTCTTGCTCAAGCACCCTGGAGACCAGGCTCCCCAAACCCGGCCAGCCTGTCTGGGCCACCCCTCCGGCCTGGTTCCAGCCCGCACCGAGCCTGACGATGAGCTTCTTGCGGTCGTCCAAGCAGTGGGCCGCTGTCAGCACCCAGGAGACGTGGACGAGCACTGCCCCGCAGGCCAGCTTCTTCTTCGAGTCCAGCAGGACCACCTGTAATGGGGTTGGGCAGTGACAGCACCACACGCCTTATGACAGCTCCGCATCAGGGCCCCCGGTCTCGGTGCAGCCCCGGGCACTAGCTGCATGAACAGGTCTTCCCTGGGTTCCCTAGGCACGCGGGCATGGACTTTTTTGGCATTTTCTTTCCTGCATGTTGGATGGAGTTCGCCTGTTCCAGGGTACCTCCCCGCCTTTGCCTGGGCTGTTCCTTTAATCATCCTCAGCAGCATCCAGAGAGCTCTTCTCACCCTCGGGGCTCAGGCTGGTCGTTGAGTCCTTTGAAAAGCCTCTGAGGCCCCCAGGCTGCCTTGGAGTCCTCTCCAGGTTCCCTCAGTCCCTGTCCTGCCAGCCAGCTCTGGTCCCATTGGGTTGCCATGTGTTTAGGAGCCTGAACCTCCTGGGGGCTGTGAGCTCCCCAAGACCTGCCAGTTCCCTGCTTATTGATCTCTGGACAATCCCTTCCCCCCAGTGCCTGGCAGAGATGGGGACCAAATAAGTGTTAGTTCCCATGGGGGCGCTGGAGAGGTACTCAGAGGTCAACCCTCCCTCCCAGCCCTTTCCCACGCAAAACACCGCTCCCCTCAGCCAGGCCTCTGCCTCAAATACCACCAGCAGAGCATTCTCTTTCCAGCTCTTTTTAAAAGTTATACCTCTCCTTCCTGCACATTCTCCCTTGGCCCCGGGAGCCCACCCCACCCTGCCCGGCTGCTCCTTTCCCATCGGGTTAGCACCACCTCTCCCTGGAACCCTCCACCCTTAGCACTGCCGCCCCCCCTCTGCCCCCCAAGCAAAGGCTGCACTTCCCCTCCCATTGGTGCCTCCTGAGCAGGAAGTGGGCTCTGTGACTCCTGACCCAGCTGGTGAGCCGCTGCCTCTCTCTTCTCTCACCTGCCAGGGGCTCTCTCCCCATCTGGCCTCCTGCCCACTGATGAGCCGCGGATCTAATTGGCCTTCTTGGTCTACTTGGTCTGTGTCACGTTTCAAGTTCTTGCGTTTCTTCTCCATTCGCTTGCCTGGCCTCCCACAAGGGAACGTCACTGAAGGCAGGGAGAGGCTGCTGAGTACCTGCTGGGCACTGCTCCCGAGACTGCCCCCCCCTTCTCTGTCCCCCTCACACCAGCAGCCCCCTTCGCTGCCTTGTAGGATAAATGATGCTCAGACACTCAATTCTATCAACTTGCAAAGCCCCTCGGGATAGTCAGTCGGTTAACGAACAGTGCCACTTAATGGAGAGGGTCAGACCAAGCAGCATCTCTACCTAGCGGTGTGCCCTTGGGCAGGTCGTTAGAGTTCTCAGAGTTGGGACACCCCAGGGCTGTTGGGAGTAACACCTGAGACGCACAAGTAAGGTCTCGTGCTGGGATACTGCCGGGCTCCTAACAGAGGTAAGGCCTTATGCGGGGGGTGGGGAGGTGGGCACGCCCAGAGAGCCTCCGAGTGGCTCCGAGCACGGCTGTGAGCTCCTCAACCTGGAGGAGAGAGCACTGAGTAGAACTGAGGGCTGGGAGGTGGGCCAGGGCCATTCAGGCTGGGATGGGAGACTTAGACCCGCAAGAAGCAGTGGGAAACCATCAGCAGGGGGATTGCACGGTGACAGAAAATGGAGATGAAACAACAGCGACAAGATTCCAGAAGCTGGGGCTTCCCTGGTGGTGCAGTGGTTGAGAGTCTGCCTGCTGATGCAGGGGACGCGGGTTCGTGCCCCGGTCCGGGAGGAGCCCACGTGCCGCGGAGCGGCTGGGCCCGTGAGCCGTGGCCGCTGAGCCTGCGCGTCCGGAGCCTGTGCTCCGCAACGGGAGAGGCTGCAGCGGTGAGAGGCCCGCGTACCGCAAAAAAAAAAAAAAAAAAAAAAAAAAAAAAGATTCCAGAAGCTGGACGGCAGAGGGGCATGGTAACTGACTTGGCTGACTGAGAAAGCCGAGAGAAACCTCAGCCAGTAGTAGGAGACACTGGGAGCAGGCTGCTTGGCAACACAAACGCCCAGGAAGCCTCCATGTGTCTCTGAAGAAGCTGTGCAGGTGGCGCTACAGCAGGAATGTTGAGAGCTTGCCAAAGAAACGGCTAGAGCCCTAGGCTTCTGTCTCGACCCCTCATCAGTGGCTTGAGTCTCCTCTCTGACCCCTGCAGAAGACCCTAGGTGTATTCTCCGCAGATGGTGAACCAGAGACCTGGGGTCTCCAGGCACCGCCAGAGGAAACAGTGAGTGACATGCAAGGCTGACCAGAGGGAGTCACACAGACATCTGCAGACGGGGAAGATGCCAGTCCTCTTCCCCCTACTCTCCCCAGGGGGCTGGAAGCCAGGCTGGGACCACCCAAGCATGAACTTGTTGGATTCCTCTCAGAAAACGGCCTAAAGACCTAAGAATCTGGGCAATAGGGGTTCTGCCAGTGACCTGGGCCTTCAGATGGTCTCACAGGAAAGCCCACCAGCCAACAGGTCCACCAGGCATTTCTTTGCCACTTCCTGTCTCTAATTACTTTAAAAGGAATAGTTGGATTTTTTTTTTTTTCAGTAAAAGGACTGGAATATAAAGTTGTGGAAAGTTCCCTGAAAGAAGAACACAAAGTCAAAGATACGGAAAATAGAAGAGATAATGAGATAATAAAACTAGAAGATCAATCCGGGGAATGAGATCTGATTAGGAGGTGCAGAAAGAGAGAACAGAGAAAGCACAGGGCAGGTCATCAAGGAAATAACTAAAGAAATGTTCCTAGAGATAGAAGACACGCATTTCCACATGAAAAGGGCACTGCACAGTGAATGCAAGAAGATCCACACGGAGGAACAACCTGCTGAAATCATGGTAAGAGCTGTGAAACTCCGACTGTTGTTTAAGTATATAAATCTGATAGAAATTTAAATGTATAAAAAGGAAAGTAGACATGAAGGCAGAATCACTGTTCCTGTCTCTCCTCAGGGAAGCCAGAGAGGAAGGCTGAAATAAAGCCGCCAAGAGAGATGAGGAGGATGCTGGAGGCGTGCGCTCCCCATCCGCTCCTGCCTGGGGAGATGCGCTACCTCTGGGCTCCTGCTCCAGGCGACGCCCCCAACGAGAGCAGCGGCCTCTGGAGGAGGGCGGGCAAGCGAGGGCAAGAGCGGGCAGGGCACCCGCCGGGGGCACCCTCCCTCTCCGTCGGGGTGGCCCGTCTCCTTCGCCCGGGCCTCGGCCCTGTGGCTTGCTCACCGCCCGGGCGCCCCGTGCTGTCCCCCATCTGCGGCTCACCCTTGGGCTCGCAGAGCAGGTGGTCGTCCCCCAGGCGGTAGCCGGGCGCGCAGCTGCACTGGCGCCCGCCCTCCTTCTCCAGGCAATAGTGCGCGCAGCCGCCGTTCTCCGCCGAGCAGTTGGAGAAGCGAGCCTCTGCGGGGGACCGGCAGGAGGGCGCCGAGGGAGCGCGGCGCTCTGCGCGCCCGGCCCCGCCCCCGGCCCCGGGGCGCTCCCCATCCCGCCGCCCGCCGCCCCTCACCTTGAAGGCAGAAACGGCCCTCCCAGCCCTGCGCGCAGTCGCAGCGGAAGCCGCCCAGACCGTCGATGCACGTGCCGCGCCCGCAACACGGGCTGTCGCACGGGTGCGCCGGCGGCGCGGCCGCGCACTGGTCCCCGTCTGCGACGAGGGGTAAGGAGGGGCTCACGGGGGTCCGCCGGCCCTGTCCCCGTCTCCCCAGCGGCCCAGAGACCTCGAGGGGCACGGGCACCGCGGCCAGGGGTCTGGAGCGCACTCACCGTGGTACTTGGACCAGAAGGCCATCTGCGGAGAGAAGGGGCGGGGTCAGGGGCCTTCAGCCCACCTGTGTAGATGGGGAGCCCCCAGGGCCCCTCCGCGGGCTGGCCCAGGTCCGGCAGGCAGCATCTAAGCGGGCAGGGAAGGGAAGGGCTTCCACACAAAGAGGGGCCAACCCCAGCCTCTGGGCAGCTGCACCCCGAGAAAGGCCAGGCTCCTCGCCCGCCCGTCTGCCAATCTCCACCCCACATCCCAAACCCGCCCCCGGCCCCCGCCCGTGCAGCTGGAAGCGTCTTCTGGGTGCTGGCTGCTACCCGAGCAGCCTCTGCAAATGAAGGGACCACAATCCGCACCCCCCCCACACACACACAGGGTGCTCTGCCTGCTTCCAGCTCCAGCCCTCCGGGCGTCTGGTCTTTCCCTGAGCCACGTCCTCAGAGCTAGGTGAGGAGCAGGACATGGTGCGTGAGACACAGCTTTTGCCGGTTCAGAAAGTCTGCTTTTCTAAACAGCTCTCTGGTGGCACTTCTGCTTCTGGGCTGGGACCACCAGTCCCTGAGGTCCACTGCTTGATGCCCAGGCCGAAAGCCCCCCTGCTGGCTTGGGAGACCCTGGGCGGTGGGGAGGCGGGTGGCACGGGAGGGGTGTGATGTGCCCAGGCTGTGCCTGCCGAAATCATCTTGGCATCTGATGAGGAAGCCATTTGGGGAAAGAGGCAGTGGAGATGGTGGCTGAGGGCAAGAGAGGAAGCCACCGAGAGCCCTGCCTTCAGCCGTGAGAGCTGAGTGGGAAGGGCATGCCTACAGACAGCTTGAAGGGGACCCAGGTTGTGGCACAACCCCCAGGTCCTAGTCGCTAAAGTGAGCTCTGGGTGCTGGAGGGGGTCTGAGCCTTGTATCAGGAACACCTCCCTTACCGAGTGCATCCTACCACCTCAGAGCCACCACCACAGGGCCCTGGGGGCCAGAGAGGACACAGACCCTTTCCTTGGATCCCCTGAACAGTCAGATTTCACCCCTGGAGTATCTAAGCCACAGAGTGAGTGTGTGTGTCCAGACATCAGGGAGTCTTGGGTCACCTGGTCAGCAGGTGCAGGGTGGAAGCAGGGGTGGTGGCCTCTTGATCAGAGGGAGAGAGAAGAGGGGAAGCCGTGATGGCCAGTTGCAGGTGGAGAGGGGGACTGAACTACCTCCAGTGGGATTGGGTGGGAATCCCAGCCTAAGGCTTCCCCAGACGCTTCTCAAGATCATTGCAGAGTTCTGTTTCTTGGAGTCCCATGTGCCCTGGCCAAGCCCGTAGGGCCGTTCGCTCCACTGCTGCACCCCTGGCAAGCTGGGAGGGTAAGGGGCTGGTGCCCACCGCTTCCCAGGACTCCCAAGGGGCCCCCGGCTGCTGCTCCAGGCCCCAGCCCTGAGCCTCGCGCTCTGCACCCAGTCGGGCGGCCTTACTGTGTCTTCCATGTTTTGGAAAATCTCCCGGGCCTCCTCAAATTCACAGGTCTCCTCTGTGCACTCGCGCTCCAGGCTGCCGGGCCGCAGCTCCTCCAGGAAGGTGTTGGCGCGTTTGCGGATCCGCAGCACCTGGTGGGCACGCCGGTGGCTGGAGAACACTGAGTCTGGGAGGGGGACAGGGGGCTCGTGTTGGTGTGGGGCCCGCAGTGAGGGGGCCCGGCTGGGGAGTCCCTGGGGAGGTTTTCGTCTTGGGTCCCTCAGGATTATAATTCCAGATACTGAGACCCTCTCTCCTCCTCCTCCCGAAGCAGGTGGCCGGCCATCGGAGGACAGGACACTTGACCATTCAGAGTGCGTGCACTGAGGCCTACAGACCTCCCTCCCTCCGAACCCAGCCCGACCTCCGTGTGACCTTGAGCCCATGTCTTTACTTCTCTAAACTTCAGTTTATTCATCAAAAAATGAGGATGAGATAATCACGTAAAACACTTAGTACAGTGCCTGGCACAGAAATGAGCAGCCAGTGACAAATGCCACGTGCTGCTGCTGTTGTTATTATTATACTGCAAATATAATGGAGCATTTCCCACGCTCTTCCCCTAGGGCAGGCACACCTGGACAAGGCAGACCTGCCACCCAGGGAGCATCATCAGATGTCTCCTGGGCTCTGAGGGGCGTCTTCCTTGTGGGCAGGGGGGCAGCTGGGGTGGAGGGACCAAGGCAGGGGAGTGAACAAGAGAGACTCGAGGCTGCCAAGGCCAGGAAGGGCATCCTCGGGAAAGGAGGATGTGCCTGACTGAGTCTGGACATAGGAGCCAAGAGGACGGCAGGTGAGAACCGGGGCTGGGGGTGGGGAGGAGGGGCGAGCAGCTCAGGAAGAGGCATAAATGGAAGAAACAGCCCATGGTGGCTGCAGGAGGTGTGGGGGGAGGGCTGCCTAAGAAACCAGGCAGCACATCTGTCCCGCAGGCCCCCTCCCCCAGCATCCTGGCCTCCTCCTCTCCACATCCTGGTCCCCAGGTCCCCACGGCCAGGGCTTGGGGCAGGGTAGCGGCCAGCAGATGAGCATCTTAGGAGGACAGGCTGCTCTGGGGCAGTCTGCGTGGCGGAGGGGCCTGGCGCTCTCGCAGATGAGGGAGTGAGCGGTGCAGTGGGGAGACCCAGGGGACTCTGACCAGGTAGGAGGAAGGACCCCGTGCCCCCGGGGGGTTCCTGCCATCAGCACAGCACTCAGCCCCTGAGCTGCGGCCTGCTGCTGTGTTCCCCTCAGTTCATGTATCCCTGTTTCCCCAGGTCTGCCTTCATCTCCTCTCGCCCTGAGGCTCCGGGGAGATGGTGAAAGGTGTGAAGACCCCGAGGGTCCCGAGGAGGGGGCTGGGAGAGTGGCCTTACCGGGAGGAGCTGGTGTGCTGGAAATTCCCCAGATGGTCACGAACAATACGAGGCTTGTAAGCTGCCACATTCTGAAGTTGCTGCCACCTGTCTGAGGAGGACTTCTGAGCTTCCGGCAGCCCCGCCAACCCCCACCCCGCTCTGCCCCCTCCCCCAGCCCTGGGGAGGGAGCTGAATGAACCGGCCTCCTGTGTGTGCTGATCGCCAGGGCGAAAGCTGGGGTGGGGGGGGGGGGTCCCTGTTCACTATTCAGACACCCATGCGGCGCCTCAGTCCCCTTGTCTATATGGGGCTAAGGTCACACGACCCGAGCCTGCAGGGTGAAGAGAGGAAGTGGAAGGGGCAGTGACCTGGTGAAGATCAAAGAGGACTCAGCACAGAAGGGTGATGGGCAAGTGCACCCCGAATGTTCCTGCCCTCCCTGGGTGAGGATTCGGGCGTGACGCCTCTGCTGATCTAAAGGCCAGGTTAAGAATAATAACTGACATTTATTGGACAGTCACGGTGTCTTTCAAGAAATTTGTACATGGTTCAGAGGACAGGCCACCAAGTCAGAGCGCCTGGTGCAAATCCCAGCTCCAGGACAGGATTGTAGGTCAGTATCCCCAACTGCTCCTCAGTTGCCTCATTTGTAAAATGGATGGAAAAACTGTATTTCTGCCTCAGAAGGTTATTGTGAGAATTAAATGAGTCAATCTACATAAAGCTGTTGAATAGGTTTGCACATAGCAAATGCTCAGTAAGCATGAGCTACTATTATCTCAGCGAAGGCTCACCACCACCCAAGAGGTAGGTATTAATGTTGTCACCCATTTCACAGAGGGGGGGATTGAGGCTCACAGGAGAGAAATCGCTTATTAAACATCCACAGCCAGGAAGCGGAAGAGCTAGTGCTTGAGCTCAGGCCTGAGTGGCTCCAGGCCTGGAACCTTAACCCCTGCCGCAAACCACCAGGCGCACCACAAGGCCACAGAGGTAGCCCTGCTGGCCGGAAACCTAGGAGCCCCCGCTTCCCCCCAGGCTGAGTGGGTGCCCCACCGGCACCCCCCTCCCCGTCTAACCTCATGTCCCACTTTGCCGACTCCCTCTGAGGCTGATTCTGACATTTGTTTAAAGGGTTTAGAAGTAGAGGTGAGGCTGTGGTGGGGAGCCTGGAGGGCTCCGGGCTCCAAGCTGCCTCTGGCGATGGCTCTGGGGTCTGGAGGCCCTCAGCCGACTTCCACTTCCCTCAAAGTCTGGGAGGAAGGCCCCTGGGAGCCATGGCACCCCAGCCTGAGGAATGCCAGCCAGAGCCTTGGCCTGGCCGGTGGCAGAGCCCAGATTTCCTTTACCCCAAGCTCCAGCCAGCCTCTCAAACCCTGGCTAGAAGAGTCCACCTTCAGCCCTGCTCACCTTCCTCCGGCCCCCCTCACAGACCTGCCTCGAAGGGGACTTACTGGGGTGAACCGCCGAGAAACTGCAAGGTTGCCCTCCTGCCGCCATGACAGCCTGGACCTCGAGTTAATCCATAACTGCAAATATTTGCTTGGCCCTCGGTGCTGAGGCCTCCCTCTCCACAGATAAACAAACAAGTTCCCAGCTCCGGACCGCTCTGTCTGCCCCAAGCCCATCTGTGCCTGTCAGTGGTGCCTACAGGAGGGAAGGAGGGAAGGGGTGGGCAAAATGTCAAAACTGTCTACAGACGTGGCCTCATTTTAGCCTCATAGCGGCTGGCCGAAGGAGGGACATGGTCCCCCTTTAACTGATGGGAACATTTTTACCCGGAGATACTGCGGTTTGCCTCAGATCAGCACAAGAGGTAATGATATTTCACCAAATCTAGGATGCCATTAGTTATAAGATGCAACTATCTTATGTGTCAGCGTAAAAGAAAAGAAACATTGTTAATTACTCAATGGGCGGCCATCCTGATTACATCATGAAGGTTTGATGTAAAACATGAAAAGATATGCCTCTCAGGGTCCCTACCACATGGGTGCCAAGCCCTCAGCTAAACTCTCAGCTCCAGCCGCTCCGGTAACTGCCCCCTGAGCCCACACACACGCGCACACGACTGCACGCGACTATTCCCATAACCTCGATTTTGCAGATGAGGACAGAAATCAGTTTTTGCAGCTGGACATCTCGGGTCTTCCCAGCACCTCTTGGCCACTTCTGTGAGCAACTGAGAAAAATAAACAGGATTCCGAAAAGGCTGCAGCCAGTTCTTGGCCGGTTTGCCAGAAAGGGCCTGAGTAGAAGTAAAGGGTTCAACCTGGAGCCTCTGCCCTGGCCCCGTGGTCTGTCAGCATTTATTCCGTGTCTTCCTTCCTGTGCCGGGGATGACCCCACTTCTCCCAGACCCCGCTCCCTGAACGGCTCCTGTGACCCTGCCCTGCTGGCCTCTGGTGATGGCACCAGGAAGTCCCCTGACCCAGGAGTCCATCAGATTCTCTCCCTCAGCCCCCAGGAGTAGGGCCTTAGAGCCTTGTTCCGCTGTGAGCCCTGGACTCACAGATTTTGTAATTTTTTAATTTCTTGGTCGCACCGTGCGGCATGTGGGATCTTAGTTCCCCGACCAGGGATCAAACCTGCGCCCCCTGCAGGGGAAGCATAGAGTCTTAACCACTGGACCGCCAGGCAAGTCCCTGGACTCAGATTTTGAAGCCAGAGGCTGGGCACTGACGTTTCAGACTAAAGCAGAAGAGGCTGGTGAGGAGGAAGATGTAGAACGTGCAGACGGAGGCTGAGTCTCGGGCGGGCTGGGGGCGGGCGGTAGCAGCCTACCTCGTCATGACTGGGGCATATCCTACCTTTGGCTTCATGGCAGTCCCCCTGTGCTCCTGGGAAACCCCCTCTTTCCTTAAGTCTCCTTGCAACCAGACACCTCCTACTGGGGTACAGCACCGTGCCCAGCTGTGGAGTACAAGGCCCTTGCGCTGCCCACACGGCCCACTGGAGAAGACCAGAGGAACAGGGTGAACGTCTAACAAGGCAGACCCGCTGGGCGGAGGCCAGGTGACAGGTGCAGATGGCAATGCTTATGGAATTCCGAGGAGAGGGAAATCACAAGTGGGATGGTCAGGGAAGGCTGCCTGGAGGACGCAGAGCTTCAGCTGGACATCAGAGGGCAGGCAGGACCCAGGGAAAGGAGGAAGGGCCCTCAGGTTGGGAGGGGGAGGGGACAGAGTTTGGGATGGAGCCTGTGGGAAGTGGGGAGCCAGCGGCTGTTTGTAGGGTCTGGGGCCACTGCTTGGAGAAGGGAAGTCATGGTCCTGTCGACTCGGGTAGGAAGCATGGAGACGACGTGCCTGACCACACAAGAGGGGAGGCTTGCAAGCTGAGGAATGTGTGAAAATGCCTCCTGCACCCCTGTGCTTGCTCCAGGGTCCTCCCCCACGGGCCTGCAGCATCATCTCCACTCCACCGCCTGTCACCCCTCACCCCGCCTGCCAAGTGCAAGGCGCTGTGTGTGTTCACAGGGGCTCCTGCCCATCTTCCCTTCCCCACCACCTACTCGCCTCCCACCTGCTCCCCAGCCTAACCCAGGAGGTCAGCTCCATGTGAAGTCTATGTAGGGTCCACCACGAGCCCTGACCAAGAATAAGGGACTCTGCCCGAGGCGCCCCCTTCCTCCAAACCAGCCCAGATGCCCACTGGCACCCAGAAGAGTCACAGCGCCTGCAGTGGGAGGATTGACCAGTGCTGGGGTCCGCAAGGTCCTGGAAGGCTGTCCGCAGGCCAGGAGGGCTCCTCTTGCTCTTCATGCCTGTCGGCCTCCTGGGGCGCTGCAGTGCGGGTGCCTGCGTCACGGCCTCCGCATTGGCTGCCAGCGCAGGAGACCCGGCCCACCTCCCTGAAGCAGGGAAGGTCCACGCCACCAGCTATTGCCGAGTTCTGCTGGCTCCGAAAGCCTGGCATCACCTGGAGAGTCCAGGTGCAGCCTGGAATCCAGCGTCTCTGCTTACCTGCAACAGGCTTCCAGCAGGGGGCGCTGCTCTGGTCCCACAGAAGGGTCCAGACGGCTGCTCGGGCTTGGTGGCCGAGGATGACTGACCTTGTCTGACTCTGGGGTTTCTCTTCCCAGGTGTGAGTCACCCCACATGGGCCCGAATTCAGTCAGGTCGACTCCAGATGCTAGAGCAGAATTTAGGCATCCCAGCCAGAGGTGATTGAGAGACAGGAAGGATGTCTGAGTGCAGGGAATTCCCTGAATTTGTGAGGACCCAGCTGAAGGAACAAGAAGCAAAGGTGTGTGTGTGGGGGAAACAAAGTCAAAATTATCAGACGGCATCCAGCAGTGCGGTGTTCAAAAACCTCATCTTTGGGGTCAGGCTTACGCGCGTTTAAACCTCATCTTGGCTCCTTCCTGGCTGGGTGTTTAACTTCCCTGAGCCCCAATTTCTGTTCTGTAAACGAGGCCAAGAATAGCATCCATCTCAGGTGGTGGTTATGAGGATCAAATAGTTTCTACAAGGTGGGCCTGAGACTTAACAGGTGATCGATTAATCGACAACAGTTTTCTCTTGTGGCTCCCCAAATATCCCAGAGAGAAGGTGAGGATCAAACTCCCCAGGGGAAATGATGTCAACAGCACCAGGACACATTGATTCTTTCTTTAAAAAATTTTATACTGGAGTATAGTTGATTCACAATGTTGTGTTACTTTCAGGTGCACAGCAAAGTGATATAGTTATACTTATTCATATATCTATTCTTTTTCAGATTTTTTTCCCAAATAAGTTATGACAGAGTCTTGAGTATAGTTCCCTGTGCTATACAGTAGGTCCTTGTTGATTATCTGTTTTACATATAGTAGTGTGCATATGCCAGTCTTAACCTCCCACTTCATCCCTCCCCCACCTCTTCCCCTTGGCAACCACAAGCCTGCCCTCTAAATCTGTGAGTCTGCTTCTGTTCTATAAACAAGTTCATCTGCATCATTTTCTTAGATTCCACATATAAGTGATATCATATGATATTTGTTTTTCTCTGTCTGACTCACTTCACTTAGTGAGTCCATCCATGTTGCTGCAAATGGCATTATTTCATTCTTTTTTTTAATTCTTTTTTAAAAAAATAGGTTTGAGGTATAATTTACATGCAGTAATTCACTCTTCTTGAATGAACAGCTCTGTTTGTTTTGACAAATGTCTGTAATAGTGTAACCACCAGCACAATAATTAAATGGGACATTTTTAACACCCCCAACCCCTGGCAACCACTGATCTGATTTCTGTTGTCTTTTGTAGAATGGCATATAAATGGAATCCTTACAGTATGTAGCCTTTTTAAAACTGGCTTCTTTCATTCAATATGAAGCTTTTCAGATTTATCCATGTTGATGTGTGTATCAGCAGTTTCTTTTTATTGCTGAGTAGTTTCCATGATACAGAGGTACCACAATTTGCTATCCATTTGCCACTTCTTGGCTATTATTAAATAAAACTGCTAGAACATTCACTCACAGGTCTTTGTGTGGGTATATGTTTTCACTTCTTGTGGGCAAATATCTAGGAATGGGATTGCTGAGTCATGTGGTAAGTACATGTTTACTTTTGTTAAAAAAAAAAAAGAAAGAGGACAAAACTGTTATCAAAAGTGGCTTATATTCTTTTGCATCCCCACCAGCAACATACAAATGTTCTAACTGCTCTGCATCCTCCCCAGCATTTGGTGTGGTCAGTTCTTTGGGTTTTGTTTATTAACTGTTAGCTATTCTAATAGGTGAGTTGTAGTATTGCATTGTAGCTTGAATTTTTATTTCCCTGATCACTAATGATGTTAAGCATCTTTTCATGTGCTTACTTGCCATTCATATATCTTCTCTGGTTATGTTACTGTTTAAATCTTTGACCTATTTTTTAAACTGAGTTTTGAGAATTTTTTTATATTCTGGCAACAAGTCCTTTGTCACATAAATAAAATTTTCTTTCAGTTGATGGTTTGTCTTTTATTACTTAACAGTGTCTTTTCATGAGCAAATATTTTTAATTTTGATGAACTCCAATTATCAATATTTTTTATGGTTTGTGTTTTTGTGTCCTACCTAAGAAATCTTTTCCTTAGATCACATAGGTCACAAAGGTTTTCTCTTATGTTTTCTTCTAGAAGCTTTATGGTTTTAGCTTTTACAATTGGATCTCCAACCCATTTTGAATTTATTAATTTTTATATATGGTGTGAGGCAGGGATTGGTTCTTTTTTTTTCCCCTATGGATATCTAGTTGTTCCAGCACCATTTGTGGCAAACACTATCACTTTCCCCATTGAATTGCCTCAGTATTTTGTCAAAAATCAATTGACCATATATGCACGTGTCTATGTCTGCACTTTATTTTATTCTATTGATTTATCTGTTCCTCCTTATGCCTGCATCATACTGTCTTAATTGCTTGACCACTGTTACAAGATTCCAGTGAGTCATGAAATCAGGCAGTGTAAATCCTCTTTGTTCTTTTTCAGAATTGTTTTGGCTATTCTAGGTCCTTTGCATTTCTACACACATTTTAGGATCAGCTTGTCAATTTCTACCCCAAAAAAATGCTTGCTGGAATTTTGATTGGGGTTGAGTTGATGCTATAGAACAATCTGGGGAGAAAAGACATCTCAGTATTGAGTCTTCTGATCTATTAGCATGGTATTTCTCGCCATTTTTATTTTAGGTCTTTGTTAATTTCTCTCACCAAAGTTTGATAATTTTCAGTGCGTCAGTCTTGAATATATTCTGTTAAATTTATCCCTACTTAACTCATGTTTTTAAAATGCTATTGTAAATGGCATTTTACAGATTACAATTTACAATTGTTTGTTGCTAGTATATAGAAATACAATTGATTTTTTAATACGGAGACATTTCTCTTTTTGCAGTTTTATTGAGATGCAATTAACATATAATGTATTAATATAAGGTATATAACATAATGATTTGAGATATGTACATATTTCAAAATGATCACCACGATAAGTTTAGTTAACATCTGTCACCTCACCTAGTTACAATTTTTTTCTTGTGATGTGAACTTTTAAGATCTACTCTCATTGCAACTTTCATATATGCAATACAGCATTGTTAACTATAGTTACTGTGCTGTACATTACATCCCCAGAACTTATTTATCTTATAACTGACCACCTTCACCCATTTCCCCCGCCCAGCCCCCACCTTCTGGCAACCACCAATCTGTTTCCTTAATCTATGAGGTTTTTTTTTTTCACTCATTAGTGATGTCATACAGTATTTATCTTGAGACTGAGCTCTTGATCCTGCAAGCATTTGCTAGAGTGACCAACCAACCTAGTTTGTCTGGGACTGTCCTGATTTTAGCACTAAATGTCCTACATTGGGTAAACTCTTCCCTGGGATGAGAAAACTCCCAGTTTTCAGTGATGGGCACAGAAGGTTAGGGGAAAGGTACAAAACCCAAAGGTGACCCCCCCAAAAAGAGGCTGAAAGCCACACTGGTTTTAGTGCCAAATGGGCATAGAACTTTCCCTAGTCTCTGTTGCTGATGATAGCAACCATGATTTGCAGTTCCTGATAATGGATCATCCATTATAAACCACCCCCACCCCCACTGCCTAGTGATTCAACTTAAGTGCACTGTAATCTAAAGCATGAGCATCCGCTTTGCCTGTGGACTGACTGTTATGATTTGTGTCGAGACAGTGCTAGTTTAATTTTTAACATGGTGAATATTGTGGCCATGTTTTTTTTTTTTTTTTTTTGCGGTATGCAGGCCTCTCACTGTTGTGGCCTCTCCCGTTGTGGAGCACAGGCTCCGGACGCGCAGGCTCAGTGGCCATGGCTCACGGGCCCAGCTGCTCCGCGGCATGCGGGATCCTCCCAGACCGGGGCATGAACCTGCGACCCCTGCATCGGAAGGCTGACCCTCAACCACTGCGCCACCAGGGAAGCCCTGTGGCCATGTTTTTTAAGAGTTTGAATAATGAAAATGAAAATGCTGATAATACCAATCAATGCCAGCAGGAACCAGACATGATGGTCATTTAGAAGGCTAAATGACTATGTTACTTTAATGACAGCTGGCATAACACATACAATTGGGTTAGGGAGGTAAAAAATAAAAAAGAGCATACTGCACAGTATGCAGAAAAGAATTTGGGTTGGGCATGGTAGAAAAAAGAATGTGAAAGCACATGTAGAAACTGATTCTCACAAGTCCCCAATGAGACAGGCAAGTGTTTCTAAATTAATCGAAAGGGTTTTTTTGGTCTTCCCCCCAAAACAACAATTTGCAGTTGAAAATAGTGGCTGCTGGAGGAATCACGCTCCCTGACTTCAGACTATACTACAAAGCTACAGTAATCAAAACAGCATGGTACTGGCAAAAAAACAGGCACATAGATCAATGGAACAGAATAGAGAGCTCAAAAATAAACCCATTCACTTATGGTCAATTAATCTATGACAAAGGAAGCAAGAATATACAATGGAGAAAAGACAGTCTCTTCAATAAGAGGCACTGGGATGGGACATCCTTGGTGGCGCAGTGGTTAAGACTCCGTGCTCCCAATGAAGGGGGCCCAGGTTTGATCCCTGGTCAGGGAACTAGATCCCACATGCATGCTGCAACTAAGAGTTTGTATGCCACAACTAAGAAGCCCATGTGCTGCAACTAAGGAGCCTACGAGCTGCAACTAAGGAACCTGTGAGCTGCAACTAACAAGCCTGTCTGCCACAACTAAGACCCAGCACAACCTAATTAATTAATTAATTAATTTAAAAAATAAGAGGTGCTGGGAAAATTGGACAGCTACATGTAAGAGTATGAAATTAGAACATTCTCTAACACCATATACAAAAATAAGCTCAAAGACCTAAATGTAAGACCAGAAACCATACAACTCCTAGAAGAAAACATAGGCAGAATACTCTTTGACATAAATCATAGCAATATTTTTTTGAATCTGTCTCCTAAAGCAAAGGAAATAAAGGTAAAAATAAACAAATGGGACCTAATTAAACTTAGAAGCTTTTGTGCAGCAAAGGAAACCATCAACAAAATAAAAAGACAACCTGAATGGAGAAAATATTTGCAAGTGATATGACAGATAAGGGGTTAATATCCAAAATATATAAACAGCTTATATAACTCAACATCAAAAAAAAAACCTGATTAAAAAAATGGGCAGGAGACCTAAATGACACTTCTCCAAAGAAGACATACAGATGGCCAACAGGCACATGAAAAGATGCTCAACATCATTAATCATCAGAGAAACCCAAATTAAAACCACAGTGAAATGTTACTTCACACCTGTCAGAATGGCTATCATCAACAAGAACACAAATAACAAATGTTGGTGAGGATATGAAGAAAAGGGAACCTTTGTACACTTGTTAGTGGGAATGTAAATTGGTGAAGCCATTATGGAAAACAGTATGGCAGTTTCTCAAAAAACTAAAAATAGAGTTACCATATGACTCAGCAATCCCACTCCTGGGCATATATCCAAAGGAAACCACACTTTGAAAAATTACATGCACCATTATGTTCATAGCAGCATTATTTACAATAGCCAAGACATGGAAGTAACCTAAGTGTCCATCGACAGATGAATGAATAAAGAAGATGTGGTATATATATATATATATATATATATATATATATATATATATATACACAATGGAATATTACTCAGCTATAAAAAAGAATGAAATAATGCCATTTGAAACAACATGGATGTACTTGGAGGGCATTATGCTAAGTGAAACAAGTCAGACAAAAAGAGACAAATACTGTATATATCACTTATATGTGGAATCTAAGAAATACAACAAACTAGTGAATATAACAAAAAAGAAACAGACTCTCAGATGTAGAGAACAAACTAGTGGTTACCAGTGGAGAGAGGGAATGGGGAACAGGCATGCTAGGGGTAGGGGATTAAGAAGCACAAACCACTATGTAAAAAATAAATAAGCTTCAAGAATATATTGTACAACACAGGGAATACAGCCAATATTTTATGATAACTATAAATAGAATATAACCTTTAAAATTGTGAATTATTATGTTGTACATCTGAAACTTATAAATATTGTATATCAACTATACCTCAATAGGACTTCCCTGGCAGTCCAGTGGTTAAGACTCCACACTTCCATTGCAGAGCGCACCGGTTCTATCACTGGTCAGGCAACTAAGATCCCGCATCAGCACGACCAAAAACAAAACAAAACAAAACAAACTATATACCTCAATAGAAAAAAAAGAAAAACAGTGGCCATTTAATTAGCTTGGGCCTGCCACAAGAATGAACGTATTGCTCCTTTCACTGTTCAATGAAACTGAGTAAAGTTACATTTCCTCATTCAGAGGCTGTAACTGAAATATCCTGTGAGTGAAAGAAAGGAGAAAAATTTTGATAACAGATGTGTTGGCTCCTTTATGATGTAGAGCTGAATCTATCAGACACTACCAACAATCACACTTTCTGCAGCTCGCGTGCCACAACTACTGAGACCACATGGCACAACTATTGAAGCCTGCGCACCTAGAGCCCATGCTCTGCAGCAAGAGAAGCCACCACACTGAGAAGCCTGTGCACTGCAACGAAGAGTAACCCCAGCTCGCCGCAATTAGAGGAAGCCTGCGCGCAGCAACGAAGACCCAACACAGCCAAAAATAAATAAATAAATAAATAAATAAATAAATAAATAAATAAATAAATAAATAAATAAAACTGTTCCTCTAAAACTGTTTGATGATGTTTGAAGAGGCCATATGGACTCTAAAAATGGGTGAGCTGACTGCACCTGAGTTGTTCAATGTGATGTGTAGGTAGTGATAAAAACTCATATAATGAAAAAATGACTCACCTTGGGGGAAATAAAACAAAATGTCACCAGAAAAGGACAACGAATTTAAACAGGATCTTACCATTTCTTTACTGAAACTGGAAATTATTTGTCATTCAACTTTAATTTCCTAAGTTCAAATATCACTGTGCTTTAAAATCATTTTCCCTGAGAGGTTTAACTTATGACATCCAGAGTGCTTCAAAATGTCTAAAAAGGACATTTTAGACATGAATATCCTACATAATGAATTTATAGATGCAAAGGAGCTGACAAACAACTTATCTAACAAAACCAGCCTGTAGGTACAAAGCGGATGGACATTTTTGGAGATCTGGAAACAAATCCCTGCAGTCTAAAAACTTGCTGTTGTTAGTTAAGACCCTAAATATTCCAAGCTCAAATGATTTTGTTGAGAGAATCATTAGCTTGGTGCCATCACATTGGACTGACAGCTGGAATCAGTGCAAAGTGTGCTTAATAACAGCAGGGTTGCAAGTCAAAGAATTTTATGTTTGACCACATTCAGTTTGATCACTACACAAAAGAAGGGTTTCCTAAAGGCTGCAGGCAAGGAAATAGAAAGAGGTAAAAGGAGCCTTTGTATCATAGAACAGAAATGTCGTTACTTTTTAAAATTAAATACTGGTAATATCTGTTTAATTAGTCCTATTATATTTACATTCTCCCTTTTAAAAGTCTTACATGTATTTTTTTAAAATTTATTTTGTAGAGCAGTTTTAGGTTCACAGCAAAACCAAGGGGGAAAGTACAGAGATTTCTCATATACCCCCTGTCCCTACACATGTGCAGCCTCCCCCATTATCAACATCCTCACAGCAGTGGTGCATTTGTTACAACTATGAACCTGCATTGACATAACATCATCAGCCAAAGCCCATAGCTTACATTAGGATTCACTCTTGATGTTGCGCTTCACCTATTCATCCCTGGCACTAACCCCCTCTCCCCAACCCCTGGAAGCTACTGATCTTTTCATTCTGCCTTTTCCAGAATGTCATATAGTTGCAATCATATAGTACATAGCCTTTCATATGTATGTATCTTAATACAAAATTTAAGTAACCCATAATGGGTTAAAATAAATTGCCCTGTCAGAGGAAAGAAACATTATAAAACTATTTTCCTATTTCTTTCTCATACATATTATTTGCTTAATTTGTCCTACTCTTAATTATTGTTACTAATACTATTGTTTTGTTTAAACAATAGCAGTTATGTAACAGAAAAGTAAATACAGAATATATCATTTCAAATAGATACCTATTTTTCATATTACACATATAGAATGTGTAATTCTAATAGATATCATTTCAAATAAACGCTGTGTTCATATTTCTATGTTAAAGTAATATAGATATGTACGTGTAGAATTTTCTTACATATTACATTACTCTGGGTATAACAAATAAGTGTCTATTTTTTCCCTATTATATTATCATCGCTTTGGGGGATCTGGTATGGATGTGTCTCAGGTGGGATCTCTAAAGTTGGTCACTTGAATACAAGTCCACCTCCTCCTCTGCCAGGGCTCTGTTTAAGCCCCAGGGATGCAGAGCTAACTGAGACCGACGTCGAAGGTGCCAGGAGGGAGGTTCCCCAGGCAACCCTGGAGCGGGTCCTACCCAGCCCCGAGGAGGCCCCGTGGGAAGGCTGCCTGGAGGAGGCCAGCCCCAGCTGGTCCGCGGGGGCGAAGGACCTGGGCGGGGTGGAGGACGGCGGCGGGGGCGTGGCTGGAATTCCGAGAGGGGGCGTGTGAAGAAGCGGGCGGGGCCGGCGCCCCAGCCTCCCCCCCCCCCCCCCCCCCCCGGGGACTGGCCCCAATGGACCTGTGCAGCCCGGGCCTCCCTCCTGGTCTCCGCCCCCGGGCGCCCGGCGTCTTCTAGGCCAGTCCCGCGCCGGGGGCCGTCGTCCTTGGGGGCGCAGGCTCTGGCTAGGCCACCGCGCCCGGCAGCGGGGTTTGCCCGGCCCCTCGGAAGTCAGGGGCTCGCAAGGCTGCTCCTGCGGCTGGGCGTGCGCGCGGCCGCCGCCACGCCCCTACCTCCGAAGGCAGCACCGCCTGCCCGCCGGCCGCCAGCCCGCCCGGCGCCCCGCCGCCCAAGCCGGGCGTGTGCTGGCTGCGCGCCTGCCGCTGAGTCAGCCTGTGAGTCAGCGCCCCCTGACCGCTGGCCGCCGCGTCTGGGCTGCAGTCGGGGACCCGGAACGGAGAGCGGGGGAGGAGGGAGGGATGGCGGAGAGGGAGGAAAGGAGGGCCACTTCCAAAGCAAGGGTTTGCAACCTGTGGCCTGCGGGCCAAATCCAGCATCTCATGTTTCTGTTCAGCCTAGGAGCTAAAATTGATTTTTACATATTTTTATGGTTAAGTTCCCCCCAAATGATTTATTTTGTAAGAAACAAAATTATATAAAATTCAAAACGCCAGCGTCCATGAAAAATTTATTGGAACAGCAGTGCTTATTTGTTTATGTATTTTCCATGGCTGCTTTGCACGACAGCTGCAGAGCGGAGCAGTTGTGAGGGGCTGTGTGGCCCCCAGAGCCTAGACTCCGCACCTTTCACAGAAGGCGCACCCCACCCGGTTGTTAAGAAGGCAGCTTGATCTTCAGACAGCACGTCCTGGGCTGGGGTGGGCGGCTCCGGCCTGAGGGGGATTCCCACGCTGGGAACCGTTCCAGCCCAGCTAAGCTACCCCAGGGTTTGTCAGCTGGCGGGAGGGCCCTTGGCACAGACGCCCTTAGCCTCCTCTGTGGTTGAACTTGCTGGGCCCTGGGACAGCCCTATACCCTGCGGTGTGCCAGGGTCCCCCACGGGACCACACACACCCAAGCTGAGTGGTTGTCGTCCCTAGTTACCCATTAACCAACTAGTCCTCGAATAAAGTTTCAAGGAAGTCAGGCCTGCGCATTTATTGCCTGGTGAATCCCAGGAACGTGACATGCCCTACGGCTTGCAGCCTGGGGCAAGCTCCGCAACAAGAGAGGCCCGCGCACCGCGATGAAGAGTGGCCCCCGCTCACCGCAACTAGAGAAAGCCCTCGCACAGAAACGAAGACCCAACACAGCCAAAAATAAATAAATAATAAAAGTAAAGGAATTCTCTTAAAAAAAACAAGTCGTCAACCCTCAGTAAGAAATACCTTTTACTTGGTAACAAAGTTTCACAAAAACGACCCCTTAATACAGTGATGCACTCTTGCCATTGTCTATTCCTTTCTGTCTTTCTCTCACTTTTTTTTTTAATGGAAAGAAAAGCTGCCTAGGAGATATAGTTTTACAGAAACTATTGTGGAAAGTCTCAAACACAGAAAAGTAGAAGAATGTAATCAGCTTCCATGTACCCATCCCTCAGCTTCACAACGAACGTTTTGTCCATCTTGTTTCTACTGTTTTCCCCTTTTTTCTTAGAATATCGTTCCTATTTTTAAAAATTGATGATCATGAAACACTCAATTGATTTTTTGACCTACCTATTAGTGCAATACCAATGTGTTTGATGGTATCCAGACATATCTGTCTTTTCTGTCTTCAATACAAAACACAGCAGCAGGAAAGGACCTTCTTCACCTGTTGGCAGAAGTTTCCTGGCCTTCACCCATCATGACTCTCCTTGACTTCCTGTCACCGAAGACAGAGCCCCCAACCTCTACGGGCAATAAATACACATACCTGTTTGTTATTATGTGATGTGCATCGAATCCTCTGTAACTGTGATAACCTAGGAGGGGGGAAGGGAGGTGGGGTGGGGAGGGGAGGAACTTGGGGATGGGAAGTCTTTTCACTGTGGTGTTTGAATTCTGTTGTATATATGTTACTTCAAAATTTTTATTTAAAAACATTTCAAACCTACACAGAGGTGTCAGGAACAAATGTAACAGTCCTGTACCTACCTCCAAGTTCACGTACTTGGCCTTCCTCCTACCCCCCCTCCCCTCCCCCTCCCCAGGGACAACTCCAACCACCCTCAGCTCTGCCCCTGGGATGAGGCCAAAGGATTAGCATTCGGGGCAGCCCTGAGTTGAGTTATTTGCCATCCTGTAGGCTGTGTACCCTTTCCATGCTGGCTACCAGCACCCAGTCTTTTTATTTCGAAAATCCCACACGTCATGTCTCCTGGGTCTCCTCCCATCTGGGACAGTTCCACAGTCCTTGTCACTGTGGCACTTTGGCCAGTTGTTTTGTAAGACATTCCTCACTTTGGGATTGATGTTTTTTCATTCATAGATTGAGGTTATGCATTTTGGGCAAGGATGCCATGGAAGCAATGTTGTGTCTGTCTCAGGACACCACATCAGGTGTTGCTGATGTGTCTAATTACAGGAATACCTCGTTTTATTGCTCTTTGCTTTATTGCACTTTATTGCATTTTTCACAAACTGAAAGTTTGTGGCAACCCAGCATCAAGTAAGTCTTGTGGCACCATTTTTCCAACAGCATGTGCTCACTTTGTGTCTCTGTGTCACGTTCTGGCATTTCTCACAATAGTTCAGACTTTTCCTTACTATTATATTTGTTATGGTTGTCTGTGGTCATTGACCTTTCATGTTCCTACTACCACTTGCTGAAAGCCCAGAAGATAGCACTTTTTTAAGCAATGAAGTATGTTTAAATTAAGGTATGTACATTGTTTTTTTTAGACATAATGCTATTGCACACTTAATTGACTAAGGTATAGTGTAAACATAACGTTTGTATGCACTGGGAAAATAAAGTATGACTCGCTTTATAGCAATATTCGCTTATGTTGCAGCAGTCTGCAACCTAAACCAAAATATCTCCCAGGTACGCCTGTACTAGTCATGGTAACTTTGATCACTTAGTTAAAGTGATGTCTTCCTGAGGTTTCTCCACTGTAAAGTTACTGTTTTCCTTTGTAGTTAATAAACATCCTGTGGGGAGAAGCTTTATGACTATGTAAATGTCCTGTTTCTCCTCTTACATTTTCCTTCTAATTTTAGCATCCATCAGTGATTTTTTAAAAAATTATTTATTTATAGCTGCATTGGGTCTCCATTGCAGTGCGCAGGCTTTCTCTAGTTGTGGCGAGCGGGGGCTACTCTGTTGCGGTGCGCGGGCTTCTCATTGCGGTGGCTTCTCTTGTGGTGGAGCATGGGCTCTAGGCGCATGCGCTTCAGTAGTTGTGGCACATGGGCTCAGTAGTTGTGACTCGCAGTCTCTAGAGCACAGGCACAGTAGTTGTGATGCACGGGCTTACTTGCTCCACGGCATGTGGGATCTTCCAGGACCAGGGATCGAACCTGAGTCCCCTGCATTGGCAGGTGGATTCTTAACCACTGAGCCACCAGGGAAGTCCCCCATCAGTGATTCCTGTTTGCAAAAGTTATTACTGTGGTTTTTTTTTTTTTTTACCAAATGGTGATTTTCCTATTACCATTGTTCTTTCTACATTTGTTTTTTGGAATTCTGCTGTAAAAAAGAGCTGTCTCTTTTCCCCATTTATGTATTTATTCCATTATTTCTATATCTGTATGGACTTTTGGATGTTTATTTCATTCTATAGGTTATAGTCCATTACTACTCCCTTTTTATTTTTGCTCAGATTGCACCACATTTGGCTATTGGGAGCTCCTTTGAGTTGGTCCCTGTGTCTATGATGTGCCCCCATCATCCTCGAAGCACTTCCTTATTGTCTGACACAAGATGTTGCAGGCTCATCTTGTACTTTCCCTGCTCCAGCGATGCGATCAACCCTTTCTCTAGAAGCCCTGGTTTGTTTCACTGGAGAACGTATTTAGAAAGTAAGATCTAAGCATGAGTCAGATTTAACTTGGTTAAATGAAAATGCAGAACTGGGCTGCCATTGGGGCAGCTTGGGAAGGCGAGGGGCAAACTGTGCAGGGCCGAGAAGAGATGCAGGGGGCACACAGACCGTGAGACTGAGAGCGAACCAGAGGGAGGGGGGGCAGCTTGGTCCTTCAGTCCTTGGCTGGGAGCACCTGTGGGGACCTGGCCTCCATTCAGATAAAAGGATGGATTCAGAGCGGCAGTGCCCCTCCATTGGGCTCCATGCAGAGCTTGCCTCTGGGGCCGGGAGTTGAAAGGGAGAGGATGATTTTTCTTTTTTCCCTTGCAGCAGTACTGCTTGGCATCTATTATTTTTAAAACAGAACAGAAAAGTTCTATTCTGTTTTTTTCTTTAACAATGTCTATATTGTTTCCTTTTTCTCAAACTGAAGAACAGTGGAGGGCATGTGGATGGATTGTTACAGTGGGTTTCACCCACCACAAAATGTGCGGTGCGGGGTGGTAGGGGGGAGCAGTCCACCTGCACTCCAGTTCGGAATGATGAAGCCTCGGGGCTCAGAGGGAGAGGGGCTTTCAAACTCTTCTGATTGTCACCCCCAGTAAAAAATAAAAAATATATTTTACAAGATGTCCGACCATAGAGACACACATTCAACTTAAAATTTCACAATAGTCACTCTTGTTATGTGTGACGCTTTCTACCCCATGCAGGTTATTTCCCCCTACTTTGATTTCACAACATACTAATGAATGGATCAGGACCTGCAGTTTGAAAAACACCCCTCTAGGCCAGCTTCTTGTGCAAACAGGGAAACTGAGGCCCTAAGAAGGGAAGTGAGGGCCCAAACTGCTGCAGCTTTTCAGGATACATTTGCTTATGGCCTTTAAAACAATGCTACATTTTTACAGCTATTGGGGAGAAATAGGTCTGAATAATAAGAGTAGATTTTTAAAAAGCGTCCAGAGCTGGATGAAATTAGCCTAAGGGTCATGAATTAGAGATTTCCTGCCCTTATTCGATAGCCTCAAATTCCTAATGTTGGAGGCTTTAGGCTCTTTAGGATAAAATAAACGTTTTGTCCTTCACCTACCCATGCGTCCACTTACTCAGCAAAGACGCACAGCTGGTCCTAGGCAGAAGCAGGCATGCACGATGGAGGTGGGGTACTTTGCCACTGGGGTGCTCCCGTCTCATCGGGAGGCAGCCGTAGAAGCGGCCACCGAGGACCTCGCAGTGACAGAGAAGAACAGGGTGGGAGTGAGGGCTGTCAGCCTGGCAGGATGGGCGTGTGACCGTTGGACAGTCATCTGTCTGAGCCCCAGTTTCCTCCCCTGGAAAACGGGGCAGCTAAGACCTGCCTGCCTGAGTCCTAGTAAGCCTGGGAAGCAACCAGCACAGGGAGGCTGGGGAGGGCTTCAGGAGAGCATGGCGGGGAGGCCTGCGGGGGGAGAGGGAGGAGAGGAGACAGTCTGTGGAGGACCCGCAGGCCTGAGAGGTGGGACTGGTTGAGGATTTGGGGTCTGGAGCGCAGGGCGTGATGGGAATGACATGAGGGACTGGAGATGCAGAAGCCCCAGGATGGAAGCCTTGTCTGCCTGCCACACAATGGAGTTTAAACTTCATCCTGTGGGCAAGGAGGCCACCGAGGTGCTCTGTGAAGGGGAATTGAAACAGGCTGGGACCTGGAACCTGGGACCCTTTGCTGCAGTGCTTGCTACTGGACAAACATCTCCTCAGTGATGTTTGCAACAGATCCAAAGAAACTATGAGAAACTAAATACAAAGAAACTAAAAATAACTGTGTGCATGCGCAGCTGCACACAAATTATGGACAATACGATACAAAAAGACCAAAATCCCAGCTGCCACTTCTGAAGAGCTGGGAGCAAAAGCAGGGCACCGCGCATGCCCGCTGCATGCAGCACCACCAAGGGGGTGGGCAGAGCACCTCAGCCGCCCCTCCCGCCCGACCCCTGGACCCACCCCTACCCTCACCCCATATAAGGAACCAGTTCACTCCCCACACCCCACACCCCCCCCGTCGGGGAGGGAGCAAGCAAGGGAACCTGTTGGCTGTTCTCGCTCCCTCCTGCTCTAGCAGGGGCCCCAATAAAGCCTTGCCTGGCCTCTTATCAATTTCTATTTATTAAGGAGGCCAAGAACCCTGGTCGGTAACAGAGTGACATGGCCAGATCTGTATCCTTTACCCTGACTCAAGAGATTCCTGCAGCTCTAAGGAAACTGGTCAAAATCTGACACCGTGCAGCACTTGGAAGACACCCAGTAAGGTGGCTCAAGAATAGAAAAAGGGGGCACTTCCCTGGTGGCACAGTGGCTGGGAATCCACCTGCCAGTGCAGGGGACACGGGTTCGATCCCTGGTCCCGCAACAAGAGAAGCCACCGCAATGAGCAGCCCGCTTTCCAGTGAGAGGAGACAGGCTGAGGCAAGAAGGTAGCTGCAGCCTCTCCCGGCCAAGTGCAGGGACCATCCGTGCTAGTCTGAGACCTGGCCCTGACGTCAGAGGGAATTCTCCAGCCCTCCATCCTCTGAGGGTCTGCCCTGGAGAGTCACTTCAGGCTGAGCCCAGGAACTCAGTCCCTGAACTCCTTGGAGGGGCCAGGTATCTGGGCACTTGAGGTGGGGTGTCACAGTGAAAAGGCACAGTGCCATATCACACAGATCCAATTGGAATCCTGTTTCTTCCACCTACAAATTAGGTGATTTTAGGAAAGTTAGTCAACTTTGCCCTGCACTACAGTTTCCTCATTGTCACGTGGGGGGAGGCAGTAAGTGTGAATGAGGTAATGTATTTAAAGTCTGTTGTAGGCCCCCAGTTAGGAGTCACTCTAAATGTGATCTCATACTCTTCCTTTACAGATGAGGAGGCTGAGGTCAGAGAGGTTAAGGGACCTGCCCAAGGCTACACAGCTAGCAGAACCAGGAGTCCAGGGGCCGTCTCACTAGGTAGCCCATGTTCCTCTCAGGAGCTGGTGCCGCTCCAGACTCAATTCCCCAAGAAGAGCCCTCCTGGCTGGCTGCACCCAGCCTGAAACGACGTGTACCTGGCAACCTAGTCCCAGGGGCCACAGTGTGCAGGGATGAGTCACAGCCACCCACTCTAGCAAGGAGACCCCCTCCTCCCCAGCCTGCTCTCGGCCCAGAGCTGGTTGCCAAGCAACAAGACACAACACACATAAACACTCTGGGATCCCTCGCTGTAACAGTGAGGCTGTCTTCGGCGCTGCTGTCTTTCCCCAGCCCCTCCCCTCCAGCCCCGACCCCGGAGCCTTCCCTCCGGGCTTTTCCTGGGGCAGAAGTTTTGACCCTTGGGCTAAGAGCTTCCAGAGAGGCTTGGATGCGGACTTCCCGGGGGGGGGGGGGGGATGCGGGGCTCTGCCCGGGCGAAGAACGGGACGAGGCTACGAGGGGCAGGGTGGAGGGAGGGGCGGCGGCAGGCAGCGTGGACTTTCACCATTTCGGCTGCATGAGGCGGTGCCCGGGCAGGGCTCCCTGAGGCCGAATCGGAGGACCGCGGATGGTTCCACGATGAGAGTGCGTGCCCATTTCCCAGGGGCACGAGGGGCATCTGCTGCTCTTGGGGCCCCGAGGGCGGTGACAGCGTCCTGCGTGGGTCTGCAGGGCTCCGCGGCTCCTCTCCTCGAACCTGAGCACCCGCGCCTTCCTTAGTCCACCTCGCATCACCTGGTTACTCAGTTTAGCTGAAAACGTCTTGAGAGGGTGGCTCCCTGGGCGACCTCTTGTCTGCACACTTGCCTGCTTGGTCGAAGACTGCGTGTGCAGTTACCAGCTATTATTTTAGGACTCCTGTCCTACTCAGGCACTGAACTTGGGGCTGCATATATATCATTCCATTAACCCTCACAGCGACAATGTAATGCAGGTATTTTAAAATCAGTTTTATTAGGCTTAATTGACATACAACAAAATTCAGCAATTTTATGTGTACAAGTTGATGAGTTTTGACAAAAGGATACAAGCTTTTAATCACCGCCACCACAATGTTCATGACACAGAACATTCTCATCACCCCTCTGTAGACAATCCTCCCCTCTTGGCCCCTGGCAACCACTGACCACTATAGCTTTACCTCTAGACTTTCATATAAATGGAATCCTGTACTCTGAAGTCTTCTGTCTGGCTTCTTTCACTTAGCATAACGCTTTTGAAATTCATTCATATGAGCACTGGTTTGTTCCCTTCTTTGCTAACCAGTTGATGAATAGTTGGATTGTTTCTGGTTTGGGGCTCTCATGAAAAAAGCAGCTATGAACATGCATGTACAAGCCTTTGTGTGGATATACGATTTCATTTCTCTTGAGGAAATCCTAGGAGTGGAATTGCTGATTCATTCAATAGGTATTTTTATTATTATGTCCATTATATAGATGGAAGAGTGAAGCTCAGAGAGATTAAGCAGCTTGCCTGAGCTCCCACAGTTTGGCAGAAATTCAAAGTCAAGTCTGACCTGTATGCCAAGTAGCCACCCATAGAAGACAGGTATTTTTTGAGTAGAAAGTACCTCTTTGGTCAGTAATCACTGTAGTGACGTGTATGTGGGCTGAATTCAGCTGCATTCAAGTTCACAGCCTGACCCTGAGCACAAGTTGCTGAGCACACCATATGCACAGGGACAAAGGTCACTCCTGGAGGGCACTTCAGCAGGTGACTTATGGAAGCTTAAACAGCAGGGCTGCAGGGTGTTTGTTTGGTAAAGGTGGTGTTTGCTGGGTTTCTCCACTGTAAAGTGACTATTTCCCCTTTGTAATTAATAGCTTGAGAGGAGAGACTTTGAAATAAGTATCCTGTTCCTCATCAAGCTTTCACCCACCAGTCTGAATATCCAATGTGAATTTCCTAACCCCACCATTCCTTTTACAGTTGTTGGCTGACATTCTTCTACTTCTCGTTCAAGTGTCAGTATGCCTCATGCGTTATTTTATGATATGGGATAGAGTTCATTGCTATCACTGTTTTAATGTTCACCATGTCCCACATTTGGCCAGAAGCAGTCCCTTTAAGCTGACTCCTGAGTCCTTTTAACACCCTCATGGTTTTCTGAGCGCTTCCTTACTCTCTGGTGTACGATGGTCCAGGCTCTCACACTTCTGCACCAGCCCTGGTCCCCTTAGTGGAGAATGGCAAACAGAAACCAAGACCAGGGCATTAGACATACTCATCATCACTGGGATGTCTGACTTCTACGCCCCCTCAAGCTACGGGATCTTAAGGCAGCAGGGTTAGGTGAAAGGTATGGACCAGAGACTGGACTTGCAAGTGAGGGCTCAGCGAAGTCAGGCATCGGCCTGTAAGAGAATCTGTAGTAAGAGCCAGGTTCACCGGGTGCGGGAATCCAAGCCAGACCAATCACTGTGCAGTTTGTCTGCTCAGCGATCTCTCTACAGCATCATAATTTTATAAGCCTCCAGGGATAACATCTTTCAGCTCTTCTTGCTTTGGCATGAATTACTTCCAGGGCAGAGGACCTGAGAGGCTGGTTCTCAAGGATGGTGGTAGAGGGTCAGGGAGAGCGGGGGCAGGCCCAGCGGGAGAAGGGTTGTCTCAGGGGCTCCAGGTGGTAGGTTGTGTCTCCCATGGCGACAGAAAGCTGCCCAGATTTCTCCTGGCACATACCCTGTGCTGTGCTTAATGCTGACTGCCAACTGGCTCACGAGAGCCTGATTATCCACGTGACTCCAGGAATGAGAGGTGGTGACTCATCTCGTGGGGACACAATCTCAGAGTTGGTCTCCCTGAAAATGACCGTGCCTGCCGGTCGTGCTGGAAGCCCTCCATTCTGAAGGGCTTGCTGGCTCTTAGTCTAGTGGGGAGGGGGCAGTGCTGGGCTTTCTGTGGGCCGCAGGTGCGGACAAGTGCTGTCCATTTCCAGTGGTTTCCACATGCCTTACCCCACAGTGTCGACCACAGTCCTGGGGCCGGATGCCTTCTTCTGTTTTCAGACGAGGATGCTGAGAAGACAGGGCACTGCTATCCGCTAACTCCAGGGTTCTGTGTGGCTCAGCCTGGCCAGAGCTACAAGGCCTGGCTGTGGCAGGGTGGCCACTGTTTGAGGACATAGGGAGCCCCGCTCTCTGAGGCTGGTCTGAGCAGTCTGGAGGGCCTGAAGGTTCAGTGGCACTGCTGCCTCTTGGGACACTGAACCCTGCCCCGCTCAGCTTCATTTAGGCTGGCCTCTGATGAAGAACCAGTGGAAGAAAGGACCCCAACCCTTGTGATTTGACTTGTAGAAACCATTTGCCGAAGGAGCTATGTCACACTGGGTTGAGGGGTGTGATGAGCCGTAAGGATGACGATGACCGACCCTTAACTCACCTCTGCTGGTGCCAGCCCCCTTGATGGTGCACCGCGGGGGCTTTGAGTCCCGCAGAGCAGCTCTGAGAGGGGCTGGGAAGGCTTGGAGTGAAGGACCAATGGTTTCAGGAATGACGAAGCTGAACCTGGAGAGCAGAGCCCTGGTGCTGGGAGGAACCCCCGGGGCGTCAGGCAATCAGGGGGGGACCTGGCATCAGGGAGCCACGTGAGACATCAGGCACGAGGGAGGGCCGGACAGGTGGACTCCAGTTCAGGGCTGCTTCATGAGGTGTCCCAGGGGCCTGGTGACGGTAACCCCAACCTTTCTCTGCCACTTTTTCCTCATAGGCAAATGAGAATAATTCTGCTGAGCTACTCAGGATGTTTGTGAAAAATACCTAATAATACTTGGTGAATTAACGAGAGTGGGGAAGAGGCAGAAAGAGGAACAGGAAGAGAATAAGAAGACGTGGCATAAACAGGAGGAAGGGATGGAGCAGCCAGTCCTCGTGCTGACAGAAGTCAGAAGCAAGTAGCCTGTGGTGTGTGCGGCTGGGGGTGGCGGGGCCACCAGGAGGCCCCAAGCAAACAGCCACCTGCTAAAAAAACTGGTTATCATTGTTCACAGTTTGATGTCTTAAAAGCATATCTTTTTTTTTTTTTTAACCGCGGGCCTCTCATTGCTGTGGCCTCTCCCGTTGCAGAGCACAGGCTCCGGATGCACAGGCCCAGCGGCCATGGCTCATGGGCCCAGCTGCTCTGCGATATGTGGGATCCTCCCGGACCGGGGCACGAACCCGCGTCCCCTGCATTGGCAGGCGGACTCTCAACCACTGCGCCAACAGGGAAGCCCAAAAGCATATCTTTTACTATAAAGTCTTAGAATGCACTAATGTGGATAAACCATATGATTTAAATACCTATGTGTTCTTTTCCAAACTAGGAAGTTCTCCCCCAATGGTAATCCATAATATTCCGTTGGCACTGTAAGTAAAATTAGCTCACGCTGGGACAAGGGCTAAGGGGATGCGAAAGGGACAGTCATTCCCTGTAGTATGAGGTTCACTTCTCAGACTTAGGTTGGCATTGGGATCTCCTGTGGTCGCTCTCTCTTTGCCTCAAACACTAAGGGCAAAAAGAAATCTCTCTCTAATGTGTTCCACAGCAGCCAAGAAGCTGTCATTGGCTCCACATATATCCATTTTATGAACATTTTACATTAAAAAGATCAGAATAAAGGCAAAGTTCTAAGTATATATACCAGCAATTCAAATTTCTGTTTCCAAGTATAAGGAAAATAAAGTCAAACTACTTAACGCTGTGTTAAGTGAAAAAAGCAGGATATAAAATCACACACAACTACCTGAAAACTAGCTAAAAATCTATCTAAAAATAAAAAACACCCCCTCAGCAAAGATCTGCGCAAAGAGAGAAGATTGGATGGAAATACAGCTACAGAAGGAATTAGAGGGTTTTTTCTCTTGTGTTTTCCACATTTTCTATTACTATGTGTAGCAGAAAATATGTAACAAATATAATTTTAAAGAAATGTATGTATTAGCAACAGATAAACAAAAGAATTGGAGATGATCAAGATCACAGAAAATTCAAGATAATCCCATTAGAAATCCTTCATGTGGCCTTTTACCAAACTCAGAAAACTTCTCGGGCAGTTCCAAGCAGCAGAAATCCCAGAAATGACTTTTCTTTGGTTGTGGAAGCACTGTGCACTTCGATCAGGAGATTTACCTTACTAATGTTTTGCTTTTTGAAACAGCAAAGTGAGTTTCCACCGCGAGGGCCCTGAGGATGATAAGAATAATAGACACGCCACAGATCATTTACACAGTACAAGATACGCTTAGGGGTCCTGCCCTGGCTATCCAAGTCCTGACTCTCCACGTGCTCCTCAGGCAGACACTGTTGGCCGCTATGCAACAGCCATCCATCCCTCGGCTCCCCTGTAACCTAACATGGCTTTCTGTCCAGATGTGACCTGGCAGTGTGCCCAGCCCCAGTGTGGGCCTCATGTGGGCTGAACCTGTCATAGCAAAGCCGAGTCCTTTGCAGGCACAGGCATGTGGCCCAGCTCCTGCCAATGAGATGCTATTAGGAGTAGGTTCTGCTACTGCTGACAGGTATTTACTCCTCTCTCATGAGAAAGTGCAGACTGGGAAGGGGGCTTTGCTTCTAGCTCCACCATTCCTGTGTGTGGCCCCTTGTCATCACTCTCCAAGATGGCCAGGAGGTCTTCCAGAATGGAGGAGAGGATGAAGATGGAGGGGCAAAAGCAGTGGTCTGCTGAGGAAGGGTCTCTCAAGGCAAGTACTTGGACTAGACACTTCCACTGATTTCCCTTTAGCCAGTACTTACTTAGTCACACAGCCACATTTAGCTGCAAGGGAGACTGGGAAATGAACTCTTTATTATGGGGGGCCTATGTACTCAGCTAAAATCTGATGACTTGGGAAAGAAAAGGATGAATTCGGGGTCACTATTAGCTGAACTTGCTGCAAAAACAAAAGAGGCAGTCTTCTTGGGGGGGAAGGGGGGCTGATGTGAGATCATCTTTAATGAAAAGAGAGTCCCAAGCATACCCAGCCTCAGATCTTTGTTTCTAATGTCATCCCCCAATAAAAGGAAACAGGGCTCCTTGGAGAAATGGCTGAATCTAGGACTGGGGCAGGAAATAGTCAAGATGAATCTGGCACATCTGTGAAGGCAAGAAAGTAAGGGAGTGCTCAAAAAAGTAAAACAAAAACAGAAACGAAACAAAACCCGCACAGTGATGGGGGTATGTCAAAGAGTCACAGGAGTCGATGGAAAGATCTCCTAATGCCCAAACCTGGAGCTACTTGAACAAAATAATGTAGTACTGGGTTATAAACCAGAGTAAAACATAAATACCCGTGAGTTCATAGTAATGTAAATAAATGACTGTATAAGTAAGTGAGGTAGAAGGGACACATCTCCCGCGCAGAAGAATTCTATGGAACTCATGTCGATACTCTGCACTCCAGGAAGTGGGGCATATCTCCCCAATCCTCAGGTGCGAGCATGGTGACTCCTCTGCAGAGAGTACAGTATGGAAAGGGGGGCAAAAAGACTGTAGAAACCTGACAAATCAGACTTCAAACAGGCAATAAAGGTCAAGCTCAACAGTCATAAATCATGTGGATAGGATGTATCCTTGACAGGCTGTGGTGAGAATGGCACGTTACCTCTGTGCTCTGCATCCCCCAAACCCATAACCCTGGTCTAATCACCAGAAAAACAGCAGACGTACCACAGTGAAGGGATATTCTATAAAACACCTGACTAGTACTCTGCAGAACTGTCAAGGTCATCCAAAACAAGGGAAGTCATGGCCAAGAGGAGCCTAAGGAGGCATGATGACTGAGTAACGTGGTGTCCCGGATGGGATTCTGAAACAGAAAAGGGACATTAAGTAAAAAACTAAGGAAATCTGAATAAAGTAAGGACTTTAGTTAATGATAATGTATCAATATTGGTTCCCTAATTGTGACAAATGTACCATTTTAATGTAAATATGAATGATAGAGGAAACTGGGTGTGGGGTATGTGGGAATTCTCTGTACTATCATCTCAATTTTTCTGTAAATCTAAAACTATTCTAAAATTAAACGTTTATTAAAAAGAGAGAGAGGGACTTCCCTGGCAGTCCAGTGGTTAGGACTTGGCGCTTTCACTGCCATGGCCCCGGGTTCAATCCCTGGTCAGGGAACTAAGATCCCACAAGCTGCACAGCATGGCCAAAACAAAACAAAAACAAAAAATGAAGAGAGAGAGAGAGAGAGAGAGAGAGAAGAAAGACACTTTCCCCTCTTTCCTGAGTGGGAGGTCATAATGTTTGAAGCTGAGGCAGCCATTTTCTGACTGCAGAGATAACAATTCACAGCCCTAACCAACTTTGGACCTGTCTATTGGATTTCTGTTATGCGGGAACATAAACTTCACTGTTTAAGCTGTTTTTGGTCCAGGTCTTTTGTTCCTTGCAGCTGAATGTATCACAACCGACATTCTTCAGATCAATTTCAAAGCCACTGCTGTGGTTTACACCTTCACCTCCTTACTTATTTAGCCCGCTCCAACACCCTTGCTCTTGTTCTCTTCCTTCTCTGCCTTATCCCTTGCCTGCATCTCTTCCAACACCCCAAGGCCAGCAACTCTTGCCATCCCCTGGACAGGGCATGTTCTTTTACACTTCCAAGCTTGTGCATACTTGATTCCCTCTGCTTGGGAATGCCCACTCCTCCATCCTTAATTTCTCCCAGCAAATAACTACCCTGAACCAAGTTTTAGCTCACCGTGTGTGGTGCGCAGGATTCTCCTGTGTCCCTGAAAATTCCTGCCCATTGGTGGACATGGCCTACAAAACCCTGGCTACTGTGAATACAATGAGCTGTACTCCTATGGTTAAGTTATGTTGTAGGACAGTGGGCCTGGGTGGGTCTAGGTGGGCCTGATCTAATCATATGAACTCCTTAAAGGCAGATAGTTTCCTCTGGTTGGTAGCAAAAGAGGAAGTCAGATATTCAACATGTATAGGAGGATCTGGTGTGCAAGAAATCCTCTGCTGCTGGCTTTGAGGATGGAGGGGGTCACACGGCAAGGAATGCCAATGGGCTCTAGGAGCCCACAGCAAGCTCTGGCTGACTGCCTGCAGGGAAATGGGGACCTCGACCCTACAACCACCAGGAACCAAATTCTGCCAACAAGAATGAGGTTGGAAGCAGATCTTTCCCAGGGACTTCAGATGAGCACTCAGCCCAGTTGAGATCTTGCTTTCAGCCTGTGACACTGACCAGAGAACCCAGCCAGGATGCTGTGCAAACTTCTGACCTACAGAGCTGTGAGCTAATAAACAGGTGTTGTTTGAAGCCACTAAGTCTCTGGTCGTTCGTTATGCAGCAACAGAAAACAAACACATCATGCCTCCTCTCGCAACTTTTCCTTCACTCCTTGGGTACCCCTGTGCCATCTTCCTCTCCACTCCTGTGGCACCTCATAAACATCCTGCACTCGGTATTATAATGATTCGTTTACCAGTCTGCTCTCCTCACAAGATTCTGAGTTCCTGGGAGAGGATGGGGACTACCATTTTATCACTGTAATCCCAGGCACAGAGCAGGGAGGCAAAAGCAAAAAATATTTGTGTGATGAAGGTTTCATCCAGGAAAAGAAAGCCTGAGATCACTAATTTGTAATCATATATACTAAAGTAACCCAGGATGCCAGAAATTTAACGTCTAAGTGAGAGTCTCACCAATGTAAAAAGAGACTGGAGAAAAAGAAAAAAGAGACTATTATTAATGTACACGTGGGGTGTTTCTAAGGAACCAGGGGTGGATGAAGTCCCCGGGTAGGGAGGGAAGGAGTGAGCAGAGGTGTGAAGAAAAATCCATCTCCATCTCTAGATTATTTAGTAAACAAGTATTTATTGAGCGCCTGCTATGTGGTCAGGCCAGGAGTTGCTGAAAACAATGTAGAAGTTTAAGATTTAAATCCTACCCAAGCATACTGAGATCCTTTTTTTCTGTGGTCTATCAGGCTTAGATGTTAGAGCCAAAAGCAATCTTGAAGACTGATTTTATGTGTATGTAAGCTTAAAATTCCTCCTCTTCTTAAATTAGTGGGAGCAATGTGCTTTTCTATTTAGCTGTGTATTTTTGAAGTCCTTCAGCATTAGCCCTTCTTTGTGTTGGCTGCCTAATCCTCCGCAGAGCTGATGAACCACTGTCAGCTCAGTCTTACAGTCATTTAGGTTTCCAGGCTTTCACTGTTACAAAAACCTTCCAATGAACATCTCTGTTCCTGCTTCTTTGACAACACCGCTAATGGGTCGTAATAAAAATTCCACGAAGGGGATCCAGATATTTTATTACATAACATCCTCCTCCTCAGTCCCTGCCCCACGGATGCCAGCTCCCCTGCCCTCTAGGGCCCTGAGTTGGGGCAGTTGCTTACCTCTGGGTGGGTGCCGCCCCCAACTCTCGGTCTGGAAAAGTCAGGAAGCGGGTGGGACCCACAACGTACCGAGAAACCAAGCAGATGCTGAGAGAGAGGAGAAATGGCACAGGAAGTTGTAAGGGGGTATTTGAGGAAAGAAGAGATGGGGCGGGACAGATACTTTCCGGATCAGAGTAGTGTGGGCTAAAAACAAACGGAATGTACGTTAGTCAAATCACAGAGGCCTCCAACGCTAGTACGATGAATTCGTATTTTATCCCGCGGGGCGAGAGGGAGTGAAAATGGGTTCGGTGAAAGAGATTGGGTTTTAGACCCTGTCACGAGTTCTGGGGGTGGGGTGTCAACTCATCTCTCTGGGCCGAGATTTCCACATCTGTTAAACTGAAAAAGTAATACTTGCTGGGCCGACCCCGAATACATACATGTAATAACTAAACAGAAGACAACTATAAAACTTAGAAGGCTGATTTCCAGGGGGGTGGTTTACGGTCAGGTGACAAGCCGACAAGAATTTCGTAAGTCCTTTAGGAAAAAATTCTGAAACCATATCCAAAAATGAAGAGGCTGATGGCTTTTCGCCTGCAAACGACTTGCCATGGACTCGAAGTGGGTCGCAGCCTCTTCTTGCTCTGCTGCCCCTGCTCTGCCCGAAGCCACGCGGGAGACCCTTTTTGAGGTTTGATTTGGAACCTCGGCGCCGAGGACTCCCGCAGATGCTAGGGGACCGAAATGCGTGCGCGCGGCTCACCGGCCGGAAACCGGTAGCTATGACGTTAAGTACAAAGAGGCGCGGCAGCCGGGCCCGGGCCGGGAGTCCCCGCACGGCGGAGCGGGCGTGGACACCGGGACATGCGTGGAAGCAGCCGGCACTGCGCAGGCGCGGATACGCTCCCCTCGGCCTGCGCGCGGCGCTCCGGGCGGGCGCGCGCCCACGGCGGCCGCTCCCGACAGGCGGAGGGCTGCGCGCGCACGAGAGAGCCGGCCGTGACGTGTGCCGCGCTACGCCTGACGTCACGGGTCCGTGTGTAGTGGCGGCCGGGCTGCTCTCAGCAGCGGCTCCTGACGAGGGCGGTGCGGCCGCTGGGTGCGGCGTTCGGGGGTCCTGCGGCCCGCGGCGGCGGCGACTACGACCGGGAGGTCCGGCGCTCCTAGTCGCGGAGTCGCCGCTCCCGCCCCTTCTCCGGCCTCGGCGGCGCCCGGCCGCGGCTTCCTCCTTTCCTACCCAGCTTCCCGCGGGCCTCCGGGCCGCGGCGGCGAGAAGCACCGAGGGGCTCCGAGAGGCTCCGGCCAGCCGCCACGGTCCACGCGTCCGGCCCGGGCTCCATGTGAAGGAGGGACGGGCCTGGCCCCCGACCCGCGCCCGACTCCTCGTGCGCCCCTCCGGCTCCCGGGGGCCCGCAGCCTCCCCTGACCGGGGGGCGCGGTGACAGGCCGCGCGGGGGCGGAGGGGTGGGCCTGCGGTTCCCTATGTCCCCGCGGAGCGGCCGGTACGTGTGCTTGGGCGCGCGCATGTGTGTGGGGGTGGGGGTGGGGGCGGGGGTGCGGGCCGGACGTGGGGAGGGGGCCGCCGCCGGGCTGTGCGCTGCACCTGGGGCGGAGGTTTCGCTAGGTGGTTGCCTCGCTCCGGGTGGGCGGGCTTCGGGACCCCTGCATCCTGTCCTGAAGTCCAGGTCTGAGCGAACTAGACTGCTGGGCGGTGGAGCTGTCAGAGGCGTACTCTGCAGGGCTTTGGTATGGAAGATTGTCCCAGGTCCTTGGCAGAATCAGAAATGTTATAAGCAGTGAGCGAGAAAGTGCTTGTCTTTGCGCAGTTACCGCGTGGTTCACTAGTGGTTAGGGTCGAGGCACCTTTCTGTTTACAGACCGTTTACCACTTAATGCGCGCCCGGTTATTTGTCGTGCGTTGTCTCACTTCACCTTCGAAGCCCAGTGAGGTGGGTACGTGTCTCCCCATTTTACAGTTGAAAAAATCGAGGCCCAGATTCAGAAATTTGCCCAAGGTCGGGCAGCTTGGTAATCTGGGAAAGTCTTGATTCGAATATGATGTCTTTTCTGTAGAACCGTATTTCTGGGTCTTGCGAAAATTTGTGAGGAAAATGAGAATAGCTGGAAAGTTTCTTCTTGGGAGTAAATTCTAAATACATAGGTAGAGTTCATTTTCCCGTAATGTAGGCTGTTCGATGTGTTTTGCTGCAGCCTAGCCAGATGATTTTCTTGGCTCTTTTTTTAAAAAATTACTTTTAAAAGGTGACTCCATGCACCTTTACCTTTTTTTTTGCAGTGGGACTGAATGAGCAGAAAATATTTCCTCTCTTATCAAAAAGGAGAAATAGATTTGGTAAAACTCCATGTTTCTTGAAAAGTTACAATTTTACTTGTGTAATTCTTGATGCGTACAGGGAACTCGCAGTTGGGTTATTTCCTTGAGATTTCCTTATTGCAAAATTTGTTGCTGGATTATGTGACAATGGCAACACACTTAGTAATTTGTGTGTTAATTTGTGCAATATTTCTGAGTAGAGTGTCAAAATTTAATGTGTAGAATACTGTAAAAAGTTATCTTTTAATGGTGTGATTTTTTTCTTTCCTTTGTATGTAGCAACTAATAAGTGTTTATAAACTAACTGAAATTCTCATTTTAACATTGGTCTGTACTGTTTCTTTGGTTATGGTTAGGGAAAAACTAAAGTTCCTTTACATTTCTCTTTACAGAAGAAAGTGTTGATAAATCCCTTTGAGTAATTCAAGCTTCATGCATAGTTGTAGATGTTTAAGAAATCTATTGATGCCCAAAATTGTAGTACTTTATAATTTCCTTTAGTGTATTATCAGGTTTAAGAAAATTTGTAGTTGAATGTCTTTGTAATGTCTGTAGAGAAAAGGTCGAATTATATAGTTAAGAAGTGGATGGTTCACAGATTGATTTGTTGTTTGGTTAAAATATAAATGTATGGTGAGTCTTGTTGAATATAATATCATTGTAGAATGCTTATCCAGTCATGCTCTCCATATGTCTCTCTTGAAAGAACTAACTATTAAAGATTTATCTTAAATAATTGGATTACATTATAGATTCAATCTTTTAAGCAGTGTTTTAGTTGGAATTTTCATTCCTAGTTTACCTTATTGCTACCAAAAGGGTAAACTGTATTTAATAGGTGCTATATTAAAATGAAATCATGTTTGGTTCTAGGCACTGCCCACAGCTTTGGTTTCAGGTTGATTTTTTTTTTTCCCCTGTAGAATTGGAGCTCTCTAGGCTCCCTCCCACCACCACCCCCAAATCTAGCCCCAACTTTTTATTATAAAACAATTTCAAGTACACAAGAAGTTGGTAATATTGAACATCCCTATGATAACTCTCTAGTTTCATTTGTTGACGTCTTGCCGTATTTGTTTTGTGTATAAATACGCGTATATTATTTTTGGCCATACCATTTGAAAGCTAAGCTGTAGACATTATGACACTTTACCCGTAAGTATGTCAGCTTGCATCTCCAAAGATAAGGACATTTTCTTACATAGCCAAAATACCATTATTGTTAACTTTCTTAGTTAATACTTTTTATTGATAATTAATAGTTTCTTATTGATCATTTTTTAATGTAATCTAGTATCCATCCATATTTAAATCTCCCCATTTGTGCTGCACGGTCTTTTACGGCTTTTTATACTCGATCCCACCAAACGAAGATCCCATCAAGGTTTATTCACTGCATTTGGTTAAGTCTCTTTGATCTCTTTGAATCTAGAACAGCCTCACCTCCCCCTTTTATTTATTTTTTATTCATCTGTCTATCTGTCTTTTGGCTGTGCCACATGGTATGTGGTCCCTGGCCAGGGATAGAACCCGTGCCCCCTGCATTGGAAGTGCAGAGTCTTAACCACTGGAATGCCAGGGAAGTCCATTACCTCTCCCTTTTAAAATGGTGTTTTTGTTTGTTTTGTTTCAGAGATCAAGCCAGTTACCTTATAAAATGAGTCACATTCTGGATTTGTCTGATTTTTTTCCCTCGTCATTTAGCATGTTCCTCTATTCCCCCTACACTAACTGTAAGCTAGGTCTAAAGGATTGATTAGTTTCAAATTAAATATTTTGGGCAAGAATAACTACTGAGTGTTGCTGCGTACTTTATATTGCTTCCCATCAGGGGATGTATATTGTCAAGTCCTGTTATTTGTGATGCTGAGTTTGATCACTTGGTTATGGGGGTTAAGGTGAGGTATTTTTTCCCATTGCAGTTGGCAAGTAGTCTGGCATGATAAATTAGCACTCTAGTGCTGGCCTGTTCTCCAGTAATCTTTCACCTAACAGTTTATCTATTGCTGCATCTATTGCTGATCCTTGTCAAGGTAAATTTTGAATTTCAATGTTAACAATCTTTTGTTGGTCTATAGATAGTAACAACATCACAAGAATTGTAAAAATCTATTCAGCTATATTAATCAGGTTCTGATTTCTAGGATTTTAAAGATTTTTAATCATGAATTCAAGGTATCTCCTCTTATGAATAAAAAGGAACCTGACACGAGAAAAATGGGAAATATTCAATGTCTTTTCTTTTCCTGTACTCTTTCATCTGTCTCAAGGAGTGTGAGTGTGTGTGAGTGTGTATGTTTTGTTTTTGTTTTTGTTTTGTTTTTTTGGCTGTGCCACGTAGCTTGTATGGCTTGTGAGATCTTAGTTCCTCGACAAGGGATTGAACCCAGGCCCTTGGCAGTAAAAGCGTGGAATCCTAACCACTGGACCACCAGGGAATTCCCTCAAGGAGTGTGTTTCTTTTCAGTTTTTCTTAGCCAATATTTATTGCACAGGAATAGCCAGAAATACAATAAAGGGAGAGTGGCTTTACTAAAAAACGTTTTGACAAAACTGTCTATTTTCTGGTGTAATACAAAGGAGCACTGGATTAAGACTCAGAAGATCTAAACTCTAGGCCTAATTCTACCATTCTGTGAAGTGCAAGGATTATAAGTTTTTAAATTTCACCCTGTATTCTTACCGTCATAATAATTGTTTGTAAACATTTTTGAATTTCTGATAATGAGACATGTTGGTTACATTTAGAGGCAAACCTCACTTTAATTAAGCCACATAGAAATAAATCAACTATGTGTAATATAAAATTGAATTTATTTCCCAGCGAATTAACTGACATTTAGTAGGTGATTGTTTTAATAAAGGGTTCATAATAGAATTTACTTAAGTAACACATTTTCTCATTAAAAATATGATTTAATTCATGAAGCAAGTTTACATGAAGGTTTTCCACACATCTCTTTTATAAACAGGATGAACTGTATATATGGAAATTTAAAAACTTTTCCCTTATTCTCAAGCATTGTGAGAGGTATACCTCCTTATACACACACATTTATAAGAAGCGTGTCTGTATAATTTCATCTTTTATCTAGGATATCCCTGGGATTTATTAGGAACATTGGCTGACTGTTTCTCATTCTGGTTAATCACATATTTACTTTGTAACATCTCTTGTGTTGTTGCCTTTATTGTTACTTAACTCTTGTTGCTTACTTTTTTTGTTATGCATACTTTGTCAGGAGGATAGGGGTAGAATCTTCTTTGGAGTTCCTCTGGTAACTAGCTCACCACCTTTCTTATAAGTGTTCAAGAGTGTTAGCTGGAGATTCATAGTACCATAAATTTAAAAAACACTGGGGTTTATAAACTTCAGAAGTTTTTCCCTCAGTTATGCAGTTAGTCATTTAGTGTGGACTTTAATTATTAATAGTGACCAATTAAAAGAATAGTTTAAGATATGATTTTATCAGTATTCTTTTGATAATTCCCAGATTGGGTCCCCTCAGCGCTACTACTTCAGGCAGAATGCTCCCTGAGCACTCTGCATCTGCCTCGATCACCCACTGACCACATTGCACTGTGCGGATTGCACTGTGCACATCTCTGTGCCTTCCACTGGGAAATTGGCTCTTCAAGGACAGAGGCAGTGTTTCGTTGATTTTGGTGCCCCAACACCGAGCACAATGCCTGTTGCCAAATGTTTGTTAAATGAATAGGGAGTGGACAGAAGAGACCTCCTTTTGCACTGTTATAGGAGTCTTAAAAGGTGGTGCCTGCCTGAGTTGAACAGGGTGGGGAAGTACAATAAAATACTTCCGTATGCCCAGGAGAAAATTAAGTATTTGTGAACAGCTCTACCACAGAGGCAAGGCTGTGGAAAAGTTGTTGTTTTTTTAAAAAAATATTTATTTATTTATTTGGTTGCACCAGCTCTTAGTTGTGGCAGGTGGGATCCTTAGTTGTGGCACGCAGGCTCCTTAGTTGTGGTATGTGAACTCTTAGTTGCGGCATGCATGTGGGATCTAGTTCCTTGACCAGGGATTGAACCCAGGCCCCCTGCATTGGGAGCACAGAGTCTTGCACCACCAGGGAAGTCCTTCGAAAAGTTTTTGAAAATTATTAATAGGAGCTAGTGGGAGAATATGAGATAATATTTATTATTTTTGTAAGTCTTTGAGAACAGATCTGCAGTCTAAGGTGAAGCCAGTTTTTGTTTCTGTGCTATTGTTAAATAATAGTTAAATACTTCTAACTCGTATTTTAGATTTGTGACTTGAAGATGCTTCATTATCATTATTTGATAAGTTTGTGATTACTCTTTTTTTTTTTTTTTTTTTTTTTTTTTTTTTTTTTTTTTGTGGTATGCGGGCCTCTCACTGTTGTGGCCTCTCCCGTCGCGGAGCACAGGCTCCGGACGCGCAGGCCCAGCGGCCATGGCTCACGGGCTCAGCTGCTCCGCGGCACGTGGGATCTTCCCGGACCAGGGCACGAACCCGTGTCTCCTGCATCGGCAGGCGGACTCTCAACCACTGCGCCACCAGGGAAGCCCTGTGATTACTCTTAAGTTTGACTGACTTGGCTACATTTTAATCGTATTTGTGGAGTTTTAAATTAACCCAAAATATTTTGTTCTTTTAATATGAAAGAAATGAGACCAATGTCCTCTGCCTAAATTTAAGGAGAATTAATATGATTTATATGATGACTTTAATGTATTTTTAAATCAGTTTAGGCATTTTTAAGTAGCCTGTTGACTGCTTTGTAAAATTAGTAATATTGTATGGTATGAAATAATGTCAAACTATATTTACAAACGTTCTGATTTGCTTAGACATTAAAAGGAAATGAAAGAAGTAGAAGTTAGCTCAGCTTTAGTGTTAATGAAGATCTACTTTGAGAGATGGTGCAGCATTAACCATCTGATCTGTGAGCAGTACCTGGCTGCATTCTATTAACTTCACCCCCAAACCATCATGTGCCTGCATATATAAATCTTGCCCCATGATATGAGAAAGGATAGATGAGTTATCTGTTCTTAGATCAAGTAATATATATTAATCAGCATCTCAAAGTTACATCCCATAGTCATGGACTGTTGCATACTACCTTAGGGTTAGAAGGTAAACTCAGAAGGTTTATTCATGTAATATATATTAATCAGCATGCCTTGGGGTTAGAAGGTTTACTCAGGGATGTATCTTGCCTAGTGTTCCTGAAGTGAGTACCACAAACTACAAACTGTATTTTATGCTGTTTGTTAAACACTGATGGTAGGTAGGAAGCCTGAGTTCAGTCTTAAATCTGCCTTTAATTAGAAATAGACTGTGATAAAGTGACTTCAACATTTCTTTTAAACAAAACCTTTTATTTTAAATTTTTGTTTATTTTGGGCTGCATTGGGTCTTCGTTGCTGCGTGCGGGCTTTCTCTAGTTGTGGTGAGTGGGAGCTACTCTTCATTGCGATGCGCTGGCTTCTCACTGCGGTGGCTTCTTGTTGTGGAGCACGGGCTCTAGGCACGTGGGTTTCAGTAGTTGTGGTGCACAGGCTCAGTAGTTGTGGCTCATGGGCTCTAGAGTGCAGGCTCAGTAGTTGTGGCACATGGGCTTAGTTGTTCCGCGGCATGTGGGATCTTCCGGCCAGGGCTCGATCCCCTGTCCCCTGCATTGGCAGGTGGATTCTTAACCACTGCGCCACCAGAGAAGCCCACTTCAACATTTCTGAATTTGAAAAAGTTGCCCTAATTGATTTCTTAAGGACCTGTCTAGTCTCTGATTCTGTGAGATCCACAACATAATAGAAAATAGTAAAGAGTCAAAAGAGATTTAAGTTTTCTTGGTTGGGAGGTTGTTAAGATGACAACAGTCCAGGGAAGGTTAGTTATAGGGCAGCATTTGGAAGATAAATAGCTCTCTTTAAATGTGATTAATTTGTCAGAATGAGATTTTTTACTTAAAGGTGGTTTATAGCCAAGTACCTTGTGCTGAACTGTGATAACCTATAGTAGGCTCTCAGTAAATGCTTGTTGAAAGAGTGAATGAATAACTTAAGTACTGATATGATAAAAATCTGAATCACTCGTAGATCAGTTTAGTGATAAAATCAGGATAGTAAGCATTGAACCCTAGAAAATAACACAGAAGAATTACATTATTCTCATGAATGGGGAGCCAAGACTAGTAAAATACATTTTTGGAAATACTTTAGCCCAAAGGGAGGGAAGAGCTTTCTGGAAAAGGAAAAAAAAAAGTATTGGAAAACTTGTACATGCAGTCTTTTATGCCCACTAGAAATTTTTAAATAATTTATGAATGTAGTTGGATAAGCCCAAAACGATTACATAAAAGAATGAAGCTTTCTACTTCCCAGTGGAAAAAACATTTGGGACAAATTATACATCAGCAATTTTTTTTTCCCTCAGAATCTGTGTCCTTATTCTTTCTTCATTTTCACATCTCTAACCAAAGCAGAGAAGTACTTTAAGAGTGCTTAGCCTATTTTGTCCTTAGTTATTGGCTTTTGTTAATCTGATACCCACTCTAGTGTTTTCTCTCATGTAAATCTTGTTCTTTTGCAAATGGGAGGATCAAGTAAGGGAGATAGGTTTCTTTAGAATGAGGGACACTTCAGCCTGTTTTCAAAGATGGGCAGCTCAGAACGTATAAAAGAAGGCTTGATTGGAGATTATGAAAGGACTGAGTGGCCTAGATTTGGTTATGCAGGAAGATCTCAAAAGGGAAAGTTGCAGAGATCTTGGTCAGTAGATGGGGGGAAGCTTGAGTCGTTGCATGAGTTAGGATTCAGTCACAGAAGAAGAACTGCTATGGTATTATGGAATTACGGGATTTATGAAAGGAGGAAGACCTTACGGAGTTGTGGGAGAAACTTGGAAACCAGAGTCTGTAAGGGGGAACCGGCAGATCAGAGAAGTCACTAATCAGCCTTCCTGAAGCAGTGGTGCAGTGGGCAAGTCAGAGTTTGCAGGTGAATCCGAGAAGCTAGGTATGCCCAGCTGCTGGAGTGGGACTGCACAGTAGAGCTGGTGGAAAGTATGGAAAGCTGTTGCCTCTGCATAGCTACCTCTTCTGTGGTCTTCTGTCAGGCTTTTGGTGGTGGGACTGAGGTTGCTGTTTGGTCAGCAGGGTTGGCAATCAGGAAGAAGAGCCGCATGCAGTACAGGGGAGAGCAGAGACATGGTGCAATCTTCTGGCAACTCTGCACCTAACCATAATCTTCTGAGAGTAGTTTCCATCTTTGGCCAGCTCTAACCTGGAACCATGTGGGAAGAGGATTCTGGGAAATGTAGTTTGAACTTAAAAGTTGACATGGTACAAACTGTCACTGCAGGTGAGAGTGGGGGGTGGGAAACCACAGTAGGGGATGTGGTAGTTGCGGGAGTCCACAGTGATATTTTATAGATCTAGGTTCATTCTCCTGTGAGAGAGCAAGTTCTTTAAAATCTCCAGGCCTTTTTCTTCCTCTGTGAAATGGGGAGATAATACCTACTTTACAGGATTATTGTGAGGATTAAATGAAATGTTTGTAAAGCATTTAGCGGAGTGTCAGAACAATGTAAAATATTGTAAATAGTAGCTTTTGTTATTAGTAGTAGTTGCGGTAGTAATGAGAAGGGATTGAGAAATTGGAAGGGTGTATTTCGAAAGGGAGGGGAGAAGTAGAGCAGATGAGTGGAGATAAGAATGAAGTAGAAGATATGGTTCCTGTATTTGAGAATGTTATAGTCAAGCTGCAGAGAACACATGTAAACATAAAGCATGGTTGGGAAGCTGTTAAATAGGTAGTATCCTTTAAGAAGAATGACTGCTGTGATGAGCAGAGAGACAGCAAGTGCTGTCATTCCAGGGCACTTAAGGTTAAGCTGTAATGTATGTGAAGTTCCTAGTACACTGGCAGTCCACAGAGGTTAATTATTTTCCACTTCTTAAGGAAAGATGCCCAGATGAGGGGGTAGGGGAGGCTTAAGCTGGGTCCTTCTTTAGACAAGTAGAAAAAGGGAGGAAGCATTTCAGACAGCAGAAATAGGAGGAGACATGGACAAAGCATGTAGCACTTCATTAACACAATTTGGGACCTGTTGACTCCACTCTTTGCTTTTGGTAATCTGTTTGTAGTTTCTAAAGATTGTCCGTGTTTGCTCCTGCTTGGGCCAATTGCCCACCTTTGGACCATCAGTTATGGTGTGGGACCACACTGAGCTAATTTGGTGACACTTAGTAATCAACTGGGTGGTTGGAGGTGGTGGTGGTAGAAGGGACAAGCTTCCAGAAGAAGGCCACTGTGGATGAGTCCCTCCTTTCGTTATAGTCATTTGGTACAATAACTCTACCTTGATATTTTTCAGTTCCTCGAATTAAGCATTTTATTCTTTTAATACAATTAATATTTGTATAAGTTAATCACATTAGCCAATTTTTTGCCAGCTTTTGTTCTCTTGGAATCACTTTCCTTCTTCACGAAGTATATCCTTTAGAAGTTCCTCAACTAAGAAGGATCTGTTAGTGATAAATTACGATTTCTGTTTGTTGGAAATTTTTAGCTCTTGTTCTTTTTTTTCTTCATGGTATGTGGGCCTCTCACTGTTGTGGCCTCTCCCGTTGCGGAGCACAGGCTCCGGATGCGCAGGCTCAGCGACCATGGCTCATGGGCCCAGCCGTTCCGTGGCATGTGGGATCTTCCTGGACCGGGGCACGAACCCGTGTCCCCTTCATCTCCATCACTGCGCCACCAGGGAAGCCCAGCTCTTGTTCTTGAATGACAGTTTAGTTGTGAGTGAAAGTCTAGATTGGCAGTTATTTTTCCCTCAGCATTTTGAAGATACTATTCCAGTCTGTTTTCTCTTGTATAATCAGACCTAAAAGGCTGTACAGATGTTTTATTAATGATAATTTTTTCATTGTGTTGTTGGAGTATATAAGTGATTTTTTAACAGAAGCATTCACATTGTTTTTTTTCTTTCTATTTTAATTTTTAAATTCACTGAGTGTTTATTGAAAAATCTTAGTAATGTCTTAGGAGTCAATAAAATAAGCTTTTAATAAGTTTGTTATCTAATTTTAGTTGTTCATGTGCGCAGTTATTACTAAAATGTTTGACTGCCTTCTGTGTTAGCACTCAAGATAAATAAATTGATCATTGTTCCTGTAGTCATAGACTCCATTCTGGTTGGGGAGAGACAGACATATTAGGGTGACCTCATAACTAGTTATCCAAATTGGGCTACTTTTGAGTGTGAAAGGATGCTATTTTAATAATGATCTTGGAGCAGCAAAAATAAACCTGGTAAGACCTGCAAGATGGCAGAGGAGTAAGATGTGGAGATCACATTCCTCCCCACAAATACATCTACATGTGGAACAATTCTTACGGAACACCTACTGAACGCTGGCAGAAGACCTCAGACTTCCCAAAAGGCAAGAAACTCCCTATGTACCTGAGTAGGGCAAGAGAAAAAACAGAGACCAAAGAATAGGGATGGGACCCGCACCTCTGGGAGGGAGCTGTGAAGGAGGAAAAGTTTCGACACACTAGGAAGCCCCTTCACTGGTGGAGGTGGGTGGTGACGGGGGGAAGCTTTGGAGCCATGGAAGAGAGCACAACAACAGAGGTGCAGAGGGCAAAGTGGAGAGATTCCTGCATAGAGGATCGGTGCCAACCAGCACTCACCAGCGTAAGAGGCTTGTCTGCTCACCTGCCGGGGCGGGTGGGGGCTGGGAGCTGAGGCTTTGCCTTCGGAGGTCAGATCCCAGGGAGAGGACTGGGGTTGGCTGTGTGAACACAGCCTGAAGGGGGCTAGTGTGCCACAGCTAGCTGGGAGGGAGTCCGGGAAAAAGTCTGGACCTGCCTAAGAGGCAAGAAGAGGCAATTGCTTTGGGGTGCATGAGGGGAAGGGATTCAGAGCACCACCTAAACGAGCTCCAGAGACGGTTGTGAGCCATGGCTATCAGTGCAGACACCAGAGGCGGGCATGAAATGCTAAGGCTGCTGTTGCAGCCACTAAGAAGCCTGTGTGCAAGCACAGGTCACTATCCACACCTCCCCTCCCGGGAGCCTGTGCAGCCCACCACTACCAGGGTCCCATGATCCAGGGACAACTTCCCTGGGAGAACACACAGCGTGCCTCAGACTGTTGCACCATCATGTCGGCCTCTGCCACACTTTAACCCCGTCCTGTCTGAGCAAAGAACAGATGCCCTCAGATGACTTACATGCGCAGGCGGGGCCATATCCAAAGCTGAACCCCAGGAGTTGTGTGAACAAAGAAGAGAAAGGGAAATCTCTTCCAGGAGCCTCAGGAGCAGTGGATTAAATCTCCACAATCAACTTGATGAATTCTGCATCTCTGGAATACCTGAATAGACAACAGATCATCCGAAAATTGAGTTGGTGGACTTTGTGTGATTTTATCTGTGTCGCTTTGCTTTTACCATTTGTCCTAGGGTTCTGTCTGTCCGTGTTTTTTTTTTTTTTTTTTTCTTTTTAAGTATAGTTTTTTAGTGATTGTTATCATTGGTGGATTTCTTTTTTGGTTTGGTTGCTCTCTACTTTCTTTTCTTTTTCTTTTTTTCTTATTACTTTTACTTTGTTTATCTTTATAATTTTTAAATTTTAATTGCTTTTCTTTCTCTTTTCCTTTTTCCTTTCTTTCTTTCTTTCCTTCCTTCCTTTTTTCTTTCTCTTTCATTCTTTCTCTTCTTTCCTTCCTTTTTTCTTTCGCTCTTTTTCCTTCCTTTTTTCTTTCTCTTCCTTCTTTCTCTTTCTCTCTTTCTTTCCCTTTCTATTTTCCTTTCTCTTCTTTCTTTCTTTCTTTCTTTCTTTCTTTCTTTCTTTCTTTCTTTCTTTCTTTCTTTCTTTCTTTCTTTCTTTCCTCCTTTTCTTACTTTCTTCCTTTCTTTTTTCCTTTCTCTCCTTCCTTCCTTCCTTCCTGCTCCTTTTTTTCTTTCTCTCTCTCTCCCTTCCTTCCTTCCTTCTTTTCTTTCTCTCTTTCTGTCTTTCCTCTCCTCTTTCTTTTTTTGTTCTCTCCCCCCCCCCTTTTCCTCTGAGCCATGTGGCTGACAGAGTCTTGGTGCTCTGGCTGGGTGTCAGGCCTGTGCCTCTGAGGTGGGAGAGCCAAGTTTAGGACATTGGTCCACCAGAGACTGCCTGGCTCCACATAATATCAAACAGCGAAAGCTCTTTCAGAGATCTCCATCTCAATGCTAAGACCCAGGTCCACTCAATGACCAGCAACTACAGTGTTGGACACCCTATGCCAAAGAACTAGCAAGGCAGGAACACAACCCCACCCATTAGCAGAGGCTGCCTAAAATCATAATAAAGTCACAGACACCCCAAAACACACCACTGGATGCGGTCCTGCCCACCATAAAGACTAGATCCAGCCTCACCCACCAGAACACAGGCACCAGTCTCCTCCACCAGGAAGCCTACACAACCCACTGAACCAACCTTAGCCGCTGGGGGCAGACACCAAAAACAACGGGAACTACAAACCTGCAGCCTGTGAAAAGGAGACCCCAAACAGTAAGTTAAGCCAAATGAGGAGATAGAGAAACACACAGCAGATGAAGGAGCAGGTAAAAACCCACCACACCAAACAGATGAAGAGGAAATAGGCACTCTACCTGAAAAAGAATTCAGAGTAATGATAGTAAAGATGACCCAAAATCTTGGAAATAGAATGGAGAAAATACAAGAAACAAATTAACAAGGACTTAGAAGAACTAAAGGGCAAACAAACAATGATGAACAACACAAGAAATGAAATTAAAAATTCTCTAGACGGAATCAGTAGCAGAATAACTGCGGCAGAAGATCGGATAAGTGACCTGGAAGATAAAATAGTGGAAATAACTACCGCAGAGCAGAATAAAGAAAAAAGAATGAAAAGAATTGAAGACAGTCTCAGAGACTTCTGGGACAACATTAAATGCACCAACATTCAAATTATAGGGGGCCCAGTAGAAGAAGAGGGAAAGAAAGGGACTGTGAAAATATTTGAAGAGATTATAGTTGAAAACTTCCCTAATATGGGAAAGGAAACACTCATTCAAGTCCAGGAAGTGCAGAGAGTCCTATACAGGATAAATCCAAGGAGAAATATGCCAAGACACATATTAATCAGTTATCAAAAATTAAATACAAAGAACAAATATTAAAAGCAGCAAGGGAGAAACAAAAAATAACATAGAAGGGAATCCCCATGAGGTTAGCAGCTGATCTTTCAGCAGAAACTCTGCAAGACAGAAGGGAGTGGCAAGACATATTTAAAGTGATGAAAGGGAAAAACCTACAACCAAGATTACTCTACCCAGCAAGGATCTCATTCAGATTCAATGGAGAAATTAAAACCTTTACAGACAAGCAAAAGCTGTGAGAATTCAGTACCACTAAACCAGCTTTACAACAAAAGCTAAAGGAACTTCTCTAGGCAGGAAGCACAAGAGAAGGAAAAGACCTATAATAACAAAGCCAAAACAATTAAAAAAATGGTAATACATATCAGTAACTACCTTAAATGTAAGTGGATTAAATGCTCCAACCAAAAGACACAGAGTGGCTGAATGGATACAAAAAAAAAGACCGATATATATGCTGTCTAAAAGAGACCCACTTCAGACCAAGGGACACATATAGACTGAAAGTGAGGGGGTGGGAAAAGATATTCACTGCAAATGGAAATCAAAAGAAAGCTGGAGTAGCAATTCTCATATCAGATAAAATAAACTTTAAGGTAAAGACTATTACAAGAGACAAAGAAGGACACTACATAATGATCAAGGGATCAATCTATGAAGAAGATATAACAATTGTAAATATTTATGCACCCAACATAGGAGCACCTCAATACATAAGGCAAATACTAACAGCCATAAAAGGGGAAATCGACAGTAACACAATCATAGTAGGGGACTTTAACACCCCACTTTAACCAATGGAGAGTTCATCCATAATGAAAATAAATAAGGAAACACAAGCTTTAAATGATACATTAAACAAGATGGACTTAATTGATATTTATAGGACATTTCATTCAAAAACCACAGAATACACTTTCTTCTCAAGTGCTCATGGAACATTCTCCAGGATAGATTATATCTGGAGACACAAATCAAGCCTTTGTGTAAATTTAAGAAAATTGAACTCATAGCAAGTATATTTTCTGACCACAACACTATGAGACTAGATATCAATTACAGGAAAATGTAAAAAATACAAACACATAGAGGCTAAACAGTACACTACTAAATAACCAAGAGATCACTGAAGAAATCAAAGAGGAAATAAAAAAATACCAAGAAACAAATGACAAAACACGATGACCCAAAACCTATGGGATGGAGCAAAGGCAGTTCCAAGAGGGAAGTTTATAGCAATACAGTCGTACCTCAAGAAACAAGAAACATCTCAGACAACCTAAACTTACACCTAAAGCAATTAGAGAAAGAAGACCAAAAAAACCCCCAGTTAGTAGAAGGAAAGAAATCATAAGGTCAGATCAGAAATAAATGGAAAAAAAAATGAAGGAAACAATAGCAAACATCAGTAAAACTAAAAGCTGGTTCTTTGAGAAGATAAACAAAATTGATAAACCATTAGCCAGACTCATCAAGAAAAAAAGGGAGAAGACTGAAATCAATAGAATTAGAAATGAAAAAGGAGAAGTAACAGCTGACACTGCAGAAATACAAAGGATCATGAGAGATTACTGCAAGCGACTATATGCCAATAAAATGGACAACCTGGAAGAAATGGACAAATTCTTAGAGAAGCACAACCTTCCGAGACTGAACAGGAAGAAATAGAAAATATAAACAGACCAATCACAAGGACTGAAATTGAAACTGTGATTAGAAATCTTCCAACAAACAAAAGCCCAGGACCAGATGGTTTCACAGGCGAATTCTGTCAAACATTTAGAGAAGAGCTAAAACCTGTCCTCAAACTCTTCCAAAATATAGCAGAGAGAGGAACACTTGCAAACTCATTTGACAAGGCCACCATCACCCTGAAAGCAAAACCAGACAAAGATGTCACAAAGAAAGAAAACTACAAGCCAATATGACTGATGAACATAGATGCAAAAAATCCTCAAGAAAATACTAGCAAACAGAATCCAACAGCTCATTAAAAGGATCATACACCATGGTCAAGTGGGGTTTATTCCAGGAATGCAAGGATTCTTCAATGTATGCAAAGCAATCAGTGTGATACAGCATATTAACAAATTGAAGGAGAAAAACCATATGATAATTTCAATAGATGCAGAGAAAGCTTTTGACAAAATTCAACACCCATTTATGATAAAACCCTCCAGAAAGTAGGCTTAGAGGGAACTTACCTCAACATCATAAAGGCCATATATGACAAATCCACAGACAATGTTGTTCTCAGTGGTGAAAAACTGAAACCATTGTCTCTAAGGTCAGTAACAAGACAAGGTTGTCCACTCTCACCATTATCATTCAACATAGTTTTAGAAATTTTACCCACGGCGATCAGAGAAGAAAAAGAAAAGGAATCCAAATTGGAAAAGAAGAAGTAAAGCTGTCACTGTTTGCAGATGACTTGATACAATATATAGAGAATCGTAAAGATGGTACCAGAATGCTACTAGAGCTAATTAATCAATTTGGTAAAGTAGCAAGATACAAAATTAATGCACAGAAATCTCTTGCATTCCTATACGCTAATGATGAAAAATCTGAAAGAGAAATTAAGGAAACACTCCCACTTACCATTGCAACAAAAAGAATAAAATACCTAGGAATAAACCTACCTAAGGAGACAAAAGACCTGTATGTAGAAAACTATAAGACACTGATGAACGAAAGATGATCCAAACAGATGGAGAGATACACCATGTTTTTGGATTGGAAGAATCAACATTGTGATAATGACTATACCTCTCAAAACAGTCTACACATTCAGTGAAATCCCTAGCAGACTACCACTGGCATTTTTCACAGAACTAGGACAAAAAATTGCACAGTTTGTATGGAAACACAAAAGACCCTGAATAGCCAAAGCAATCTTGAGAAAGAAAAATGGAGCTGGAGGAATCAGGCTCCTTGACTTCAGACTATACTACAAAGCTACAGTAATCAAGACAGTATGGTACTGGCACAGAAACAGAAATATAGATCAATGGAACAGGATGAAAAGCCCAGAGATAAACCTACGCACATATGGTCACCTTATCTTTGATAAAGGAGGCAAGAATATACATTGGAGAAAAGACAGTCTGTTCAATAAGTGGTGCTGGGATAACTGGACAGCTACATGTAAAAGAATGAAGTTAGAACACTGCCTAACACCATATAAAAAAATAAACTCAAAATGGATTAAAGACCTAAATGTAAGGCCCGACACTATAAAACTCTTAGAGGAAAACATGGGCACAACACTCTATGACATAAATCACAGTAAGATCCTTTTTGACCCACCTTGGAGAGAAATAGAAATAAAACCAAAAATAAACAAGTGGGACCTAATGAAACTTAAAAGCTTTTGCACAGCAAAGGAAAACATAAGCAAGACAAAAAGACAGTCCTCAGAATGGGAGAAAATATTTGCAAATGAAGCAACTGACAAAGCATTAATCTCCACAATTTACAATCAGGTCATGCAGTCAATATCAAAAAAAAAAAAAAAAACCCAATCCAAAAATGAGCAGAAGACCTAAATAGACATTTCTCTCAAAAAGATATACAGATTGCCAACAAACACATGAAAGGATGCTCAACATCACTAATCATTAGAGATACGCAAATCATAACTACAATGAGGTTTCACCTAACACCAGTCAGAATGGCTGTTGTCCAGAAATCTACAAATGATGGAGAGGGTGTGGAGAAAAGGGAACCCTCTTGCACTGTTGGTGGGAATGTAAATTGATACAGCCACTATGGAGAACAGTATGGAGGTTCCTTAAAAAACTAAAAATAGAACTACCATAAGATCCAGCAATCCCACTACTTGGCAGGTATGCTGAGAAAATCATAATTCTAAAAAAGTCATGTACCACAATGTTCATTGCAGCTCTATTTACAATAACCAGGAGATGGAAGCAACCTAATTGTTCTCATGGAGGACACATAGAGGCTAAACAATACACTACTTAATAACGAAGTGATCACTGAAGAAATCAAAGAGGAAATAAAAAAATACTTAGAAACAAATGACAATGGAGACACGACGACCCAAAACCTATGGGATCCAGCAAAAGCAGTTCTAAGAGGGAAGTTTATAGCAATATAATCATACCTTAAGAAACAGGAAACATCTCGAATAAACCTAACTTTGCACCTAAAGCAATTAGAGAAAGAAGAACAAAAAACCCCCAAATTTAGCAGAAGGAAAGAAATCATAAAGATCAGATCAGAAATAAATGAAAAAGAAATGAAGGAAACAAACAAACAAAAAAAGAAATGAAGGAAACAATAGCAAAGATCAATAAAACTAAAAGCTGGTTCTTTGAGAAGATAAATAAAATTGATAAACCATTAGACTCATCAAGAATAAAAGGGAGAAGACGCAAATCAATAGAATTAGAAATGAAAAAGGAGATGTAACAACTGACACTGCAGAAATACAAAAGGTTATTGGAGATTACTACAGGCAACTGTATGCCAATAAAATGGACAACCTGGAAGAAATGGACAAATTCTTAGAAATGCACAAAATGCCGAGACTGAACCAGGAAGAAATAGAAAATATGAACAGACCAATCACAAGCACTGATATTGAAACTGTGATTAAAAATCTTCCAACAGGGCTTCCCTGGTGGCTCAGTGGTTGAGAATCCACCTGCCAATGCAGGGGACACGGGTTCGTGCCCCGGTCTAGGAAGATCCCACGTGCCGCGGAGCGGCTGGGCCTGTGAGCCATGGCCGCTGAGGCTGCGTGTACGGAGCCTGCGCCTCGCAACGGGAGAGGCCCGCGTACCGCAAAAAAAAAAAAAAAAAAATCTTCCAACAAACAAAAGCCCAGGACCAGATGGCTTTACAGGAGAATTCTATCAAACATTTAGAGAAGAGCTACCACCTATCCTTCTCAAACTCTTCCAAAAGATAGCAGAGGGAGGAACACTCCCAAACTCATTCTATGAGGCCACCATCACCCTGATACCAAAGTCAGATGACATCACAAAGAAAGAAAACTACAGGCCAATATCACTGATGAACATAGATGCAAAAATCGTCAACAAAATAATAGCAAACAGAATCCAACAGTACATTAAAAGGAGCATACACCATGATCAAGTGGGGTTTATTCCAGGAATGCAAGGATTCTTCAATATATGCAAATCAATCAACATGATACACCAGATCAACAAACTGAGGGAGAAAAACCATATGATCATCTCAATAGATGCTGAGAAAGCTTTTGACAAAATTCAACACCCATTTATGATAAAAACCCTGCAGAAAGTAGGCATAGAGGGAACTTTCCTCAACATAATAAAGGCCATGTATGACAAACCCACAGCCAGCATTGTTCTCAATGGTGAAAAACTGAAACCATTTCCACTAAGATCAGGAACAAGGCAAGGTTGCCCACTCTCACCACTCTTATTCAACATAGTTTTGGAAGTTCTAGCCACAGCAATCAGAGAAAAATAAGAAATAAAAGGAATCCAAATAGGAAAAGAAGAAGTAAAGGTGGCACTGTTTGCAGATGACATGATTCTATACATAGAGAATCCTAAGGATGCTACCAGAAAACTACTAGAGCTAATCAATGAATTTGGTAAAGTAGCAGGATACAAAATGCACAGAAATCTCTGGCATTCTTATACACTAATGATGAAAAATCTGAGAGTGAAATTAAGAAAACACTCCCATTTACCATTGCAACAAAAAGAATAAAATATCTAGGAATAAACCTACCTAAGGAGACAAAAGACTTGTATGCAGAGAACTGTAAGACACTGATGAAAGAAATTAAAGATGATACAGATAGGTGGAGCAATATACCATGTTCTTGGATTGGAAGAATCAACATTGTGAAAATGACTCTACTACCCAAAGCAACCTACAGATTCAATGCAATCCCTATCAAATTACCACTGGCATTTTTTACAGAACTAGAACAAAAAATTTCACAGTTTGTATGGAAACACAAAAGACCCCGAATAGCCAAAGCAATCTTGAGCACAAAAAATGGAGGTGGAGGAATCAGGCTCCCTGACTTCAGACTATACTACAAGGCCACAGTAATCAAGACAGTATGGTACTGGCACAAAAACAGAAATATCGATCAATGGAACAGGATAGAAAGTCCAGAGATAAACCCACACACATATGGTCACCTTATCTTTGATAAAGGAGGGAAGGATATACAGTGGAGAAAAGACAGCCTCTTCAATAAGTGGTGCTGGGAAAACTGGACAGCTACATGTAAAAGTATGAAATTAGAACACTCCCTAACACCACACACAAAAATAAACTCAAAATTGGTTAAAGACCTAAATGTAAGGCCAGACACTATCAAAGTCTTAGAGGAAAATATAGGCAGAACACTCTATGACATAAATCACAGCAAGATCCTTTGTGACCCATCTCCTAGAGAAAGGGAAATAAAAACAAAAATAAATGAGACCTAATGAAACTTAAAAGCTTTTGCATAGCAAAGGATACCATAAACAAGACCAACCCTCAGAATGGGAGAAAATATTTGCAAATGAAGCAACTGACAAAGGATTAATATCCAAAATTTATAAGCAACTCATGCAGCTCAATAACAAAAAAACAAACAACCCAATCCAAAAATGGGCAGAAGAACTAAATAGACATTTCTCCAAAGAAGATATACAGATTGCCAACAAACACATGAAAGAATGCTCAACATCATTAATCATTTGAGAAATGCAAATCAAAACTACGATGAGATATCATCTCACACTGGTCAGGTTGGCCATCATCAAAAACTCTAGAAACAGGGGCTTCCCTGGTGGCGCAGTGGTTGGGAGTCTGATGCAGGGGACACAGGTTGTGCCCCGATTCGGGAGGATCCCACGTGCCGCGGAGCGGCTGGGCCTGTGAGCCATGGCCGCTGAGCCTGCGCGTCCGGATCCTGTGCTCCGCAATGGGAGAGGCCACAACAGTGAGAGGCCCACATACCGCAAAAAAAAACCCAACCAACCAACCAAACAAAAGACAATCTCTAGAAACAATAAATGCTGGAGAGGGTGTGGAGAAAAGGGAACACTCTTGCACTGCTGGTGGGAATGTAAATTGATACAGACAACTATGGAGAACAGTATGGAGGTTCCTTAAAAAACTACAAATAGAACTACCATATGACCCAGCAATCCCACTACTGGGCATATACCCTAAGAAAACCGTAAGTCAAAAAGAGTCATGTACCACGATGTTCACTGCAGCTCTACTTACAATAGCCAGGACATGGAAGCAACCGAAGTGTCCATCAACAGATGAATGGATAAAGAAGATGTGGCACATATATACAATGGAATATTACTCAGCCATAAAAAGAAATGAAACAGTTATTTGTAATGGGTGGATAGACCTGGAGCCTGTCATACAGAGTGAAGTAAGTCAGAAGGAGAAAAACAAATACTGTGTGCTAACACATATATATGTAATCTAAGAAAAAAAATGTCATGAAGAGACTAGGGGTAGGACAGGAATAAAACACAGACCTACTAGAGCATGGACTTGAGGATATGTAGAGGCGGAAGGGTAAGCTGTGACAAAGTGAGAGAGTGGCATGGACATATATACACTGCCAAATGTAAAATAGATAGCTAGTGGGAAGCAGCCGCATAGCACAGGGAGATCAGCTCGGTGCTTTGTGACCACCTAGAAGGGTGGGATAGGGAGGGTGCGAGGGAGGGAGACGCAAGAGGGAAGAGATATGCGAACATATGTATATGTATAACTGATTCAGTTTGTTGTAAAGCAGAAACTAACACACCATTGTAAAACAGTTATACTCCAATAAAGATGTTAAAAAAAGAAAAGTCATGTACCACAATGTTCATTGCAGCTCTGTTTACAATAGCCAGGAGATGGAAGCAACCTAATTGTCCATCAACAGGTGAATGGATATAGAAGATGTGGCACATATATACAATGGAATATTACTCAGCCATAAAAAGAAACGAAATTGAGTTATTTGTAGTGAGGTGGATGGACCTAGAGTCTGTCATACAGAGTGAAGTAAGTCAGAAAGAGAAAGACAAATACCGTATGCTAACACATATATAGGGAATCTAAGAAAAAATAATGTCATGAACAACCTAGGGGTAAGACGGGAATAAAGACACAGACCTACTAGAGTATGGACTGAGGATATGGGGAGGGGGAAGGGTAAGCTGGGACAAAGTGAGAGAGTGGCATGGACATACACTGCCAAATGTAAAATAGATAGCTAGTGGGAAGCAGCCGTATGTATAGCACAGGGAGATCAGCTTGGTGCTTTGTGACCACCTAGAGTGGTGGGATAGGGAGGGAGACGCAAGAGGTAAGAGATATAGGAACATATGTATATGTATAACTGATTCACTTTGTTATAAAGCAGAAACTAACACATGATTGTAAAGCAATTATACTCCAATAAAGATGTTTAAAAAAAAAGATGTGGCACATATATACTGTGGAATATTACTTAGCCATAAAAAGAAACAAAATAGATACTTGTAGTGAAGTGAATGGACCTAGAGTCTGCCATACAGAGTGAAGTCAGAAAGAAAAACAAATACCGTATGCTAACATATATATATATATATATAGAGAATTTTTTAAAAAAGCTACTGAAGAGCTAGGGGAAGAACAGGAATAAAGACGCAGACATAGAGAATGGACTTGAGGACACGGGGAGGGGGAAGGGTAAGCTGGGATGAAAAGAGTGGCATGGACATATATACACTACCAAATGTAAAATAGATAGCTAGTGGGAAGCAGCCACATAGCACAGGGAGATCAGCTTGGTGCTTTGTGACCACCTAGAGGGGTGGGATGGGGGGGTGGGAGGGTGACTCGAGGGAGGAGATTTGGGGATATATGTATATGTATATCTGATTCACTTTGTTATAAAGCAGAAACTAACACACTATTGTAAAGCAGTTGTACTCCAATAAAGATGGTAAAAAATAAACTGGGACTTTCCTTAGCAACCTGGGACTTAATGGTTTACTGTACATATGTGCAAATACAAAGTACCATGGAAATATCACAGATAATATATTATAAAATATAAAAGTAAAATCACAAAAGTATAGGTAGTAATATATTGAAGTATTGAAGCTGTATTTAATTAAATAATGATAGCCATAATACTTTTGATCTTACAGGAATGAAGGATACCTAAATGTTAGCTTAGCATAATGAAAACATGGCAAAAGCCACAGTGGACAAAAATTTTAGAATTTTCAAATTGGATATGTAGGAGATCATGCCCAGAAATCGGGGAAATAGGGGGCAAAGTGCTCAGAGTGGCAATTAAATTAATTGGAAAAGGTTTCATGAATAAGTTGTTTTGAGATGAATGTTAGGAGTAAGAATTCCTAAAGAGGAGGGGGAAATGGGCGTTCAGGGGATGAACAGAAGCCAAGGCCCAGTAAGTAGGATCTATCAAGTCCTTTGGGGAAGGCAGGTAGATTGGATTGACTGAAACAGGTGTGTGCTGTGTTATGTTGTGGTAGTAAAGAGATTCAAATTTGAGGTTTAAGGTATTTGTTAATGGCCTAGCTATTTACAAAGTGCTTTTCGGTGCTTCAGGAGATATAAATATTTGTAAGTAATGTTTATTGCCCTCCAGGAACTTACTGTATCATGAAGACACAGCCCGGTACACATAACTTTTTTACAAAGCATGAAATGAAAGGGATTATGGGAGTTGATTTGATGAAAATTGGCTAGCCTTGGAGTTTTATGTTGGAGTTTGAGGTTCGGGAAATATATATTGAATTCAGAGTTCTGACTGAGAAGTACTATGTTTCATTATTTGGCAGTTTTGTTTTATATAAGCAATAGAAAGTGTCCGACTGCTACCAGCAAAATGAGTGTGCTCAACATAATTCTATTTTGAATATAACCCTGGCCGTGATTTTATTATTATACCAGTATAAGGTATACGTATTTGCTTATTTTTAAAGCTTTGGATAGATTTTAGAATTTTAAAAAGACATCAGTATTTTAGAATTCAGTGTTTTGTCATTTTTAAAATCCAGGAGATTAGCGAGGGGAGCATATTGGTACACAGTAGGCAGGGGCTAAGTGTTGGTGGACAAATGAGAGGCAATATAATGTAGCATGTAAGAGTGGATTCTGAATAAGATGTGCGTTCCAAAGCTGAACTTAATAAATAAACTTCCTATTTTTTTGAGTGTTCGCTATGCTTTGGTATTATTCTAAGTGCTTTACAGATATTTCATTTAAGCCTTATAATAATCACATGAAGGTAGGTACAGTTACTGTCCCCATTTTATAGATGAGGAAATGGGCTTTGAGAGCCATCATTATCATTATTGTCAGGGAATTTTGTGACATTTTTGGTAAACTAATGTTGAGTTTTTTCTTCTCTAGTGCATGATAGAAATATCGGAATGCCAGTCAGGGTACAAATACATCTACATCAGCCTATAGTGATTTGAGAGGTGGTTTATTTTTTGGCTGTGTTGGGTCTTCGTTGCTGCCTGCGGGCTTTCTCTGGTTGCCGCGAGCAGGGACTGCTCTTTGTTGCAATGAGTGGGCTTCTCATTGAGGTGGCTTCTCGTTGCGGAACACAGGTTCTAGGTGCACGGGCTTCAGTAGTTGTGGCCCACAGGCTCTAGAGAGCAGGCTCAGTAGTTGTGGCGCCCGGGCTTAGTTGCTCCGCGGCATGTGGGATCTTCCTGGACCAGGGCTCAAACCGGTGTCCCCTGCATTGCAGGCAGATTCTTAACCACTGCGCCACCAGGGAAGTCCCAAAAGTTTTTAAAAGGCCCAAATTTCTTAGAGTATTGACTGAAGAGCTACCCCATTTTCCTTTGAGATCTATTTAATAAAATGTAGAAAAGAATTAAGGTTTGTAGACATTTAAAATAAATTCCCCAACATTCTTAGTATGATTTAAGAACTAAGAGAAAAAAAAACCTTAATATATCAATTTAATTTTAACAAACATTTACATAATTATTACTGTATGCTAGGCCCATTCTAAGCACTTTACAAACATTAACTTGTTTAATTTCCATGGCAATCTGATGATCTTCCTGTTACAGATAAGAAAATTAATGCAAAGAGAGATTGAGTCATTTGCCTAAGATTACACAGCTAGTGAGTGGCAGATGCAGATTTCAAACTCAGGCAGTTTGGCTCCACAGTCTGAGCTCCTAACCACTATGCTTGCTATTTTTATTTTTATAGGGAGCATGACCTGTTGAATGTTAAAATGCAGGTGAGTATGACAATGTTACAAATCACAAATATATTGTTACTGTGTTATACTTAAAAAAGGAGGAAAATTAGAATTTGCTTTTTAGAATTTAACCTGCCTTTAGCTCTGAGTTGTTTGGTGGAAGAGAAGGCAACCGACATCTATTAAGTTAGAATCTCTAGATTAGGTATTTGTGTTAGGTGCTATACATATCATTTTATTCAGTGCTTAAAGCAAACCTGGAATATGACCTCTGATATCTTCATTTTATAAACAAGATCAAGAATACTCTGATTGTATTCAGAATGGCCAGAGTTATGAATGCAAGTCCCTGTGTGACTCTAAAACATTCTACTACAATACTCTGCTTCCCAAGGAAATGTGAAAACTCAAATTTGATTTGCCAGATAAACTACATGTTCTTTTGAATTGTCAGTTCAAGAAATAATAAAACATTTTATTAACTAAAAAGTCTTTTAGAACTTGATAACAGAAAGGAAGCAAAAACATCCTAAATATGATGATTATCATGACAACAGGGACCACTAGATGGACGTTAAATTTTTCTCTGCCTTTCTGAGGATGTGCAGGCCTGTTTACAAATGATTGCCTGCACGTGAGGGTGATCATTCAACCAGTTTGAAATTACATTAGAGCTAGCGCTATTAAGTTATTAAGAATTAATCAAATTTATTGCATCTAGGTAAGTATTTTCTTTAATCATTCTAGGAGGCTATGTATTGTTGTTATTATATCAGTACTTAAGATGTTTTGGGAACACTTTTAAAGTTCTCTTTAAATTTGATCTTTATATGGTTTTGAGTAGATAATATGGTACAAAGTTCAGAAACTATGAAAAGATACACAGTGCAAATCTCACCCCCCAGCTACCCAGTTCTTCCTAAGTGGAAGTGACCAGTATTACTGGGAAAGTACTCCTTTGAAATTGTCTTCCGATTTTTTTTTTTTTTTTTTTTTTTTTTTTTGCCGTACGCGGGCCTCTCACTGTTGTGGCCTCTCTCATTGCGGAGCACAGGCTCTGGACGCGCAGGCTCAGCGGCCACGGCTCACGGGCCCAGCCGCTCCGCGGCATGTGGGATCCTCCCGGACCGGGGCACGAACCTGCGTCCCCTGCATCGGCAGGCGGACTCTCAACCACTGCGCCACCAGGGAAGCCCTTCCGAATTTTTGAATACCTGAAATTGGGATGTGTCTGACAAATGATGGCAGATTTTATTTTTTTAGAGTCAGAATTCATTTGTAGTCTGGCAAATAAAGGGGCCACCAGTCTGTAATTTTTTAAAAATCAAAGGCAAAGGATGTCTGTAAGGTAGTGAGACTTGTGTAACTTATAAATTGGCTTAAAGTCAGTGGTCAGAGTTGCAGTGTTAGTAGCATTATAGAATAAAATTTGTAGCTGGATTGAGATAATTGACAGACTACACATTTAAAGTATGTGATTTGGTAGAATTGGACATACACACCTGTAAAACCATCACGCCATCAAGATAGTGAACATATCCACCACCCCCAGAAGCTTCTTTATGCCCTTTTGTAGTCCCATCACTGTCTTGTCTCTTTCCATTGTCCTTAGGCAACCAATGATCTGCTTTTTGTCACCATAAATTAATTATGCACCTGGTGATGGACATTTGAGTTTCCAGTTTGGGGCTATTACACATAACGCTGCTATGAGCATTTGTGTACAAGTATTTGTGTGGACATACGCTTTCATTTTTCTTGAGTAAGTACGTAAGAGTGAAATGGATTGGTTGTAAGATTTTGCCAAACTGTTTCATAAGGTGGTCGTACCGTTTGACATTCTTACCGACAATGTGGATGTTTTTGTTGCACAACATCCTTGCCAACACTTCATATGGCCATTCTTTTGGAATCTCATTGTATTTACCCCCCCACCGTCCTTTCCAACTGTGAAAAGGAAGGAATTTTACTTTTTTTTTTGAGTTTTAGGTTTACAGAAAAATTGATCATAAAGTACAGAGTTCCCATTTACCTCCTCACCCCTCCCAGTTTTCCCATTAACATTTTGCATTAGTGTGATATTGATACATTTGTTACATTTGATGAGCCTGTATTGATACATTCTTTTTAAAAATATTTATTTATTTATTTATTTATTTGTTTGTTTGTTTGTATTTGGCTGCACCGGGTCTTAGTTGCAGCATGTGCGGGATCTTTCGTTGCTGTATGTGGGATCTTTAGTTGTGGCGTGCGGGTTCTAGTTCCCTGACCAGGGATCGAACCCAGGCCCCCTGCATTGTAGCGTCTTAACCATTGGACCACCAGGGAAGTCCCGATACATTCTTGTTCATTGAAGTCCATGGTTTACATTGGGGTTCACTCTGTGTTATTTATTGAATGAGTCCTGACAAATTTATAATGACATATATCTCCTATTATTACAATACCCTACAGAATCTTCTGTAGTCTAAAAATCTTCTGTGGTCCGCCTATTCATCCCTTCCTCCTTCCCTCCCTGGCTGCCACTAGCAGCCACAGATCTTTTTACTGTCTCCATAGTTTTGCCTTATCCAGAATGTCATATGGTTGGAGTCATACAGTATATAGCCTTTTCAGATTGGCTTTTTTCAGTTATAATATGCATTTAAGGTTCCTTCATGTCTTTTTTGTGTGTGTGTGTGTGCGTTATGCGGACCTCTCACTGTGTGGCCTCTCCCGTTGCGGAGCACAGGCTCCAGATGCACAGGCTCAGCAGCCATGGCTCACAGGCCCAGCCACTCTGCGCCATGTGGGATCTTCCTGGACAGGGCACGAATCCGTGTTCCCTGCATCAGCAGGTGGACTCTCAACCACTGCACCACCAGGGAAGCCCCTTCCATGTCTTTTTCATGGCTTGAGAGCTCATTTCTTTTAGCACTGAATATTCTATTGCTTGAATGTGTCACAGTTTATTTATCCACTGACTTTAAAAAAAAAGATCACTCTCATTACTGTATGAGGGTTTGGAGTGAAAACAGGCTGGTTAGATGGGAAGGTATTGCAGTAACCCACACAAGAGATGATCATGCCTTGGAATGGAATGGTAGTGGTGGAGATACATATTTAAGGAAAAACTAACAGGATTTGCTGATGGGTTGGAATGTAGAATGAAAAAATGAAAGGAATCAGGGCTATCCCAAAATTTTTGTCTTGAACAGCTGGAAAGATAGAGATGCTTTTTTGATGAGATAGTGAAGACTGGGGAGGAACAGTAATGTTTATATTTTCCCAACCTTGTTCGTTTAAAATAATTTTCTTTAGAAAGTTTCTTTTCTGATCATTTGAGACTAAGTTGCCAGCATGAGGCTCCATCACTCCAGAACACTTTAGTTTGTAATTGCTATCAGCAAGGGCATTTTCTTACATATCTGGAATATAGCCATCAAAATCATGAAGTTATAATTGATAGAATAGTATCATCTAATCCACAGAACCCATTCAGGTTTTGCCAGTGGTCTCAGTCATGTCCTTTTTAGCAACACAATTCAATCTAAGATCATATTTTATATTTAGTGTTTTTCTGTCTGGAACAATTCTTCCATGTTTCCTTGACTTTCATGATCTTGATAGTTTTGAAATTTATAGAGTAGCTGACTCTTAAAATATTCCTCAATTGAGGTTTGTCTGATGCTTCTGCTATGATTCAATTTAGGTTGTATATTTTTTGCAGGAACATCACAGAGGTGATGTGATAGTCTTCTCAATGCATCCCATCAGGTGTAAATGATTTTAATTTGCCCATTACTGGTGATGTTAATTGATTACTTAACTAAGCTTTCTGCCAGATTTCTACTAAAAAAGGTACTTTTTTCTTTAATAATTAATAAACATTGGGGGGAAAGATATTTTGAGACTTAAGTATCTCATTCCTCATCACTTCATCCACTAGTTTTAGCATTTATTGATTTTTCTTGGCTGAAGTATTACTACTGACTGCCAAATAATGATCTTGTAATTTCATTAATTTATAAGTCTACATTCAATAACCCATGCTTTGAATGTCAGAAAAAAGGAAAGTCTTCTTCCTCTTCTCCCATTTATTCTTTTTTTTTTTTTTTTTTTTTGCGGTACATGGGCCTCTCACTGTCGTGGCCTCTTCCTTTGCGGAGCACAGGTTCTGGATGCGCAGGCCCAGCAGCCATGGCTCATGGGCCCACCCGCCCTGCGGCATGTGGGATCTTCCCGGGCTGGGGCACAAACCCATGTTCCCTGCATCAGCAGGCGGATTCTCAACCACTGTGCCACCAGGGAAGCCCCTGGTTCATTTTTTAATGATGTGTCTGTGGACTCATGGATTCCTTTTTTGTTCAGTGGGTTGTAATCAATCATTATTTATTTTGAAACCCAAATTGTCCCATATTTGGCTAGTGGGAGCCCCTTCAAGGTTGTTCCTGTGTCCTTTTGACATGTCCCATGATTCTTTGCAAACTTTCTTCCTGGCACAGTAAGATGTTCTAGGCTTCCTTTGCACTTACCTGATTCATACATGAAAATAACCCGTATTTTCAAGGAGCCTTCATTCCTCTTAGTGGAGATTGGTATTTAGAAACCAACATCTAGCAGGTGTACTCATTGTGAGTAGGATGTCACTGCTTCCAGGTCTCCATAGACAAAGCTTTAAAACATATAGGTAGGGCTTCCCTGGTGGCGCAGTGGTTGAGAGTCCGCCTGCCGATGCAGGGGACGCGGGTTCATGCCCCGGTCTGGGAAGATCCCACATGCCGCGGAGTGGCTGGGCCCGTGAGCCATGGCCGCTGAGCCTGCGTGTCCGGAGCCTGTGCTCCGCAACGGGAGAGGCCACAACAGTGAGAGGCCCGCGTACCACAAAAAAAAAAACAAAAACATATAGGTATAAATGTGTGTGTTTGTGTACATCTATATCTGTTTTTTTACATATTTCAAAACTGTGACTTATGATGATACCTTCAATCCCAATTCCACACCACAGGGTTCATTCTTGCCTTACCCCTTTCCATATTTGCAAGATCCCCATAGACATTACATGGAGCAGTTGTTGGGTGGGCAGAGGCAGGTGTAATAGCAGCCCAGCATGGTGCTATAATTTTTCCTCTCACCACTTCTTTGCTTGTGTTTTACATGTTGTATTTCCGTTTAGTTCTATATACTTAAAAATTTGTTGAGACTTTCTCTTTTAGCTGCAGATTATTCTTTAAGTATGTTGTTTCACTTCCAAATGTTTGAAGATTTTCTTGTTGTCTTTCTGTTATTACTTCCTGGATTGCTTCCACTGGGGTCAGAGAACATAGTTTATATGATTTTAATTCTTTTAAGTGTGTTGAAATTTATTTTGTGGCCCAGGATATGGCCCAGGTCTACCTTGATGAATGTTCCATGGGTGCTTGAAAAGAATGTGTAATCTGCCATTAATGGGTGGAATGGTCTGTGTGTATGTGTGAATTAGCTTAATACAATCTTATGTTTTTTAAGGAGCTTAAGAGAAGAAAAAAGGAAAACATTTTAATAATCCTCAAAATTACTCTCATATTTCTTTCTAGTGTGCTTCATTTTGTCTGTTGGATTTGAGTTACCTCATCCGATGTCACTTCTCAGTCTGAAGAACTCACCTTAGTATTTCTTTCTTTAAAATTTATTGCCTGGTTGTTTTTTTTTTTTTTTTGCTGCATCGGGTCTTAGTTACGGTATATGGGGTCTTCATTGAGGTGTGTGGATTTTTCGTTGTGGCGTATGGGCTTCTCTCTAGTTGTGGTGGGCAGATTTTCTCTCTCTAGTTGTGGTGCTTGAGCTCTAGAGTGCATGGGCTCTGTAGTTTGTGGCACGCGGACTCTCTTGTTGAGGTGTGCGAGCTCAGTAGTTGTGGCGCGTGGGCTTAGTTGCCCTGCAGCATGTGGGATCTTAGTTCCCCAACCAGAGATGAAACCTGTGTCCTCTGCATTGGAAGGTGGATTCTTTACCACTGGACCACCAGGGAAGTCCCCCTCTATTCTTATAAAGCAGTTCTTCTTGCAGTGAATTCTGTTTTTGTTTGTCTAGGAATGTCTTTATTTCACCTTCCATTTTGAAGCATAGTCTTGCTGAATATATGATTCTTGCTTGATATTTGTGTTCTTGTTTTATTTTTGTCGTTACACATGCCATTCCACCTTTTCCTTACTCAGTTATTTATGGTAGAAGTTAGTAGTTGTATTTTTCCTCTCTAGCAAAATGAGTTATTTTCTCTTTCAGCTTTTAAGATGTTCTTTATGTTTGGCTTTCTGTAGTTTAATTACAATGTGTGTCTAGGTATGAATCTCTTTTTTTTTAAGATTTTTCAAATGACTTTAAAAAATTTTTAGGTGTTGATCTCTTGATATTTATTGTGCTTAGAGTTTATTGAGCTTCTTGGATCTGTAGATTCCTGTTTTTCAAGAAATTTGGGAACTTTTCAGCCATTGCTTCTTCAGATATTTTTTTCTGTCCACTTGTTTCTTCTTTCCTTGTGGGACACGCATTAAAATGTGTTTGTCTGCTTAATGTTTCACAGGTCTCTGAGACTTCGTTAATTTTCCTTCAGTCTTTTTTCTCTCTGTTCTTCAGATTAGATGACTACTATTGATCTCTTTGTGGAGTTTAATTCTTTCTTCTGCCATCTCAGATTTACCGTTGAGTCTGTCTGATACACTTTACGTTTGGATGTGGTATGTTTCACCTCTAGAATTTCCATTTTAGTTCTTTTTTTTTATAGTTTCTATTTATTGATGTTTCCTATTTATGGAATAATTTTCACCAGATTTTCCTTTAATTCTTTTAAATATATTTATAATAGCTGCCTTGAAGTCTTTGCTAATTCCAACATTTTAGCCTACCCAGAGTCCATTTTTACTGATAGCTTTTAAAAAAAAAAATCTTAAGTATGGGTCCCACTTTTCTCTTTCTTTGCTTGCTTCACTTTTTTTTTTTTTTTTTTTTTTTTGAGAACTATACATATTAGATAATACATTGTAGGATCTCTGGATTGGGATTTTTTTTTTTTTAAACCAACTTGCTTCTACTTAATCTGTGGAATACATTGTTGCCCATGCTTGTTTGGCTGTTATTGTATTTGCTTAGTTTTTTTTGTTTTTTGTTTTTCTGTTTGTATTTTTAAAGCCAGGCTTCCTAAGGGTTGCCCTGTGACTGCATAACTTAGTGGTCAGTGATTGAGCAGAGGTTACACTCAAATACCTCAAGCCTGTAAGGCTTCAGCCATCTTCTGGTGGATGTGTGAATTGGAGAGTGCAAATTTAAGGCAATAGCCAAGTGGACCTTACTTTTTACTTTGTACCTGACCCTCTTGGGTTTCCTCTGTCTACATATGCCCATAGTTTCCTAGTCAGCCAGGGATTTGTAGAGTTCATCCAGCACTTCTGTGGCTCTCTTATTTTCAAGATCTTCCCATTAAACTTTTGACTGGTCTGCCTTTGCCCCCAGCTGAGACCCTTTCCTCCTCCTCCTAGCAGGAGCTACTGGTTTTCCCTGTTCATTTTTACCCTGTTTTTTCCTTTTATTGACAGTGTCACTCAGCGTGACTTTTCATCTTTCACACCAAATCAAGTCAAGCCCTTTAGCAAGAGTTGCTGAATTTCAGGGCCAGCTCTGCCCTGTTGAAAGTTCTTATGTAGACCAAACTGGGCTACATAAGTGGGAATCTGCTGCCTCCCACTGATTTACCTGAAGTTCTGGTAGTTTTCCCTGAATAAATACTTCTCAATTTGTTGTTTATCTTTTGGCAATTTCCAGATCCCTGATATAGTTATTTTTGTCAATTTGTCCAGTTTTATTCTTATTTTTGGAGAAGAGGATTTGCTGACCTTTTTATTCCACATTAACTGGAAGTCCAAGCTCTTTTTATTTTGTCTTCAAAATATACCATGAATCCTTTTTTTTCCTCCATCTTCCCTGCTGCCATATTATTCCAAAGACTTTAATATACCATCGTCTCCTCTGGACCTTAAGTAACCTTATAACTCTTTTTGCTGCTTCTGTTTCTCTTACAGTTCATTCCTTAAATAATTTTTTGAGTTTGGGAATGTTTTAGATTTACAGGGAACTTTTAGATAGTTCAAAGGGTTCTTGTATTCTGCACCCAGTTTCCATATTGTTAACATCTTATGTTATTATGATATATTTGTCACAAGTAAGGAATCAATATTGATACATCATTATTAATCTCATATTTTATTCAGATTTTGTTGTCCTTTCTCCATTCCAGGATCCCATCTAGGATGCCAGATTACATTTGGTTTTTATAATGCCTTAATTCCTCTGGATTGTGGTAGTTTCTCAAACATTCCTTGTTTTTAATGACCTTGACAGATTTGAAGAATATTGATCAGGTATTTCATAGACTGTCTCTCAAATTTCATTTTGACTGATGTTTTCTCATATTACTTAGTTTATGAGTTCTTGGAGGAAGACCACAAAGGTAAAGTGCCATTTTCATCATATTTGATAACAGCATATTAAAGGTTGAGTATAAACTTGATTTATCACTATAATGTTGACCTTGGTCCCCTGGCTGAGGTAGTACTTGTTATATATCTGCACTGTAAAGTCATTCCTCCCCTCTTTTACAAATGAAAACACACTGTAAGCATTCTTTTTTGTTTGCTTTTTTGCTCCACATGTTTTTAACTTCAAGCATTGTTTGCTCAATATGAATAAATATCCATGTTTTGTTACATGTATCTGTAGTAATGCAAATGAACCAACTAAATAACATGCAGTGCCTGAATTTATAGTGTATCCATTCTATGAGTGACACACATTTTGACTGTTACATTTATTCAGCAGCCAATGTGATATTTATTTATTTTTAATATTTATTTATATTTATTTGGCTGCACAGGGCCTTTAGTTGTGGCATGTGGGATATTTTGTTGCTACATGCGGGATCTTCGTTGCGGCATGCAGGATCTTTAGTTGTGGCATGTGGGATCTAGTTCCCTGACCAGGGATTGAACCCGGGCCCCCTGCATTGGGAGCGTGGAGTCTTAACCACTGGACCACCAGGGAAGTCCTGCAATGTGATATTTAAAAACAAATCAAAACAAAAACAAATGCAACCAAACAAACAAAAAACCCCAAATCAAATCATATCTTATCTTTGCTTAAAACCACTTATTGGCTTTCTACTGTATTATATATGATAGTCAAACTCCTTTATGAACTTTCTTGGTAGTGGCTGTAGCTTACATTTTCAGTTTATTTTCAGTTTCTTTCTTGCCACTCCCCCTTTGCTTTGTAAAGTACTGACCACACAGTCCTTCCTACAGTTCCTGGAGCATGCTAAGCTTTTTGGGCATTTGTGTGTGCTATTCTTTAGCCTTGAGAATTTTCCCACTGACTCTTCTTCAGACTGATACCTTCTTAGTTTTTAGAGAGCTTACCTATTTACTCATTCACTGAGTTTCTTTTCTTCATTGGCACTTTGTATTCACTTGTATGTCTTCCTCATTAAAGTGTAAGCCCCAAGAGTACAGGGACTTTGTTTACTACAGTATATGTGGCACATAGTGAGTGGACGCTTAATAATTTTTTTTAAGACATTAGTGAATGGTAGTCCTCAAAGCATACGAAATGGAGGTATTTACAATGTTAGTAGATCATTTAAAATACAAAATAAAACCCTACATTTTAAAAGTAAATGGTTGTGGGACTTCCCTGGTGGTGCAGTGGTTAAGAATCTGGCTGCCAATGCAGGGGACACAGGTTCGAGCTTTGGTCCAGGAAGATCCCACATGCCACGGAGCAGCTAAGCCCATGCGCCACAACTACTGAGCCCTTGTGCCACAACTACTGAAGCCCACACGCCTAGAGCCCATGCTCCGCAACAAGAGAAGCCACCACAATGAGAAGCCCACTCACTGCAATGAAGAGTAGCCCTCGCTTGCCACGACTGGAGAAAGCCCGCATGCAGCAACAAAGATCCAGTGCAGCCAAAAAAAAAAGGTTGCATTTGAAGGAAAGCACAGTGTAGGATCATTAAGTTTAGATTTGAGTCTGTTTGGGATTTTTCAAGAAGTAGGTGTTTTGGGGTGTTTCTTTGGTATTTTAAAAATTGTAGTAAAATAAAAATAACTTAAAATTTACTGTCTTCACTCTTTTTTTAAGTGTACAGTGCAGTGGCATTAAATATATTAGCATTGTTGTACAACCATCACCACTGTCCTTTTCTAGAACTCTTTTCATCTTGCAAAACTTAAACTCTAGACCCATTAAACAAAAACTCCTCCTTTTCTTCTGACCCCAGCCCCTGACAACCACCTTTCTACTTTATGTCTGTATGAATTTGATTACTCTAGGTATGTCAAATAAGTCGAATCATACATTATTTGTATTTTTGTTGGCTGGCTTATTTCACTTAGTAAAATGTCCTTAAGTTTATCCGTGTTGTAGCATATGTCAAAATCTACTTCCTTTTTGAGGCTGAATAATACTTCATTGTATACATATACACCATGTTTTGTTTATCCATTCATCTGTCAGTGAGCGCTTGGGTTGCTTTAACATTTTGGCTATTGTAAATAATGCTCCTATGAAAATGGAAGTACAAAAACCTGTTTGAATCCACCTGCTTTCAATTCTTTTGGGTATATGCCCAGAAGTGGAATTGCTGGATCGTATGATAACTTAGTTTTTAATTTTTTGAGGAACCACCATACTGTTTTCCATAGTGACCGCACCATTTTACATTCCCACCAACAGCACACAAGAGTTCCAATTTCTCCACATCTTTGCCAACATTTATTTTCTTTTTTCTTGATAGTAGCCATTGTAATGGATGTGAGATGGTATTTCATTGTGGTTTTGATTTGCATTAGTTTCCCTAATGATTAGTGATATTGAGCATCTTTTCATATTCTTATTGGCCATTTGTATATCTTCTTTGGAGAGATGTCTATTCAAGTCCTTTGCCCACTTTTTAATCATGTTATTTGTTTTTTTGTTGTTGAATTGTAAGAGTTCTTTATATATTTGGACATTAACCTCTTATCAGATAAATGGTTTGCAAATATTTTCTCGCATTCCATGTATTACCTTTTGACCCTGCTGATTGTGTCCTTTGAGGCACAGAAGTTTAAAATTTTTTAAACAGTTATATTGAGATGTAATTGATAAAAAAATATAACTGCACATATTTAATGTATACAATTTTATGAGTTTGGACATATATGAACACCCATGATACCATCACCACTATCAGAGTAATAGACATATCCAACACCTCCCCCAAATTCCTTGTGTCCCCCTCCCCCATTTTTATGGTGGTGGTAAGAGCACTTAACATATTTACCTTTTTAACAAAATTTTAAGTGCACAATGCCATATTAATAACTTCAGGTGTTGTACAGCAGATCTCTAGAACTTAACCATCAGCATAACTGAAACTTTATATACATTGAATAACAATGCCCCATTTTTACCACCTGCTGGACCCCCAACCCCACAACTATTTTATTCTCTGCTTCTATGAATTTGACTATTTTAGGTACCTCATATAAGTGGAATCATGTGTTCTTTGTCTTTCTGTGACTGGATTGTTTCACTTAACATAGTGTCCTCCAGGTTCATCCATGAGATATTTTAAATTTTGATGAACTTCAGTTTATTTATTTTTTCTTTTGTTGAGTGTGCTTTTGGTGTCACATCCAAGACGTTGCAAAAATAAAACTTTCCCTTTATATTTTCTTTTAAGAGTTTTATAGTTTTATCTCTTACATTTAGGTTTATGATCCATTTTAAGGGAATTTTTGTATTTGGTGTAAAGTAAGGCTACTTTTTTTTTTTTTTTTGCATGTTAATGTCTAGTTTTCCCATCACCGAATGTTTAAAAAACTGTTCTTTCCCTGTTACATAGTCTTGGCACCCTTGTCAAAAGTTATTTGACCAAATATACAAGGATTTAATTCTGGACTCTATTCCATTGGTCTTTATGCCAGCACCACGTGTTGTTTTGATTACTGTAACTTTGTAGTGCATTTTGAAATCAGGAAGTGTGAGTCCTCCTATTTTGTTCTTTTTCAGGATTGTTTTGGCTATTTGGCATCCTTTGAGATTCCTTATGAACTTTTGGATGGGTTTTTCTATTTCCGCAAAAAGAAAAATCATTGGGATTTTGATAAGGGTTGCACTGAGTGTGTAGATCACTTTGGGTAGTATTGACATCTTAGTATTAAGTTTTCTCATCCATGAACATGGGATGTGTGTCCATTTATTTATGTCTTTTTAATTTATTTCAGCAGCATTCAGTAGCTTTCATTGTATGTCTTTCACTGCCTTGGTTAAGTTAATTTCTAAGTATTTTATTCTTTTTGATGCTATTGTAAATGGAATTTTCTGAATTTCATTTTCAGATTGTTCATAGTGTATAGAAATGTAACTGATTTTTGTTTGTTGATCTTGTATCCTGCAGTGTTGTTGAATTTGTTTATTAGCTCCAGTACTCTGTGTGTGTTTGTGTGTGTGCATGTGTGTGTGTGTGTGTGTGTGTGTGTGTATGTGTGTGTACAGTCTTTAGGTATTTCTACATATAAGATCATATCACCTTCAAACAGGGATCATTTTACGTATTTCATTCCGATTTGGAAGCCTATTTCTTTTTATGCCTAATAGCTCTTACTACAACTTCCAATGCTTTGTTGAATAAAAGTGGGAAAGTGGGCATCTGTGTCTTGTTCCTAATCTGAACCAGGAAAAGCTAAGGGGAGATGCTTTCAGTCTTTCACAATTGAGTATGATGTTGGGTATAGGCTTTTCTTATATGATCTTTATTATGTTTAGGAAGTTTCCTTCTGTTGCTAGTTGAGTGTTTTTATCATGAAAGAGTATTGAATTTTGTTAAATGCTTTTTCTGCATCCGTTGAGATGATTGTTTGTTTTTTCCCCTTCCTTTCACTGATGTGATATATTACATTGACTTTTCATGTGTTGAACCATCCTGCCTTTTAATAATCCATCCCACTTGGTTGTGATGAATACTCCTTTTAATATGTTGCTTAGTTTGGTTTCCTAGTACTTTGTTAAGGATACTTGCATCAGTATCATAAGAGATAATTGGTCTATAGTTTTCCTGTAATAGCTTTGTCTGGTTTTGGTATCGGTAATATTGACCTCATCCAGTGAGTTAGGAAGTGTTCCTTCCATCTGGATCTGGGCTTTTCTTTTTTTAAATAAATTTATCTATTTATTTTATTTTTGGCTGCGTTGTGTCTTCATTGCTGTGTGCAGGCTTTCCCTAGTTGTGCGAGTGGGGGCTACTCTTCATTGCAGTGCATGGGCTTCTCATTGCAGTGGCTTCTCTTGTTGCAGAGCACAGGCTCTCAGCATGCAGGCTTCAGTAGTTGCAGCACATGGGCTGAGTAGTTGTGGCTCGCAGGCTCTAGAGCTCAGGCTCAGTAGTTGTGGTGCACGGACTTAGTTACTCCGCGGCATGTGGGATCTTCCTGGACCAGGGCTCAAACCCATGTCCCCTGCATTGGCAGGCAGATTCTTAACCAGTGTGCCACCAGGGAAGTCCCTGGGCTTCTCTTCTTTGGAGGGTTTGGTTTTTTTTGTTGGCAATGCCACATGGCATATGGGATCTTAGTTCCCCAACCAGGGATCAAACCCTTGCACCTCCTGCAGTGTAAGCATGGAGTCTTAACCACTGGACTGCCAGGGAATTCCCTGATCCTTTTTATTTCTGTAATGTTCCCTCTTTCATTTTTGATTCTAGTTATTCGAATCTTTTCTTTTTTCTTTGTCTAGCTAAAGATTTGTCCATTTTGTTGATCTTTTCGAAGAATCAACTCTTGGTTTTATTGCTTTTCTGTTATTGATCTCTTCTCTATTTTGCTTCTCTCTGCTCTGATCTTTATTATTTCTTTCCTTTTGCTAGCTTTGGGTTTAGTTTGTTCTTTTTCTAGTTCCTCAGGATGTTGAGTTAGGTTGTTGATTTGAAATCTTTTTTATTTTAAAAAAATTTTATTTATTTATTTAATTTTTGGCTGTGTTGGGTCTTTCTTTGTTGCTCGGTGAGCGGGGGCTACTCTTCGTTGCGGTCCGCGGGCTTCTCACTGTGGTGGCTTCTCTTGTTGCAGAGCACGGGCTCTAGGTGCATGGACTTCAGTAGTTGCAGCACGCAGGCTCAGTAGTTGTGGCTCACGGGCCTAGCCACTCCGCGGCATGTGGGATCTTCCCGGACCAGAGCACGAACCCATGTCCCCTGCATTGGCAGGCGGACTCTTAACCACTGTGCCACCAGGGAAGCCCTTGACGGATTCTTAACCACTGCGCCACCAGGGAAGTCCCTTGAAATCATTTTTTTTAATGTGTGCATTTAAAGCTATAAATTTCTCCCTTAGCAGTGCTTTTACTGCTTCCCAAAAGTGTGGGTATGTCGTGTTTTTATTTTCACTTGTTTCTGGATATTTTCTAATTTCCCTTATGATTTCTCCTTTGACTTCTTCGGCTGAATAAGAGTTTGCTGTTTAATTTCTACATATTTGTGACTTTTCAGTTTTCCTTCTGCTATTGGTTTCTAGTTTCATTCATTGTGCTTGGAAAAAATATTTTGAGTTCAATCTTACTAAATTTTTAAGACTTTTTTTGTGTCCTAACATATCTATCCTAGAGAATATTCCATGTGGAGTTTAGAAGAATATATATTCTGTTTTGGGGTGGAGTGTTCTTGATATGTTGGTTAGGTCTAATTGTTCGTAGTGTTGTTTAAGTCTTCTGTTTGCTTATTGATCTGTGTGGTTGCTCTATCCATTATTGAAAGTGGAGTATTGAGTGAACTGTTGTTATTGTTTAAGTATGTCTATTTTTTTTCTTCAATTCTATCAGTTTGCTTCATATATTTTGGAGCTCTGATGTTTCTCATTGTTATATCTTTTTCATGAATTGACCCTTTTGTTAGTGTTTAATGTTCTTCTTTGTCTCTTGTAACAATTTTTGACTTATGGTCTATTCTGTTTGATATTACTATAGCCACTCTGGTTTTCTTCTGTTTCTATTTGCATGGAATATCTTTTTCTGTCCTTTCACATTAAACCTATTGTGTCATTAGATCTAAAGTGAGTCTCTTGTAGACAGCATACAGGAGCATCGTGCTTTTTAAATTCGTTCTGCCAATCTGTGCCTGTTGATTGTAATGCTTCATTACTTTACAGATAAAGTAATTACTGATAGAGAAGGCATTTTATTGTTTTTTTGTATTTTTTTTGTCCCTCATTTCCTCCATCTCTGCCTATCTTTGTGTTTAGTTGATTTTTCTGTAGTGACACAGTTTGATTTCTCTCACCTTTTAAAAAAAATCTATGTTCTGTTGGGTTTGTGTGTGTGTGTGTGTGTGTGTGTGTGTGTGTGTGTTTAACATGAGGTTGCATATAACATCCTAAAGTTATAACAGTTTGTTTTCTTAATTTATTTTTTCTTTTTTGTGGTACGTGGGCCTCTCACTGCTGTGGCCTCTCCTGTTGCGGAGCACAGGCTCCGGACGTGCAGGCCCAGCGGCCATGGCCCCATCATGGGCCCAGGTGCTCTGCGGCATGTGGGATCCTCCCAGACCGGGGCACGAACCTGTGTCCCCTGCATCGGCAGGTGGACTCTCAACCACTGCACCACCAGGAAAGCCCTAATAGTTTGTTTTGAATTGAAATCAACTTAACTTCAATCACATATGAAAACTCCACTTCTATATAGCTCTGTTTCTCCCTGTTTATTGTTAGTGTCACAAATTACATTTTTATGCATTGTGTTCCCATTAATGTAGACTTAAAATTATTTTTGTGCATTTGTCTTTTATATCCGGTAAAAAATAAAAAGTGAAGTTACAGACCAATATTGCACTAATACCAGTTTTTGTATTTGCCCATGTATTTACCTTTACGGGAGGTCTTTATCTTCCTATATCTTAGAGTTACTGTCTAGTGTTTTTTTCATTTGAACATGAAGAAATTCCATAGCATTTCCTGTAGGGCAGTACTAATAGTAATGAACTTCCTTAGCTCTTGGTAGATACAGAATTCTTCGTTGGCATTTTTTTTTCTTTTAGCATTTTAATGTATTATCCCACTGCCTTGTGGCCTCCACAGTTTCTACTGATAATCTTTTTGAGGATCTACATGATGAGTGATTTTTCTCTAGCTGCTTTCAAGATTCTCTCTGTCTTTCAAGAGTTTGATTATATTGTGTCTTGGTGTAGATCTGCCTGGGTTTGTCCTACTTGGAATTTATTGAACTCCTTGGATTTGTAAATTCGTGTCTTCTGTCACATTTGGCAAGTTTTGGGCCATTACTTCTTCAGGTAATCTCTCTGCCCCTTTCACTCTCTCTTCTTCTCAGACTCCTATAATGTTTATATTGATATATTGGTCTGCTTGATGGTGGCCTATAAGTTTCTTAGGCTCTGTTCACTTTTCTTTATATTTTTCTATTCCTCAGCCTTGATAATTTCAAATGTTCTATATTTAAGTTTGCTGATTTGTCTTTTTACTCAAGTCTACTGTTGAACCCCTTTATTTTATTTTTCAGCTCTGGAATTTCTGTTTGGTTCCCTTTTTTAATTTTTGTTGATAATGTAATTTTGTGTATATATTGTTTTCCTTGTTTGTTTTTTTCTTTGTGTTTTCTTTTAGCTTTTTAAACATATTCAGGACAGTTGTTTTAAAGTCTTTATCCAGTAAGTTCATCACCTATGCTTCTCTAGGGCTGGTTTTGCCACTTTATTTTACTTCCTTTGAATGGGCCATGTTCTCCTGTTTTTTGTATGCTTTGTCATTTTTTGTTGAAAATTAATCATTTGAAACAACGATAACTTCTCCCTGCCTTTGCAGGCTTGTTCTGTGTCTATCAGACCAGTCTTTCACTAATAAGCCGAGTGTGCTTTGGGGCTTAGGATCAGCCCGGTTTGAAGGCTTTTTGTCTTCTCAGGCCTTTTCTGGGCATACCTTTTGCTAAATCTCCATGTGACTTCTTCAGTTCCCCCATATCCACAACTGCTTTTTTTCTTTTTTTTTTATTTTAAATGCTGATCCCAGTCTCTCTACCATTAACCTCCAACGGAGGTTAATGGGGTCCCACTGTTCCGCATCTTGTACCCCGAACTCTGACCTTTCTGCTATATCTGACACTCTGTTTTTAAAAAATATATATTTATTTTGGCCACACCACATGTGCGGTCTTAGTTCCCTGACCAGGGATTGAACCTGCACCCCCTGCAGTGGAAGTGCAGACTCTTAACCCCTGGACTGCCAAGGAAGTCCCCACAACTGCTTTTAAAGGTCTTAAATTTCCAAAGAATCTTCCCCTTGAATCTTCTCCTCAGGGCCCTAGATGATCTGTTGTATGTATCATAATCTCTTGTTCCAGGCATCTGCAGGTCTGTAGGCCCCCTGCAGTTTACCCACATAGTACTGGCATATTTTCCATCTGAGTTCTGAGTTAGGTACAACAGAGAGCTGTCAGTCCTTCAGGCAGCTCCCAGCAGCTTAGAACACTGCAAAGAAATTTGCTTTGTTCCCTCTAGTTTGGGGGAGGGATTTGGGAACCAGGCTGTTTGCTCCAGATCAAGACTGTGTAGGGAGGGGGTGGAGCAAGTTCAAATAAAAATGCCACAAAATTTGTTTCTATTTTGAATGTAGCTTTTACTTGATTAGATATTTACTTGGTTGTTGTAGTCATTTAACTGTTTTCCAGAGCTCCTAGTTTAACTGTTTTCCAGAGGTCCTGTTTCACCTGCTTTCAGCTGATTTTAAATGTTCTGTGGGGGAATAAGGGCTTGGAGCTTCATAGTCCATCATGTTGCTGATGTCACTCCTGAGTATCTTATTTCTTTATATTGCCTAATAATAATCTACTGTATAGATATACCACATTTTTCTTATCGGTTCCTCAGGTGATGGACATTTGGGTTGGTTCCACTTTTTACTCCTATAAATAATGCTGCAGTGAATCCATTCAGTTTTGACAGAAAGACACTCTATGCATCAAAAATGTCCTCTCCATTTTATGAATCTTAAGTAATATATTAAATAGAAGTGTAAATATTTTAAATATACTTTAAAGATTTAAAGTATGTAAGTATGTGTAGGCAGAATGGCATTTGTATTGTTAGAATGGCATCACTTTATAGTTCATACATCTCTGTTTAGTTAGTATTTTATTTTTGTCTGGAAATATCAATCAACATTTACATAGATATAAAAAGTTAATTTCTGCCTCTGTGTTAATTATCTATTCTGCATAAGAAGTTTCCTCAAAACTCAGGGGTTTAAAACAACAAGCATTTGTTATCTCACAGTTGATTTGGAGCAGGAATCAGAGCACAGCTTATCTGGGTGCTTTTGGCTCTGGATTCCTTACAAGGCTGCAGTGAGTTTTTTGGCCATGCTGTAGTCATTTTAAGGCTCACTTGGGGTGTGACCTGCTTCCTCATTCAGTTGGCTATTGGCAGGCTTAAGTCCCTGTTGGATGTTGGGCGAGATATTGTTTCTTTGCCATGTGAGCCTTTCCATAGGGCAGCTTACAGAATGTTGTCTGGCTGTCTTCAGAGGGTGCTACTGAGAGAGAGGGAGCAAGATAGAAGTCAGTCTTCTTGTAACCTAATTTCAGAGACGACATCTCATCGTTTTTTTCCTGTTCATTTTGTTAAAAAGAGAGTCACTAGGTCCAGTTGTGCTTAACAGGAGGACATTACACAAGAACATGAATATAAGTTTTCAGTATGCCACCTTGTTGAGGTGAATGCTTATAATTGAGGTTTTGGACAGTGAGGAATGCTGTGATATAAAGACTTTTCCCTAGTCTAAGCGTAAATGATTTTAGATAAAGACCTTAGATAGGTTGTGAGTCACATGAAATGTGTGGTCAGTGTAAATTATTTTGTTTGGAAAGGTTCAGAAGATTATAGAGTGTTAATGATATTTCAATATAAATTATAGTTTTCATTTTTAGCATATATTTTTGTGGGTTTAGTGTTTTAGAAAGTTGTTTGAATTATTGAGTTTCAGAAATAGGTTACTTTGTTTTAAGTGTATTTTGATTAGATCCTGGAATGAGAATGATTCCAGGACAAAGGATATATTTTGGAAACTAAAGCCACATACAATCAAAATTTTAAAAAACTTTTTTACATGATACATAGAATATAGGTCATCTTTGCTTAGACTGAATCTTTATAGGCTGAAATGTCATGAGATGCTCTCAATTTACTGTCAGCTTCTCATACACCACTGTCATAGATCTCATTTAACTTGTAATTTATTCATATCAGGACAGAGTCTTCTAATCATTTTTAGTTTCCTATAAACGTGAAAGTCATTAAAATCTTGTTAGAAGAGTTTAACAAATTTAGATTGACTACCAGTTTTGACTGTCGTTTGTTGGTGAGGATAAAGAGTTGCATAACATTTGGTTTGATCTCAGTGAATTCATGATCTGCTTGTGGATGGGAGTGTGATTAATTATAATGATATGCACTTTAAATAATTAGTCATAGTACAGTATGGCAAAATACTGTCACACAGTTGGGTATTTCTTATCTATATTTTAGTGACATATCTCTGTTAACATGCATGACACTACAGCAGTGTCTTTTCCTCTTTTCTTTATTGGTCCATGGGCTTTTTGAGTGTGGAGTGCAAAACTGTCTTACTAATAATGTCCTGCTCATTTTCTTATAGTGTGAGTATTTGTGTAGACCTTTTTTCCCCTGTTCTTTTATTATTATTTTTTCCCTGTTCTTTTAGATTTAGTTTTTTATCTTTGCAAGCTAACTTCTCTCTTCTATTATCCCCCACCTCCCACTTTTTTGCTTTCTGTCTTTTCATTCTAAAATACTAAGCACCTTCTATAAGCCAGGCACTGTCCTGTGCATAGGAGATGCAGTAATCAACCATATCAATAAAGTCTCTGTTCTTAAGGCTCTTGTATGCCATTGGGGGTAGAGATACAATAAATAAGTAAATTAACTAAATTAAAAGTATTTTTGTATCATTATAAGTTCTATTAAGAAGCAAAAATAGGATGATGTAAGAAAAATAATTGAGTGAGTGGGAGAAATGTTTTATTTTGGATGGTCAGTAGACACGAGCAGCCATTTAAGGACTTGGGGAAAGACTCTTAACATGTAGAAAAAGCAAGTGCAGAGGCCCTACGTTGGGTGTTGTGAACTGAACAAAGTCAAATTGGTTATGCACAATTATTGTGCTCTTCTGGGTAAATAAAAGTAGCTACCAATCAATGAAGTTAAGTGAAGATCAGCTGCTTCCTTGTAATCTATTGGCTTATAATGAAAGTAAACCTTAGACTGAATTCTGCCAAATATAATAGACTTTTATTTCTCCAACATTTATTAGCAGGCAAGTTCAAAAATAGTAAGTGCCATTTGCTTTGTAAACATGTTAACTTCCCAACTTTCTATCCTTAAGGTACTTGAGCCATACCTTGCATGAAAGATTCACTAGATATATAGATGCAACAAAATTGTAGAGGCAGGAGTTGGTTAATCTTATTGGTGGCATCAAATAACAAGAATCCTCAAAATGAATGACTGACCTTGGCACTATCTTTAAGAATATAGGCTTTTACAGAAATAAACCAACACACCTACCGTCAGTTAATCTTCGACAAAGGAGGCAAGAATATACGGTGGGAAAAAGATAATCTGTTCAGCAAGTGGTGTTGGAAAACTGGACAACATATGTAAATCAATGAAGTTAGAACACACCCTCCCACCACACACAAAGATAAACTCAAGATGGCTTAAAGACTTAAATATAAGATATAACACCATGAAACTCCTATAAGAGAACACAGGCAAAACATTGTCTGACATAAATCATACCAATGTTCAGGTCAGTCTCCCAAGGCAATAGAAATAAAAGCAAAAATAAACAAATGTGACCTACTCAAACTTATAAGCTTTTGCACAGCAAAGGAAACCATAAACAGAATGAAAAGACAACCTATGGACTGGGAGAAAATATTTGCAAATGATGCAACCTACCAGTGCTTAATTTCCAACATATACAAACAACTCATACAACTCAATAACAAAAGAAGAAACAACCCAATCAGAAAGTGGGCAGAAGACCTAAATAGACATTTCTCCAAAGAAGACAAACAGATGGCCAACAGGCACATAAAAAGTTGCTCAAATTGCTAATTATTAGAGAAATGCAAATCAAAACTACAATGAGGTACCACCTCACACCGGTTAGAAGGGCCATCGTTAAAAAGTCTACAAATAACAAATGCTAGAGAGAGTGTGGGGAAAAGGGAACCCTCCTACACTGTTGGTGGGAATGTAAATTGGTGCAGCCACTATGGAAAACAGTATGGAGTTCCTTGAAAACTAAAAATAGAATTGCCATATGATCCAGCAATCCCATTCCTGGACATATATTGGGACAAAAAGATGCATGCACCTCAGTGTTCATAGAAGCATTATTTACAATAGCCAAGACATGGAAACAACCTAAATGTCCACTGACAGATGAATGGATAAAGAAGATGTGGTATATATACACACTGGAATACTACTCAGCCATAAAAAAGAGTGAAATAATGCCATTTGCAGCAACATGGATGGACCTAGAGATTATCATATTAAGGGAAATAAGTTAGGCAGAGAAAGCCAAATAACGTGATAATACTTATATGTGGGATCTAAAATATGACACAAACGAATGTACTTACGAAACAGAAACAGGTTCACAGACATACAAAACAAACTTGTGGTTACTAAAGGGGAAAGGGGGTGGGGAGGGATAAATTAGGAGTTTGGGACTAGCAGATTCAAGCTAAGCTATATAAAATAGATTTTTTAAAAGGTTCTGTATAGCACAGGGAACCATAATAAACTATATTCAGTATCCTGTAATAAACCAAAAGAATATGAAAAAGAATATGTATATATATGTGTAACTGAATCCCTTTGCTGTACACCAGAAACTAGCATTGTAAATCAACTATAATTCAATAAAAACATTCTAAAAATTTTAAAAAGAGAGTAAAGAATATGGGCTCTTATACGTTGTTCATGCAAGAGTAGAGGAGTGTTTCTTTGGTATTTTAGCCGGTCTACTTGTTTGAACCCCACCAGTTTCATGAATGAAAACTCATTTCTAATATCTTTCATGCCAGTTAATGACCACCAGAACACACATGCACAATTTTATCATTATGCAAATAATAAAGGCTCTGATGTTGGGAATAAAAGGAGAAAGGATAGCAGAGACAGTAGTAACTGGAATGTAGCCTTTCTGAATAAATAGTAACTGTGCATATTCCAGTTTTGTCAGTTGACCTAATGTCTTTATAGCATTGTTTCCCTCTAGTACAGGATCCAGTCTAGGGTCAGGATGGATTAAGTTGCCATGTCTCTTTACTCTCCTTGAATCTGCAGCATTTCCATAGCCCTTCTTTGACTTCTGTCTCACTGGCATTGGTGAGGAATGCAATCTCCCTTTTTGTTTAAATACAATGTTTCTTTTTTATTTGTCTAAAGTTTCTTCATGAATTGTATTTAGGTTATACATTCTCAGAAAACTGCTCAGTTTGTGTTGTGTCCTTCTCAGAGTATCACATCTAGAGACACAGGATGTTCATCCGTCTTTTATATGTGATGTTAATTTTGATCACCTCATCAAGGACTTGCCCAGATTCTCCACTATATACTTACTGACTCCATTAAATTTGTTAGAGTGAAGATATCATAAGCAGAGTGTAAGGAGAAGACACAGACCATAATAAACATATCCAACAAAATTCTTGTATCTAAAATTTTAAAATGTGCAAAATATGTAAGCAGTCATCTTACAAAAGAGGATATCAAAGTGTCCAGTAAACCAATGAAAATGGTACTCAACATCATTAATCATCAGATAAATGTAAATTAAAACTATAGTGAGATATTACACAACTACCAGAATGACTAATAGTGTTGCTGAGGATGTGGAAGAAGTGGAACTCTCTTACATTGCTGGTGAGAGTATATATATTTAACACTATCACTTTGAAGAAATGTTTGGCCATAACTGCTAAAGCTAACTATATGTATGTCTTAGAGATCTAGCAGTTCCCTCCGTGGGTATATATCCAACAGAAATATGTGTTTATGTTTACCAAAAGGCATGTTCAGAGAGGTTCATAGAAGTTTTACTTGTAATAGACAGTAACTGGAAACAACCTTCATGTCCATCAGTAGTAGAATGGGTAAATTAGTTGAGGTATAGGCTTATAATGAAATATTACACAGCAGTGAAAGTGAACAAAATACTCATACAAATAATGTGGAAGGATTTCAGAGACATAAGATATCAAGTGAAAATAAATACAGGGAATTCCCTGGTGGTCCATTGTACTCCATGCTTTCACTGCCAAGGTCGTGGGTTCAGTCGCTGGTCGGGGAACTAAGATCCTGCAAGCTGCACAGTGTGGCCAAAAAAAAAAAAAAAAATACAAAGAGTTTCTCTTGTATGATTCAACTAACATGAAATTTTAAAAGGCAAAACTAATCTATGGCAATAAATGTCAAGATGATGGTCACTCTTGTGGGGAAAGGGTGACTGGGAATGGGTACAAAGGGGCCTTTATGGGTCCTGGAAATGTTTATATTTTTATCTGCTTGGTGGTTATGTGGGTAAATGCATATGTAAAATGTATATTTAAAATTTGTTCACTTTAGGTAAGTTCTGCATTCAAAAACTAAGGGTGGTAGGTAGAAAATGATGTTTATACCTCTGTTCCCTTCTAAGAGTTTTATAGATTTAGCTTTTCCATTTCGCCTTTGATCCATTTTGAATTAATTTTTACATATCAGTTGAGGTAGGGGTCCAACTTCATGCTTTGACATGTGGATATCCAGTTGTCCAGCGCCTGTTATTGAAGACTGTTCTTTCCCCCATTGTCTTGGCACCCTTGTCAAAAATCATTTGTAGATGTTTGGGTTTATTTCTGGACTCTCAGTTCTATTCCACCAGTGTCTCTCCTTATGTCAGTACCCCCACTGTTTTGATTGCTATAATTTTGTAGTAATTTTTTAAACCAGGAAGTGTGAGTCTTCCAACTTTATTTTTCTTTTTCAATATTGTTTTGGCTCTTCAGGGTCTCTTGTAGCTCCATATGAATTTAAAGATCAGCTTTTCCATTTCTGCAAAGAAAGGCCATTGGAATTTTGATAGAGTATTTTGATAGAGATTGCATTGAATCTGTAGATCACTTTTTTTTAGAGTATAATTGCTTTACAGTGGTGTGTTAGTTTCTGCTTTATAATGAATCTGTAGATCACTTTGAGAGTTTTGTCACCTTAAAAATATTTTGTTCCAATCCATGAACATGGGATGTCTTTTCGTATATTTAGATCTGTTTCAGTTTCTTTCAATGTTTTATAGTTTCCAGTGTACAAGACTTTTTCTTATTCTTTGGATGCTGTTATAAATGGAATTTGTTTCTGAATTTTATTTCTGTATTGTTCAGTGCTGGTGTATAGAAGTACAACTGGTTTTTCACTGTTGATCTTGTTATCCTGCAACTGTGCTGAACTCATTCATTAGCTCTAATATTGTTTTTGTGAACTTCTTAGATTTTCTGTATAGGGATAGTTTTGCTTCTTATCCAGTCTGGATTCCTTTGATTTCATTTTCTTGCCTCATATTCTGACTAGGACCTCCAGTACAGTATTAAGTATGAGCGGCAAGACTGGGCATCCTTGCTTGTCCCTGATCTTAGGGGGCACATATGCAGTTTTTCATCATTAAGTATGATATTAACTGTGGGTTTTTCATGGATCCCCTTTATCAGCTGGAGGAAATTTCCTTTTCTTCCTAGTCTTTTGAGTAGGCAGTTGGATTTTTGGCACTTGCATTTTCTTTGTTGAGATGATCATGTATCTGTCTGTCTATTATTCTATCAGTATGGTCTGTTACATTGATTTTTGTATGCTGAAACTACCTTGCTTTTGTGGGATATATCCTACATGCTCATGGTGTAGAGTCCTCTTTTTTAATGTTCAGGATTAGGTTTGCTAGTATTTTGTTGAGGATTTTTCTATATTCACAAAGTTATCAATCTGTAGTTTTCTCTTGTAACATGTTTGTCTGGTTTGGTTATCAGAGTAATACTAGGTTCAGTATTTTTTAAAAAAATAATTGGTGGTAATTCTTTATTAAATGTGAAGCCGTCTATCTGGGTTAGGACTTCTTATTTGTGAAAAGTTTTTAAATTTCTAATTCAATCTCTTTATTTCATCCAGGTGATCTAATCCATTGATATACAGTTCTTCATAGTATTCCCTTATCCTTTTTATTTCTGGAAGGTTGGTAGTAATTCTCCTTTAATTCCTGAGTTTAGATATTTGTATCTTCCCTCTTTTTTTCCTTGGTTAATCTAGCTAAAATTTTGTCAATTTCATTGATCTTTTCAAAGAACCATTGTTTCATTGATTCAAAAAATTTCTATTGTGTTTTTATTTTTTTGGTTTGTTTCCACTTCTAATCCTTATTGTTTCTTTCCTTCTACTTAATTCCCCGTGCCACCAGGGAAGCCCTGTAATATATTCTTTTTAAAAATATTTAATAATTATTTATTATTTACATTTATAGGAAACAAATTTTAAACACATTTGCATACATGTTTTGTTGCTGTGATATATGAGAGACTGATCAATAAAAAACTGTCAAGCATAAAAATATCAATGTAGGGCTTCCCTGGTGGCACGGTAGTTGAGAGTCCGCCTGCCGATGCAGGGGACATGGGTTCGTGCCCTGGTCCAGGAAAATCCCACATGCTGTGGAGCGGCTGGGCCCATGAGCCATGGCCGCTGGGCCTGCGTGTCCAGAGCCTGTGCTCCACAACAGGAGAGGCCATGACAGTGAGAGGCCCATGTACCGCAAAAAAAAAAAAAAAAAAAAAAAAAAAAAAAAAAAAAAAAAAAAAAATCAATATATTACATCAGGATAAAATTCTGTGGGGGAAGTGAAATGGAAATATAATTTCAAGGAGTAAAAGGAATGATGTAAAATGTCTGATTTTTTTTTTAACATCTTTAATTGAGTATAACTGTTTTACAATAGTGTGTTAGTTTCTCCTTTACAACAAAGTGAATCAGTTATACATATACATATGTTCCCATATCTCTTCCCTCTTGTGTCACCCTCCCTCCCACCCTCCCTATCCCACCCCTCTAGGTGGTCACAAAGCACAGAGGTGAACTCCCTGTGCTATGCTGCAGCTTCCCACTAGCTACCTAATTTACATTTGGTAGTGTGTATATGTCCCTGCCACTCTCTCACATCGTCACAGCTTACCCTTCCCCCTCCCCATATCCTCAAGTCCGTGCTCTAGTAGGTCTGTGTTTTATTCCCATCCTACCACTAATCTCTTCATGACATTTTTTTTTTTTTAGATTCCATATATATGTGTTAGCATATGGTATTTGTTTTTATCCTTCTGACTTACTTCACTCTGTATGACAGACTCCAGGTCTATCCACCTCATTACAAATAACTCAGTTTCATTTCTTTTTATGGTTGAGTAATATTCCATTGTATATATGTGCCACATCTTCTTTATCCATTCATCTGTTGATGGACACTTAGGTTGCTTCCATGTCCTGGCTGTTGTAAATAGTGCTGCAGTGAATACTCTGGTACATGACTCTTTTAAAATTCTGGTTTTCTCAGGGTATATGCCCAGTAGTGGGATTACTGGGTCTAATCGTAGTTCTATTTGTAGTTTTTTAAGGAACCTCCATACTGTTCTCCATAGTGGCTGTATCAATTTACATTCCAACCAACAGTGCAAGAGGGTTCCCTTTTCTCCACACCCTCTCCAACATTTATTGTTTGTAGACTTTTTGATGATAGCCATTCTGACTGGTGTTAGGTGAAACCTCATTGTAGTTTTGATTTTCATTTCTCTAATGATTAGTGATGTTGAGCATTCTTTCATGTGTTTGTTGGCAATCTGTATATCTTCTTTGGAGAAATGTCTGTTTAGGTCTTCTGCCCATTTTTGGATTGGGTTGTTTGTTTTTTTGTTATTGAGCTGCATGAGCTGCTTGTATATTTTGGAGATTAATCCTTTGTCAGTTGCTTCATTTGCAAATATTTTCTCCCATTCTGAAGGTTGTCTTTTCGTTTTGTTTATGATTTCCTTTGCTGTGCAAAGGCTTTCAAGTTTCATCAGGTCCCATTTGTTTATTTTTGTTTTTATTTCCCTTTCTCTAGGAGGTGGGTCAAACAGAATCTTGCTGTGATTGATGTCATAGAGTGTTCTGCCTATGTTTTCCTCTAAGAGTTTTATGCTGTCTGGCCTTACATTTAGGTCTTTAATCCATTTTGAGTTTATTTTTGTGTATGGTGTTAGGGAGTGTTCTAATTTCATTCTTTTAAATGTAGCTGTCCAGTTTTCCCAGCACCAGTTATTGAAGAGATTGTCCTTTCTCCATTGTATATTCTTGCCTCCTTTATCAAAGATAAGGTGACCATATGTGCCTGGGTTTATCTCTGGGCTTTCTTTCCTGTTCCATTGATCTATATTTCTGTTTTTATGCCAGTACCATACTGTCTTGATTACTGTAGCTTTGTGGTATAGTCTGAAGTCAGGGAGCCTGATTCCTCCAGCTCCATTTTTCTTTCTCAAGGTTGCTTTTGCTATTCAGGGTCTCTTTGTTTCCCTACAAATTGTACAATTTTTTTTCTAGTTCTGTGAAAAATGCCAGTGGTAGTTTGATAGGGATTGCACTGAATGTATAGATTGTTTTGAGAGGTATAGTCATTTTCACAATGTTGATCCTTCCAATCCAAGAACATGGTATATCTCTTCTCCTGTTTGTATCATCTTTAATTTCTTTCATCATTGACTTATAGTTTTCTGCCTACGGGTCTTTTGTCTCCATAGGTAGGTTTATTCCTAGGTATTTTATTCTTTTTGTTGCAATGGTAAGTGGGAGTGTTTCCTTAATTTCTCTTTCAGATTTTTCATCATTAGTGTGTAGAAGTGCAAGAGATTTCTGTGCATTAATTTTGTATCCTGCTACTTTACCAAATTCATTGATTAGCTCTAGTAGTTTTCTGGTAGCATCTTTAGGATTCTCTATGTATAGTATCATGTCATCTGCAAACAGTGACAGTTTTACTTCTTTCCCAATTTATATTCCTTTTATTTCTTTTTCTTCTCTGATTGCTGTGGCTAAAACTTCCAAGACTGTGTTGAATAAGAGTGGTGAGAGTGGGCAACCTTGTCTTGTTCCTGATCTTAGTGGAAATGGTTTCAGTTTTTCACCATTGAGAATGATATTGGCTGTGGGTTTGTCATATATGGCCTTTATTATGTTGAGGTAAGTTCTCTCTGTGCCTACTTTCTGCAGGGTTTTTATCATAAATGGGTGTTGAATTTTGTCTGAAGCTTTTTCTGCGTCTATTTTGATGATCATATGGTTTTTCTCCTTCAATTTGTTAACATGGTGTATCATATTGATTGATTTGCGTATATTGAAGAAACTTTGCATTCCTGGGATAAACCCTACTTAATCAGGGTGTATGATCCTTTTAATATGCTGTTTTCTTTCTTTGTGACATCTTTGTCTGGTTTTGGTGTCAGAGTGATGGTGGCCCTGTAGAATGAGGTTGGGAGTGTTCCTCCCTCTGTCAAATTTTGGAAGAGTTTGAGAAAGATAGGTGTTAGCTTTTCTCTAAATGTTTGGTAGAATTCGCCTGTGAAGGGCATCTGGTCCTGGGTTTTTGTTTGTTGGAAGATTTTTAATCACAGTTTCATATTCAGTGCTTGTGTATAATATATTCTATTTTGTCTATTAGTATAGCTAGGTCTCCTTTGGCTACTGTTTGCAGGGCATATCTTTTTACAGTCTTTTACTTTCAACCTGTTTTGTGCCTGGATCTATAATGTGTCTGATGTAGACAGCATATAGTTAGATCATGTTTTTTAACCTAGTCTGCTAATCTCTGCCTTTTAACTGCTTTGTTCATCCCTATTATAGTTAATATAATTACACATAAGGTAAGATTGCATCTGCCATTTTATGTTTGTGTTCTATGTGTTTTGTATCTTTTTTGTTTTTGTTGTTCCTCATTCCTCCATTACTGCCTTCTTTGTGTTAAATAGATATTTTGTTGTGTTCTATTTTAATTCTCTCATTTCTTTTGCCATTTAAAACAATGTATTCTTCATTCATTCACCTGGGGATTAAAATTAACATCTCAAAATGTAGTTTGAGTTAATGCCACTTAATTAGAGTGGCATACAAAACTTTATTTTTAACTGTATCCCGCCTCTTTCTTTGTACTATACAAAAGGATTTGTGTATATTGTTGTACAAATTATATCTATATATTGTACACCCAACAACACGCTTATAATTATTTCTTTATGCAGTTTCTTTAAACTTGTCTATTAATTTCCTTCTGCTGTTTGTATAGAAAAGAGTTAACATAGCCTCACTGCTTATCCTTGGAATGAACTGCTTATCATTGACTGGCATCTGAGAACTTGGATTTCAGGAGAGTTCCCACCTGCCTAACTATTAAGAATGGCTTAATTTGCCTAAGCTGCTTATACAAACAATATAGTTTATGCTTAACACTTGCTTTTCATCTGGGAATCTGGAATTTTGGTATGTGTCTAGTTATTCTGACATTTAGGCTTCCTCAGGGTCAGTTTCTGTTGATTGCTTTTTCTCTGTGTATGGACTAATAATATCTTTGTATGTCTCATTTTTTTTCTTGAAAACTGGACATTTAAAATATTATAATATGCCACATCTGGAAATCAGATTCTTCTCCCTCCCTGGTGGTTTTTTGTTTGTTTGTTTGTTTTTTGGCTGTGCCATGCAGCATGCCAGATCTTAGTTCCCTGAGCAGGGATTAAACCTATGCCCCTGCATTGGGAACATGGAGTCTTAACCAGGGGACCACCAGGGAAGTCCCCTTCCCAGTGTTTTTTATTTATTGTTCTTATTTGTTTGTTTAGTGACATTTCAGATCTCACTTTTTAAAGTCGGTATTCTTTGTCATATATGGTCACTGAAGATTGCTCTTAGTTTAGCTGTCAGCTAATGATTAGACAGAGATTTCCTTAGATACTTGGAACTTTTTTGAGTGGTTTTTTGTGTGTGTTGGGGCTGGCCTTTAACATTCTCCCAGGCATTTACAACTCCACCTTATCCTTTACTCACTGCTACACAGAGCCTCAGAGTTAGCCAGAGGTGAAAGCTGAGGGCCTTCTTAGGCCTTTCCTCAGAGTTAGCCAGAGGTGAAAGCCGAGGGCCTTCTTAGGCCTTTCTTGAGTAAGCAACAGCCTTGGGCACTTGTATACCTTCTAGAGTCCCAGGAGTCTGTTGGAGCTTTTCAGAGTTCCCTGTTGACATCTCATTCCTCAGCTTTTTAAAAAATTTTTTCTTAACCTGTTGTTTGCCCAACTAGTTTCCCCTTCCTCAGACAGTTGAGATATGTTGTCCCTGATTGATTTCAGCAAACACTCCAAGTTCTTTGCAATGGAAAAGCTTTGAGTCAGGTTAAATAAAGGCAGCCTTTCAAATGGGGTTTATCAGCCAACCATTAGATAGGTCAAATAATGACAGTTTTTTGGAATCAGACTTTGAAGGCATTCCAGTTCCATTCTTCCCTTTCCAGTTGCTGCCAGGCTGCTCATTTTCATGGTGAGTGTGGACTGTTGGTTTAGATTGCCACTTTGGAGCTGGGAGTAAGGGGCAGGAAGATAGGAATAGGGAAGGTCAGAATGCCACAAGGTTCTCTCTTTTTACTGTGACTCTTAAATGCTGCCTGGATTGCTGCAAACTTTTGTTTAATTCCTTTTTGTTGATTGTGTTAATATTTTCTTTTATGGAGATTTGTAGGCCTTTACTATTTTTTTGATGTCTCTAAATATGACATTTGCCACTCAATCTTTATATCTGCCATTGCCCTGTGGGAACTTCATATTTATTTCTGTGTTTGTTTTTTTTTTTGATATTTATTTATTTATTTTTGGCTGTGTTGGGTCTTAGTTACGGTGTGCGAGCTTCTCTCTAGTTGTGATGCGTGGGCTCCAGAGCACGTGGGCTCAGTAGTTGTGGCATGCCAGCTTAGTTGCCCTGCTGCATGTGGGATCCTAGTTCCCCTACCAGGGACCAAACCCGTGTTCCCTGCATTGGAAGGCGGATTCTTATCCACTGGATCAACAGGGAAGTCCCGGAACTTGAGTTTATTACATTATCTCTTAAGTTTTTTGACTCTCAAAAATTGTTTTGTTTTGTTTTGCTTTAGCTTAGATAGATAGGAACCTGAAAAATACTGAGGTAAATTTAATTTAAAATAATAATTATTTTCAGTTCCTTCTCAATAATTGAATATCTGGAAAAAAGAAAGCACATCTCCTCAGCAAAATGTGTAAAGTATTAATATTGTACATTCACATTAGTGTTATTTATACTGACTTTTTTGTTTTTGTGGTTACCTCTTCTCTTTCTTCGTCTTATTAACGTGTTCATCTTTTTATGTTCTTAGGCAATAGAGAATGCTGATGAGAGAACCATTTCCCTAATTTTCAAATAGTCAAGCTGGTTGCCATGATGGGTGAGTTCCAACTAAAAGCATTTCTCATCTATAATTAAAGGATAAAATGGGAGGGAAAACTTTTTCTCTGTGTGTATGATAAGCTTTTTATGAAGAAATTTTATGATTAAGTAGATTTATGTAATATTTTACATTTATTTATTTAATAGATTTTCAATTAAAGCACTTTTTGTGTTGACTTTTACAGTTTTGGGATAACCAGTTTATGCAGGACGTAGTACGGACATTCAAAATAAACTGTTAAGATGGATTGTGATTTTCTTAGAACCTGATGGCCAGAGAGAATACTTGGTAAAGAAACCTGACTTTTAAAGATTGAAAAAATGCTGAAGAATGAATTGCTTTAATTACTCAATAGTGTAATAATATAGATAGGCTAAAGAAAATAGCTGCATAAAAATAATAAATCATAAAATTTTATAAAAGAATAGAGCAGTAAATCATTGGTGCTCAAAGAGGATATGTTTTACAACTCTTGTGAATTTCCTATGGTGTCATAATGTTAATGGAAAGAGAGGCTAAAGTATGGGAATGGATTGTGGGTGTTCAGTTTATATATCATTTTGTTTTCTTCTTTACTCTCTTTTCTTTCTTTTCTTCTCTTTTCTCCTTGGCGTTCCAATGTGAGGCAGGGATTGGACAGTGAAATACTAGAAAGAAATGGAGCAACTGGCCTGTCCTATCTTAAATGGGGAAAAATGGACTGGGTAGTTGGAAGCTAAGGTTTTAAACGTAGACCAGTATCTTATAATGATATCTTAGTGCTGACATGTATTTGCCAATGTTTGTCTTTGTCACACTTTTCCTACCACTTGCTTAACAAATGTATCAATATTAGTCACTTGGATTTCCCTGGTTGGTGCAGTGGTTAAGAATCTGTCTGCTGGGGCTTCCCTGGTGGCTCAGTGGTTAAGAATCCACCTGCCAATGCAGGGGACACAGGTTCAAGCCCTGGGCCGGGAAGATCCCACGTGCTGCAGAGCAACTAAGCCCGTGCGCCACAGCTACTGAGCCTGCCTTCTAGAGCCCACAAGCCACAACTACTGGAGCCCATGTGCCTAGAGCCCATGCTCTGTAACAAGAGAAGCCACCACAATGAGAAGTCTGTGCACCACAACGAAGAGTAGCCCCTGCTCACTGCAACTAGAGAAAGCCTGTGTGCAGCAACGAAGACCCAATGCAGCCAAAAATAAATAAGTAAATTTAAAAAAATATATTAGTCACTTGTATATGTATATACATGGCATTTAGGCCAAGGAGCTTTAATTTGTCCGTGTTCTTTAGTGGAAGGGCTAGCACACTTTCAGTGTGTCTACTCGTAGCAAGTGTGTAAAACCTCCACCTTCCTACTTTCTAAATTTCTCTTCTACTGTCTCTTTTAATTATTTATTTAAATTTTTTTATTTTTGGCTGCATTGGGTCTTCATTGCTGCACGCAGGCTTTCTCTAGTTGCGGCGAGTGGGGGCTACTCTCTGTTGTGGTGTGCAGGCTTCTCATTGTGGTAGCTTCTCTCATTGTGGAGCATGGGCTCTAGGCGCATGGGCTCAGTAGTTGTGACTCGCCAGCTCTAGAGCGCAGGTTCAGTAGTTGTGGCACATGGGCTTAGTTGCTCTGTGGCATGTGGGATCTTTCCGGACCAGGGCTTGAACCTGTGTCCCCTGCATTGGCAGGCGGATTCTTAACCACTGTGCCAGCAGGGGAACCCTACTTTCTTCTTTTTTTTTTTTTTTTTTTTTTTGTGGTATGCGGGCCTCACTGTTGTGGCCTCTCCCGTTATGGAGCACAGGCTCCGGACGCTCAGGCTCAGCGGCCATGGCTCACGGGCCCAGCCGCTCCGCGGCATGTGGGATCTTCCTAGACCGGGGCACGAACCCGTGTCCCCTGCATCGGCAGGCGGATTCTCAACCACTGCGCCACCAGGGAAGCCCTACTTTCTTCTTTTTTAACCATGAGTGCAGTGCCATCATGTGGTCCAAATTCTCCACTTTTGTCCCCTTCACCTCCAATTCCAAATTGGATATCCTTTTACTGAATTCATACCAACTTTTCGTTTTTGTTGCTCTCACTTGCAGTCTGAACTTTATATTAAATTGATTTACACCATACTTCTCAAATGATACTTAACTGTATGCAAAGAACAGTCATTGCTTAAAAACATGTACAAAGCTAGTCACAAGAAACTATGAATATTTAAAGTGTGTCACAGATATTTGAATTTTTGATTGAAGATTTTCTCCTCTACTTTTAAAGTAAAATAAGAATATAAGATATCAAATTAAACATTTCTGATAAATTTTTTATTTGAAATTATTTCCCAAGTATTTTCTGGTTTTCTGCTCAACTCACTGTCCTTTCACCGTGTGTCGGAATTACACTGCTTCTCCTGTGTGACTGTTGGTCAGGCTCTGGGATCCTTCAAGCATCCTCTCTGCCATTTGGATTAACTCATGATCCTATGACGTTTATAACCTGTCTAATTTTCCTAGTACCTGTAACCACCATAGAGATTCTTAATAGAGTAAAACAGTCTAGGAATAGTTAGAACAGTGCTTGTAGTGTATGTTCACCACTTTGCTTGATCCTTTGGGGATTTGTTAGCTTACATCTTATCAAAAGTAAGTCACCTACTGGGTACTTATTTACCATCTGATTCTCCTTCATTCCAGAAAAAGAAGGAATTCAATTAAGTAACCCTTCAGTTGTATGTCATCTCCTTAAGAAGTTACTTTTATTCAAATGGCTCTCTTTACTTTTTTACATATACTATAGAAAACGGTATTCATTTTTTTAAACAAGGAAGTTAGTATATGTAAATGTGGTAAGAGATTGAAGCCAAAGCCTTCCCAGGCATTTATTTATTTTGGTGTTATAATATTAAACATGTAATGTTAAACATTAAATATTGTGAAAATGCCTAAATTCAAGTGTTTAATGAAGAAAATAATTAAAACATAGGTGTGTTTAAGAGTTTTCCTTTCCCCGGTATAGGATTAAGGGTCTTACTTTTCTTAAGAAGGTTACATTAGATAATTTTATTCCAGTTCAGATCATTTTCAGCTTATTCTTTCCTAAGGGAGGATTTATTTTTATCAATAAATGACATAATCTGGCTTGGACCCATATACAGTACACATGTTGTGATTACATTATACCCATTTGGCTCAGTTACTGTTTGGCTAAGCTAATATTATGTAGAAATTTTATTTTACAAAGAATACTTTGTGAAGGATTAAAATTTTCTCCAGACCTGGAATTTATTAACAAAACCTCTGGAGCCATTATTTTAATTTTAATATGCAAGTTTTTTCACTGTAGAACAGAATATACTGAGTGTTATAAAAAATTAACACGTTAGAGAAGTCAGCTATTTGTGTGTTTGAAAGACTGATGAAGCCATTGACTTGCCACATTCTTTTTAATCATCTCCCTTTACAAGATAAAGCATGTTTTAATTACTACTGCTCTGGAACATAAATTATTCTTCACCAAAATGGTTACATTTTAAAATGTAAGCTGTAAAGTCCCTCAGTTCCTTTATTTACCAGTTGTTGATTATCATTAGTAGAGTTGATTTACTAGTGAAAATCAATTAAATTGTCTCTGAAGTTTTCCAGAGATCATATAATTGACATTACTAGGAGGCTCATGCTTATAGTCTTAGAAAGAAATCTTTGATGTGTTTGGAAGAGATTAAAAGTTCATGGTTCATGATCCTTTCATTCAGTTTTATGGATTCATTACTTTTTTCTAGCATTGATACTTTTTAAGTTGTTAGTGGCTGAGACCATTAAATAGTTTGTCTGTTAAATGTAGTCTTGTTGAACGTAATGGTGAAGAAGTTAAAGAAGTTAAAAAAAAAACACTTCCAAGTATCTATAGGTCTTCATCCACCGATAAAGCGTTTCTTTGTTTCTGATTTTAGATGTCTTGTTGATGTTTTGTTTAGGAGTCAAAGAAAAGAATTTGTCATAACAGGGCTGTTTTGACCCATATGCTAGGATGTTACATCATTAGAAGCATCAGAATGACTTTACTTGACTTATGAATGTCTTGTGTGAACACCTATGCAAGTATGATGCAGGTGCTTGAGTCTAGTGCAGTTTTTTTTTTTTTTTTTGCGGTATGCGGGCCTCTCACTGTTGTGGCCTCTCCCGTTGCGGAGCACAGGCTCCAGACACGCAGGCCTAACGGCCATGGCTCACGGGCTTAGTTGCTCCGCGGCATGTGGGATCTTCCCGGACCAGGGCACGAACCCGTGTCTCCTGCATCGGCAGGCGGATTCTCAACCACTGCGCCACCAGGGAAGCCCTCTAGTGCAGTTTTAATGTTACTTGTCTTCAGTTTTTAAATAACTAAATTTTAATTTTACCAAAATAGCAGGAATGTAGGCATTAAAAATGTTCTAGATGCATTTTTTGCATTAAATTAATGTAGTTTGCATTAATTTTACTATAAATTTTGTGTTGGTGTCTATGATAAATATATATTGAAATTACAATATGTTATTATAAAAATATGTAGATGATCAGCAAGCTTTGAACTCAATCATGCAAGATTTGGCTGTTCTTCATAAGGCCAGTCGACCAGCATTATCCTTACAGGAAACCAGAAAAGGAAAATCCTTATCACCAAAAAAGCAGGTATTTGTCTCAATAATATTTTAATGAATATATATTGTTATTCTGTGAATTACTTTCTTTGAATATCCCAATCGTATATAGGGTTTGTTTAAAGTGATTAACTTTTACACTTTCGAATCAGGTATTTTGTTGTTTGTCATACATTTTTCCATAGGGTGTCTGTTTTGTTTTGTTTTTTTAAATGGTAGTTTCATTTAATGTGGTAACTTCTCTCTAGAGTTGATATTTCATCCAATTCTTAAGGCACGTAACACAAGCAAATGGTTTTTATTTAAAATAGTCTCTTATTCTGTATATTTACAGTTGAATATCACTTTGATTCTTTTTTAAATTAATTTTTATTGGAGTATAAGATAAAATTTGTTTGGGATGTCTAATATAAAAAGTGTAAATATAGTATTCTATATTGCACTGTAACAGAATTAGCAAATGTCGCAGACCCATGATGCCATCACTTATAGATCTTGGTGCTCTTCCCTGCTGAGCCCAGATTCAGCAACCTAATTCTCAGCTCAGCTCTTTGGTAGACATTATCAATTGATTGGAGTTGACACTGAAAATGAAACCTCCTTCCCCCTCTGCTCTATTTTAAATGAGTGACTAAGAAAAAAATGATTTAGAAATTCTGGAAATTTTATCTGATCTCTGAAATGATTTATTATTTCATTACAGAATGATGTCCGAGTCAAATTTGAACACAGAGGAGAAAAAAGGTAAGGAAGGAAACATTATATGTCGGTTTATTTATATAATCAAATGCATGTCCTAGTTAAGACCTTTAGAGGTTGTTTTTAGATTTTAATGAAGGTTCATAGCTTACAAATTGAGAATGGAATAGTCCTTGGTAACTGTAATGTGTACTTGGACTTAAGATAGAACCTGTCAAAATTCAGGCTAAATGTCAGAAATGATTAATATTTTTACTTTGCAGTACTAGGAAATAAATAAGGTCATTGCATAATGCAGTTTTAAATATTACCATTTTTTAAAATTTTTACTCTGGAAATTAAATATATTTCTTCTTATTATAATTGTATCATCCCTTCAGATACTATATAGAATTTAGGTGTGTGGACTTTAATCATATGACCTGTATTTAATTAATAACATTGAGGAAAGTGATTTGGAATGGTGACTACAAATTACTTAGCGGAGGTGGAAGCCTAGCCTTCAACTGGGTATCTTTATCTCAGTGGAATGGTGGAAGTCGTAGTAGTGGTGGTTGACAACAGAATTGCTAAACAAGACCTAATAGGAGTTAGAGAAGATGGGATTTTATTTCTATTATTAGTGTCTCATTAAATTAATTTAATGAAAGATCTATCCATTTTAAGAATTTTAAAAGGCTCATAAATCATACAACCTGAAGATGTAAAAATGTTTTACACGGAGATGTTTAAAAAAAAGTGGGGGGGGACATACCAGATATATCATGCATGTATTGTCCAATCTACTTTTTTCCTATATACAATTCTTTATGGATATTTTCTCAATTTTTTAAAAAAAAATTCATTGAGCACTATTTATTGAGTACTTACTATATGCTAGGCTATGAAGGGAATAAAGTAAGTGAAATAGACATGATCCCTCCTGTTACAAAACCTACAGTCTAGTAGAGTAGTCTCCAAGTTTAGGTGCATGGTCCCCAGGGGCAATACAAGTCAATCCTTTGTGAAATATGAAGAAAATTCTAGAATTTAAAAATTTTAACTCTTTAAAGATATTTATCTGGGGGAGATATGCTTACACGATATATATATGTGCTCAGAAATGTTGAGTTGATAAAGGTACAGGAATCAAAATTTGGATCCCTGGAGAACAGCTTTATTCTTTCTAACAGTTTCAGTGCATTTCTTCGTATGGATGTCACATAGTTAAGTTTACTCACTTTCCTCAATGAACATTTTACATTGCTCTTTTATGTTCATATAACACTTGCAGCACAAATTATAAAGTGCAGAACATTTAGAGAATTTCCTTTTTATAATTTTTATTAAGATAGAACAAACTTCAGAGTTCTTGAACTTTGTGTTGAAATATGGTACACTTGATCAAAAATGTGCCATTGTAGTGTTTAAGTGAATGTTTACATTTTAACTTAATTTTATATTTCTCTATCCAAGCAATAACTGTTGCAAGTAAGTTGTTTATGCCTAAGAAAATAAAATATATAAAAATTCTGTCTATATAGAATCCTTCAGTTTCCCAGACCAGTTAAACTGGAAGATCTGAGGTCTAAAGCTAAAATTGCCTTTGGACAGTCTATGGACCTACATTATACCAATAATGAGGTAAACATGTAAAGTTTAACTTTCAATAGTTCTTATTTTGGAAAACTGTGTGTTTATTTAAGAGATTGTTTTAGGATGGTTGTGCTTTTATTTGGGGCTTGATAAGGATATGGTATTTTAGAGAGGAATAAGATAACAGAAGTAAATTTTAACTTATTAAAATGTGTTTTTTCATTGTAGAAGATATTGAAAGGTGCTACTGTGCAAATAATTGAGAATCTATTAAAGGAGGAAATATATGTATTAGTTAGAGGTTTGCTGCATATTTGTGTTTTATTTTTACTCTTTGTTCTTTATTGATGAAATCTCTCTTCTTTTCATACAGTATACTTGTCTACAGAGTCAACAGAGCTTTGGTAGTTGGACAGTTTAGTTAAAGCTTAAAAGGATTACTTTCATGTTTGTAAGGACGTGATTAGATCATCATGTTTATGTTTGGGAGTCAGTATGTGTAATCTCAAGGGCTCACTATGACATTCAGGAGCTCTGTGTTCTGGGGAGTCCCTTTTGAACCTTCTGTAAAATTTGGATTGCAAATCTCTGAGGTTTCTTTCAAGTCCTATGATCTCAGATCAAGATCTTGAGATTTAAAAAATTTTAGGGACAATTCAGTTAATTGGTTAATTTGGTTTTTTTCCCTGTCAAAAAATACTGTTGAATTTGCCAGGCATGATGGCTATGATTTATGAATTACAGCCCCTCATGGAGTTTATAGACTTGTGGTAGAAGCAGACAGTTAATAATTGAATTGTTTAGATATGTGAAGTTCTTTGAAGGAAATGCATAAAATGTTATGATAAAGGATAAAGGCAAGGGCAGTAGGTGTCCTATTTAGGTAGTACTAAGGAAGAGCTGAATGAGGTGGTAATATTTAATTGTTGAGATTTGAAGTATGAAAAGCCAACCCTGCAAAGAGTTTGAGGGGAACAACATTCCTGACAGAGAGAACAGCTTGAGAGCAGTGCATACAGAGATCCTAAGATGGAAAAGACTTGTGTGTCAGGAATAGAAAAAGTGTCAGTGGGAATGGAGTGACAGTGGAAAGTTCAGTAAAAATTAATTTGAGAAAATGTGAAAGTACTTTGCAAATGTTAAAGCATTGTGCTAATAAAAATATTTGAAATATTAGATTTTCAAATGAATTATTATTATTTTAAAGCAAAAGAACATGCTAATGTAGCTTGTCTAAAGAAACCACTTATAGCTGAAAGTGGAAAATATTTTGATAAAGTAAAAATCCACATCCAAATAATATTTCTGAACAAAGTGATGAGTATTATACTGTAGTAATACTTAAAATGTTATTTTTCAAATACTTTTTTGGGTTTTCAGTTAGCCATGAACACCTCTTGTTGCCTGGCCCTATCTTGATACTTATTTCTGTTTGTGCTGGCCTGATTTCCATCTGCCAGCCCCTGAGACTCTGAGGGCTTTTCAGAGGTATGGCTGTAGGTTGTAAGCTGAAGTACATATGGCAGTGGGGAATTGGGATTGGCGATATGAGGCTCAAGGATGTGGTGGGAGGTGGGGATGGATGGGCCCCACTTATGCACGGTGGTAACTAGCTGGATAGTATACCCTTCATGGGGCTCCTTCTCTTCCCTGTCTTCCCCATTCCCCTATCACTGTTTCCTAGTATCTTTTATAAACATACTCGAATCTTTATCTCATGGTATGATTCTAAGGAACCCAGTTATATCTTGTTTTGGTTTTGTTTGGTCTAAAATTGTATCATGGAAAACTTTTAAATGCCAAGATACATTGACTACAATATTGTCTTGATCTGTGAGCTTAGTAGTTCTATCAAGAAAAATGAAGTTAGTTTGACATGATTTGTTCATATTGTACCTGTCTGAGCTCCTAAAATTGCTGTTTCTTTCTGAGTTCTCCCAATTTGTTTATAGGTATACCTTGGAGATACTGCAGGTTCAGTTCCAGACCACTACAATAAAGTGACTATGCAATACAACTAGTCACATGAATTGCTTGGTTTCCCAGTGCATATAAAAGTTATGCTTACATTATAATATAGTCTCTTAAATGTGCAATAGCATTATGTCTAAAAAAAAATTCTTACTTAAAAATACTTTTAATTGCTAAAAAAGTCTAACCATCATCTTAGCCTTCAGCAAACTGTAATCTTTTTGTAATAGTAACATCAAAGATCACTGATCATAGATCACCATAACAATTATAATAATAATGAAAAAGTTTGAAATATTTGGAAGAATTACCAAAATGTGACACAGAGACATAAGGGGAGTAAATGCTGTTGGAGAAATGGTGCCAGTAGGCTTGTGGCAGGGGTGCCACAGACCTTCAATTTGTATAAAAAAACATGGTATCTGTGAAGTGCAGTAAAGTGAAGCACACTAAAACAAGGGGTGCCTGCATATAATTTTTTCTAAGGTTTTCTTGAGGATTGACATCAAGCTAACTGATCTGTAGTTTTAGGAACCCTCTCCCATTGTCTAAAAATTGGAAAATGTCTCCACTTCAGTTTCTTTTTCTCATGCTTTCTAAAGGATTTCTGAGAGTGGTTTTGCCATTACGCTGGGTGGCCTCTTGGCAGAAATGTGGTGGAGGAGGCATTGGGGTAACATTATATTGTTTAAAATTGTCTTACAACTCTGAGTTTCTGTGAGAATCTGTGATTCTGTGAGTTAACCATGTTTTGATTCACATCATGACAAGCCCAGGGCATGTCCTTGGACATTGGGGGCACTAGGGAAAGACTTAACAAGGGGTATTAGTTTCGTGAACTTGTATGTAGATGAACTAAAAACTCATTTAGACTTCTTGTTTTTCCAGTTCTATAAATATTTTTTTCTCATGTAATAGAAAATCCTCTGTTCTAAAAGACTATAAACTTCTGGTTTGCCAGAACTGAAACAAGCACATTTAAGCTGGGATTGGTTGGATCTGTGAGTTAGGCTACTCTTTATCTAATAAAGTGTTGGGTGTGTGTGTATTGTCACAGGAGATGAATGGGGGTGTGCAGGCAAAAGTAAGTGGGTTTTCTAAGACCTTTCCCATTTTAGATGGGTAGAGGAGGACAAGCCTTTTTATGGACAGTTTTCATGTTTCACTATGTCAAGTTAGGAAGATAATTAACTTATTTCAAATTTAGGTTCTATTTAATGGGGTTTTGGACTTAATTTTTAGTTTCCTTTCCAGAAATGATTTTTATTAACATACAACTGGATTTATCAGTAATAAGCCAGAGGCAAATAGATTTTATGAATGAGGCCAAAATGAATTCACCAAGCAGGGAAATATTGGGTGACTTATTTAGTATAATTTAGGTAGGGTGGGACTTGTTCATGACTCTTAGTCCTTTTTTTAAAATTTGTAATAAGTGATCTCAGCACATATGAGGGATTACATCAGCGATATAGACAGGCTGCCACTCCAGGTACTCCAGAATGTCCAGATTTCACTTTTGTAAGCTAAAGAAGAGCGGAATCATTTATGTTCATACTTTGTTACTGTGATTTAAATTAGTGACTTTTCCTTTCAAAGCAGCAGTATCTTGGAGAAGTAAACAATCCAATTATAAATAATGTGTAGTTAAAGTAAATCCCCCTAAATGAAAAGTTGGCAAAACAATCCTCTTCATTGCTTTAAAATGTTTTCTAGTGCTTAAAATATAATTTAAAAACTATTAAAGATGGGAACAAGGTGTACCAATATGGTTCATGATTGATAGGAAAATGAAAGGAATTTAATTAAGTAGATCAGACTTGTTCTGTGATACTAAACAGTTAATATTCTTTTTATTAGAAAAAAATTCTCACAGAGGAAAAAAAGGCCTGATAGTAGCTAAATTGTGACAGTATAAAACTAGCTATATGAACAGAAATTGGGAATATAATTTCAAGTACAGAGTAAGTAAATGTAAGCAGATTGTATGATGTAATTCACATTAGTTCTGCTTTGTATTTGTGTCTGGCAGCCTTTCTTAAAACAAGGAATAGTTTTCAAAAAGAAATCTACAGAGAATGAATGCACACCATGTCAGCCAGTGGGTTTGGGTGCAGATGAAGCTTTTACCCTATGATATTTATTAAACAATATTTACCAAGTATTTGGTTTTTGATGTGCTCTGTGTTCATTACTGGCTTAGGGGGGAGTCCTTACCCACAAGGTATTTGTACTGTAGAGGACCCTTATAACTAACTAGGCCTTTACGTTTGATTGGCTTATATACTGTGTTAGTTAGTGCCGGCTCAGAAGTGTGGAATATGTTCACTTGTTTTTATTCTGTCCTTTCAATGAAGTGGAATGTACTTTGACGATTATTGACAAAGTCATCTTAAGCTACTAAGTTTACATTTTTTAAAAAAGAAGTATTTTTTAAGTAGTATGAATCATGCTTTTTCCTCACAGGCTGTTCAGGTGCTTTTATCCCTTATAACATCTGATCCATGAGAGGACTAATGAAAGCAGATTTCAACATTCAGGGGTTACTGTAGGATGGCTCACCCATTTAGCTTACTTGTTTTAGACTGTAGTGGTCAAGTCAGAGATAAGAGCGCCAGGTAGGCTGTAGATTGCAGGTACATTACTGGTGGCACCCCTCCATGGCATCCCTCACTGATGCTCATCGTATTTTGTATGTTGGTAAGCATACCGGGTGAGGACGAGAATCTGTGGTTGCTATAAAAAAGTAAAACTTTCATCAATGTAGATAGTACTTTTATTTTACATAGTTTTTGTGTATGTTCCTTAATGCTGTTTTGAGGTGAAGATATTATTACTTAAGTTTAATAATATTATGGAAATATCCTAGAAAATTGATATTTAATCTTTAAATGTGTTTTCTAGAAGAATTTAAAGTTCAGTAAGGCAAAAAATTTTATTAATCCATATTCATTTTATTATTTTAGCAATGGTAGGATGGGAAGAGCAAAACAATCTAGATACATGTATTCACTCAGAATTTCATTATACTGACAAATCAAAGAGCAAGGCATTTTGAGATTTATAATTCCATAGTAATGGAGATGCTCCTGGGAGGACTTGACCTGGTGAGATGGCTATGTTCCTATGTTCCTTTTTGTTTAGTTGGTGATTCCATTAACCACCCAAGATGACTTGGACAAAGCTGTGGAACTGCTGGATCGTAGTATTCATATGAAGAGCCTCAAAATATTACTTGTAATAAACGGAAGTACACAGGTATGAATTGCGATTTTTTTTTTCAGTGAGGATTATAGGATTTATGCTTGTAAAAGTCAATATATGAAACATAGTTACATAGAATGCCTGGGTTATATTTGGTAGGGGAAAGGATTCTGATTAAAGCCCTAAAGGGGAAGAATAGCATGAATCTTCTTTTTTTCTTCGTAGGCTACCAATTTAGAGCCATTGCCATCACTAGAAGATTTGGATAACACAGTATTTGGAGCAGAGAGGAAAAAAAGACTTTCTATAGTAGGTAAGAAAGCTAGTGTCGAAATCATGAAATGGGTAATTTTTTGGTTTCATCTCCATCCTTTAAGGTAGGGCAGCACCTAAACATAATCCTGATAAATAGCAGCCTATCTCTGTACGCTTGGTAATTTAGTTCAGTAAACTATGTTCTGGTATCTGATGTCCCTTGAAAAGTTAATGTCAAGTATTACACGATTAGCAGTCTCCAGTTTAAATATTTCCTTTCTTTATATACCCAGGGTATTTTGATGTTTAACAAGTTAAAAGAAAACCTCAAAAGCATTTAAATTGTACAAATAAGCTGAAGGGAAAAAAATTAAAAGAAGTAATTCTAACGTATTAAAATTAATGGATGGACTAAGTTCATAAACCTTTCTCTTAAGTTTTAGTTATTGCCAAGGAAGCTACCAAAATAAAGATTGCTAAGAATTTCCAGATTAATTATGTTTTATAATTACTTTATTAGTCATTAAAATACACTTATATTTAAGTTTATGGTAAAAAGAAAAACGGATCCTGTGTGCCTTTTTTTTTTTTTTTTTTTTTAAAGGAGGCCTATTAGAGAGGCATAAGCTGGGCAGAGGTGCTCTGAACTCCCCAGTTCTGTGTATCTTCTTCAATTTGTATAAAACATTGATAATCTACATTTTTATATGATGAAAACATTTCATTGCTTGAAAAACACTGTTATAAATCTTTTTAACAGGGCAGTGAATATGGGTATTAAAGATAGCATGAAAACATATGTGAGGGATGGATTTAAAGGGGGAAGTAGGAGACATAAAACAGATGAATAGGGAGGAAGCAGGAAGGGAATGTAAGACTGGTGATAGAAGAGGATTGTTAGTAATGAAAGAAAAGATTAAATTAGCATGTGAACCAACCAAAAAATCTTGTTATTCATCTTCTGTTTTGGTACCCAAAAGCTTTTTTATGACTACTTCCTTCTAAGTGTCTGTCTTTTGTCTTACTTTGGGTTTCAGAAGTATTGGAAGTATGAGCAGCAGAGATAATATACAAGTAAAATAAAAATTCCTTGTCTTCATTTGGATGTATTTTGATATAATTTAAGTTTTTTGGGGTTTTTTTTTGCGGTATGCGGGCCTCTCACTGCTGTGGCCTCTCCCGCTGCGGAGCACAAGCTCCGGACGCGCAGGCTCAGCGGCCATGGCTCACGGGCCCAGCCGCTCCGCGGCATGTGGGATCCTCCCAGACCGGGGCACGAACCCGCGCCCCCGCGCCCCCGCGCCCCCTGCAGCGGCAGGCGGACTCCCAACCACTGCGCCACCAGGGAAGCCCTATAATTTAAGTTTTTGATGAAAGAACATTAGGGTTACCTGAATTTCAAATTCCATCTCTATAATTAACCTGAGACCAATAACATTGTCCTCATCTTTAAATCATGGGATTGTTGTAGCAGTCAACTGAGAGAACACTTTTTTTTCTTTTAAATAAATTTATTTATTAATTTATTTTTATTTGGCTGCATTGGGTCTTCGTTGCTGTGCACGGGCTTTTCTCTACTTGTGGTGAGCGGGGCTTCTCTTCCTTGCAGTGCCTGGGCTTCTCATCGTGGTGGCTTCTCTTGTTGCAGAGCACGGGCTCTAGGTGCACGGGCTTCAGTAGTTGTGGCGAAAGGGCTCAGTAGTTGTGGTGCATGGGCTCTAGAGTGCAGGCCCAGTAGTTGTGGCACCCAGGCTTAGTTGCTCTGTGGCATGTGGGATCTTCCCAGACCCAGGCTCGAACCTGTGTCCCCTGCATTGGCAGACGGATTCTTAACCACTGCACCACCAGGGATGTCCCTGAGAGACCACTTTTAAGCTACATTTTGCTTTTCAAACTAGAAAGCATGACTATTATTAATCATATATTTCTTTCTTTATCCTTTTTCTTATCATTATAGTACCTATCATTTTAAAGTAAAAACTTGCTAATTCATCTTAGTTGCATTAGACAGAACAAGCTAAATACATTAATTAAATTAACATTTTAAATTCATTTTGATTTAAAACTATACTGAATGTCTCACTCTTATTCTACTAATAAATATTCTTGTTTGACTTCAGTGCCAGCATAAGAAGAAACTGGAAATTGTAAAGTATAAAATTTACTAGTCTTTTCTGGGCACCTCTTTAAACTTGAAATGGCTTTGATAGATATGACCATTACCTTTTTTCCTTATTTATTGATCATTATCTCCTTCAATTATTTTTACAAAAGATAGAGGAGGAACTTCCTTTGGGATGGGAGTATATGCTGGTGTGGAGGTTTTGACCAGCAGTGCATTGGCATACCTATTAATAACAAAGGTTCAAAACAATGGGTTATTATGTAAGAAGAAGACATTTTCTAAGCTTTTTTCCTTCCCTCTCTGCTTTGAATAATGAGTATATTTATCTTCGTTTATAAATAGGGGCATATGGAAGAAATAAAAATATTAGGGACATTGTGATCATAGTTGTTACAAATCCCAAATCAACCACTGGCTCAGTAGTTCCTAATAATTTTGGAGTCCCGTGTAGAAAAATTATCTTTTTCATGCGTATCTCTTGATAATCATTTTGTTCTCTTTCTCCCTATCTCTTCACTAACAAATGCCGACACGTATTTACAGTGACCCCTTTACATGAGGCCAAAGCCTTTTTTGCTTTAAATCTGACCAGAACTCAAATGCTCACATGATTTCATCATATCTTTTTTATAGTTTAATTTCAAAAAATAAGGAGGAAAGCTGAGAAACTGTGTTAATAAACATAGCATAATAAGGTGAACTATATTAGATTCTCTAATTTTCTAAACTATGAAGAAATTTAAATTCCAGGAATATGTCTTGCAACCAAAAGCCTAATTTTAAGTACCCAAGAATAAATTCCAGGATTCCAAATTGGAAACATTCTAATGTTGACTAAATGACTAAGAAGTAACCTCACTTTAGGTTTCTAAAGATTAAAGAGCGGCAATGGAAAGAACATCATGTAGACAGATGTGCACAGCATATGTTCATTATGAATAATTTTGCCATCAAGACACCCTTGCAAAGGAGAGCTTTAGTCCCATGTTTACAGATGAGGAAACAGGTTCATGGCGATTGGATAACTTTCCCAAAGAAAGTTATTTACCAGCAGAGCTGGTAAATAACTGGAACTGAGATTTAAATTGAGGTTGGGCTGTAAAGCCCATATTCTTTCCACTACATCATGATACCTTCCATAAATTACATTAAAGGGTAACATATACCAGGGTACAAGTGACCTTTGGAAGTGCAGAAGCAGTGGCATTTATCTAAAAATCTTTATTGTATTATCGATACAATACTCATAATGCAGTTGTCAGCAGTCAGAAGAACATACCACCTAATAAATGTAAGTGAATATTACAATAAGGTTAATAATTATAGTAGGTGGGAGTTTAGAAAGGAATAAAAACATTTGAAGTTTTACAGACATGAGTGCTCTGATAAGCTTTAATAAAAACTAGATTTCAGTTGCTAAAAGCATTCGTATTATAGTCCAGAAATTTTGAGTGTATATTTAATTAAAATGAGAATTGGTTCCCTGCTGGAATTTATAAAATCATATAATTTTTCTCCTTTGAGGTCCCACTAGTAGAGATAGAAGCTCCCCTCCCCCTGGATACATTCCAGATGAATTACACCAGGTTGCCAGGAATGGGTCATTTACCAGTATCAACAGTGAAGGAGAGTTCATTCCAGAGAGCATGGACCAAGTAAGCAAAATTTGGATGTGGTTTTTAATTTCATTTAAAGGGATTTTGTCAGGGAATAGTGTGGTCTGGCAGGTATATGGAGAAGGGGGTATTTGTTTTACCTCTTCTCCAATCCCATATCTTTCTTTATAAGCGAACAAAATAGCAGAAATATAGGAAAAACCCCACTAATTTACGTGTGTCTGTGTGCATTCATGTATAAAGAAAGGTGGAATAAGGCTGATTTTCTTAAGTTGCTCGTCCATAAGTGAATGAATGCATTTGTTTATAATCCTGGGATTAACATTTGGATTTTTTTTTTAATTAACATTTGAAAGACACAGTAAAACTATAAATATTTAACTTTGTGAAGCTGAGGTTTGTCTACTTTCTAAAACATTTTTAAATGTTTTTTAAAGTTTTGTGGTATTGAAGTATTTTCATGGATTTACTGTTGTTTTCTTAACATTACATTGGCTGCTTATTTTATTACAGGAGTTTACATTTTCTAATAATGTAGCAGTCATGGTGTCATTTGTTTCAATTTGGGTGGTGCCTTTGTTCAGTTTTCAGTAAACAAAATTATGTGAAGTGTTTTAGCTTTTAATTATTTATATAATAATCCAGAGAGAAAGAAATAGAAAATTCCTATTTTTCTGTTAGGAAATTTTGAAGTTGTAGCCTACCTACAAGGACAACTACTTTTAAAACATTTAAAAATGAATAACTCTGGGGATGACTGACCACTGAACTGCACTGTATGCTTTAAATGGGTGAAATTTTTGATACATGAATTATATCTCAATAAAGCTGTTTCAAAAAACAGTAACTTCTGGTTATATCATGCAGACTCAAGGTGGACCCATTTATTTTTCTAGATGCTGGACCCATTATCTTTAAGCAGCCCTGAAAATTCTGGCTCAGGAAGTTGTCCATCACTTGATAGCCCTCTGGATGGGTAATGTTGATTGTAGTTTTTGTTTTTTAATATGTGTGGGTAAATATGCATATATATAACATGTCAGAATATCAACTCTTTTGTGCTGCATTCAGAGGAATGTAGTTGATACTCATCTATACTTACGGCAAATTGATTTTTTCAGTTTGGACAAATTTCTTAACTTCATGGGCTCAGTATCTTTTGTAGTTAAAATGATATCTGATTATAATATTTTGAGTTTCCTGCTTGCTAAATTGTGTTTGAAACTAAAGGCAAACTTAGAATTTATGTACGTTTACTTTTAAACCTGTGTTGGTGAAACTGCTGTCAAATTTTTCATAATAGGTTTTGTTTTGGAGATTCTTGAGTTGTTGCACCTGTTCAGGATTATGTTCATTCTGGCACCAAATTATAAATAGCATATATTCTTGGTAATTATGTCTCAGTATTTTGGTCAATTAAAGTTTAAATACTTTTGTGAGACAACTGTTCAGGAATATAAGCCGGGGCAAGTTGCATCTGTGAATTTTTGGTTACAAGTGCTCCCTCTCTCTCGGTCTCAGTCGGACAGTGTTCACCTGTAGCATGCAAAGTCAGTATCTTTATTAAGGTCATGACCTATTTAATCTCCTCTGGAATTGGTTTATGAAAGCAAATTTGGAAAATATAACTAATATTGTATGGAACTTTACATTTAGTTTTTTGTTACCCACATACATGAAACCTTTGTCTGTGCCCATGTCTATCTCAAGATAGATATTTAAAACATTTAAGAAATTCAGGGAAATTGTTTTGTGAAAGCTATATATTGAGTACTTAATATTTGAAAGACACTGTCTAAGGTAGATAAGTATAAAATTGATGAGTTAGACGATATTATCTCCTTGTTATAAATGCGGAAATAGTCTCAGAAAGGTGATTTGCTAAGGTTGCAATAGCTAGTTTAAGTGGCAGAGGTAGGATTGAAACACAGGTGTTTCCATGCATCTGTAATTCCAAAATGTATCATTCTTACCACTGTACTCTGTGGGTTAATTTTAAAAGCCAGGCTTTTTGCAGTGCATGTACTAAATAAGTGTTTGAAAAGAAGTTCCCCCTTTCTCAGTTAATGTTTCAGAGAGAGCATATATATGTGTATATATATGTGTGTGTGTATATATATGTATGTATATATGAAATATGTTATTTTATATATGTGTGTGTATATATACACATACATACAGATAGATATTGGTATTGCATAAAGATTTTTTTAAATGTCTTAAATATTTTGTCTTAAAATAACAAGACTTTTTCTACTTTTAGAGAGAACTATCCAAAATCACGAATGCCTAGGGCCCAGAGCTACCCAGATAATCATCAGGAATTTTCAGGTTAGACTGTTCACATTCTAAATGTTTAAATGTTATGTCATTGAATAATCTTTTGGCTGGGAGGGTGAGGGAACTTTTTTAAAACATCAAATAAAAATGAGTAAATGTGTTTTTTATCATTGGAAATATTTGACTTTTGTATAACTTGTATACAACTTTCTTGTGTGTCTTAATAGACTATGATAACCCTATCTTTGAGAAATTTGGAAAAGGAGGAACATATCCAAGAAGGTATCATGTTTCATATCATCATCAAGACTATAATGATGGTAAGTTTATTAGATCAAAGAACAGTTTGTTAAAAATCTCAGAAACAATAAAAATAAACTTGTTCCTATATCACTTAGTTTTCTGCTTAAAACTTTTTTAAAAGATATTGGATCATAATTAAAACTACAATAACATCTTAGCTTTATGCCAACTTACCTCATAATACTTATCTTTCCCTTAGAAAAAAAATGTAGTAGTTAAAAATGGTATTAATTAGAAAATTATTCCTTGATGTTGAAATGCATATTTGCATTGTCCTTTTAAGGAAAAAAAAATTGCTGCCTATAAACTTTCCAATTTTTATTTTGTATTTTAAACCATTATTGGAAATGAGAATAAAATATATTTTTTCTCCTTTTTATACAAAACTGAGGGAGTTCTATGCTTTTATGAATGTGTGTGTGTTAACATAAGAGGTTATTTGAATTTATATTCAGATTCTGTTTCTGTTTTCCCCACTTTTCATTTCTGCTTTCACTTTTCTCTTCTTTGTATTTTTATTTTTTACTTCATGCTTCAGTGTTAACAAAGATATTTCTTTGCACTCTTAAAAAATACTATTCTTAAGTTTAAAACATATAATCAAATAATTGCTGTTTTAGTTTCTTAGCCTAGTCACAGAACAAATTTCTGTTCCTTATGTTACAAATTTTAAATACTTTTAATTATAATATATTAATAAAAGTTGCAAGGTAATTCTGTTTTCACTTTGTAGGTCGTAAAACTTTTCCAAGAGCTAGAAGGACCCAGGGGACCAGCTTCCGGTCTCCTGTGAGTTTCAGTCCTACAGACCACTCCTTAAGCACTAGTAGTGGAAGCAGTATCTTTACCCCAGAGTATGATGAGAGTCGAATAAGAAGAAGGGGAAGTGACATAGACAATCCTACTTTGACTGTAATGGACATCAGCCCACCCAGCCGCTGTGAGTAATAGAAATTGGCATAGTGAAATGTGTAGCACAGCCTTTGCAAAATTTTATAGTATTAAAAAAGAGTAAATACCAAGCCATTCTTCATGGTGAGACCAGAATCTCAGGTAAAAATGGTATTTCTAAAGGTGGTTGTAATGTCAGGTATAAGCATGGTTTTACTGCTATTACTTTAAATGATTCTGTCATTTGCTTTTATTAGGAAAATTGTTACCAATTAGTCATTCATTCATTCATTCCACATATCCTTATTGAGTGCTTAGCTCTGAGATTTCAAATTTGGCCTCTAAGATGTAATCTAATGGGGAGAATGATGTGCATAGGAATTCACCAGTTAAGGAGGTGGCATGTGCAAGAGGCCATCATATATTCTGAAAATGGGGAATAGTTCATTTTTGGCTGAAGTAGAGGGTATCTTACTTGAAACAGTGGAAGTAGAATTAGAACGGTAACTAAGGCCGGATTGTGAAGTTTTTGAACTGTATCATGTAAGCAACGTATAAAAGATTCATGCTCAAAGGTATTTATTGCAGCAATATTTTTATACACTGAATTCCTCCATTTTGTGCTAGTGTTGTCATATTTTACTTTCACATCTGTGACTCTCACTACGTTGCTGCTATTTTTGCCTTAGACAACTGTATTTTAAAGTGATGAAAAATTGGAGAAGAATGTCTTTTAAATATACCTCCAGTTTGTTTCTGTAGATCTTTATGTAGATCCAAGAGTCTGTCAGGTATCAAATTCCTTTTGCCCAAAGAATTGTTTTAAACCTTTTCTTGTAGTACGAGTCTACTGGTAATAAATTCTTTCAGCTTTTGTTTGTTTGAAAAACTCATATTTCTCATTTATTTTTGAAAGATATATTTTTCTAGGTATAGAGTTCTGGGCAGTTTTTTTTCTTTCAGCACTTTAGAGTTATTTCTCCATTGTCTTCTGGTTTGTATACTTTCTGAGGAGAAGTCTGCTATATTTCTTATCTTTGTTCCTCTGTATATAGTGTGCTTTTTCCCCCGCTGGCTGCTTTCAAGATTTCCTCTTGTTAGAATGAGAGGGATGGTCTTTCCAGCTTTCTACATTGTAGGCAGCTGAAAAACTAATTACAGGTATTACTGCAATAAAGATTAGAAGTAGTGCATCTTACGTAATCAGTGGCATCTTAAATTGAGTGAATGATGCTATTACGTTTATAATCAGGTGAAAAAAAATCTCATTGGAAAAAATTAGTCATAGGGATCTGAACCTTGTTTGGGTTTAGAATTCTTATAGTTTTCAAAGATGATGATCATTATGAATTTGGATGAACATGATTTTCCCTTAATATCCAAGCATATTCAATTAAGGATATCACTAATGCAGTAGTCCTTAACCATTGTGTGCCATTGGGCTATTCCATTTTAAGAAAATGTTCTTTTTTAGCACCTCGCGCTCCAACCAACTGGAGATTGGGCAAACTACTTGGCCAGGGAGCTTTTGGCAGGGTCTACCTCTGTTATGATGTTGATACAGGAAGAGAATTGGCTGTTAAGCAAGTTCAGTTTGACCCAGATAGCCCTGAGACCAGCAAGGTAAGAATCACTGCATAAGCTACTTTGTCACATTATAAGAAGCATTTTTACTAAAATAAATATAACACATAATAGAATTTTTTGTTTTTCCTCAATACAAATTATTTGCAAAAAAAATAGATAACTAGATACGTTTGTTTACTTTGTACTATGGATTTTTCTCTTTTAGTACTCAGTTATATTCCTAATGTGATTTAGTGTTGCTTTAGCATACCATCAAGGATTGTTACAAAAGTTATTATTGTTTAGAGACTTTAAAATGTTTATTCCTTGGGAAGTGAAAATTTCAGAGTGAAATCACCTTGATGGTTGATGGTCCATGAAGTTAGAATTTTTTTGTTCTTACTAGCAATGCTGTAAAGACTTAACAGTGAGTTCTGTCTTTCAGGAAGTAAATGCACTTGAATGTGAAATTCAGTTGTTGAAAAACTTGCTGCATGAGCGAATTGTTCAGTATTATGGCTGTTTGAGGGATCCCCAAGAAAAAACACTTTCCATATTTATGGAATATATGCCAGGGGTAAGTTAGTACATCCTTTGAAAATAGAGATATTCTATTTAAAGTCTTAGTTGAGAATAAAGAAAAACAACAAAACTTTGATTATAAAATGTTAAGGACATTTTGGAAGAGTTTTAAATGAGAACTGGGTAATACAATTTTATTTTCTGTCTTCTTCATCTATCTATATATTTTTTAACTCATTTTTAAAAATACTGAAGCATACTAAAATAGGTTGCAGACATCATAGCAGTCTATACTCAGATATCCCTAAATGCCCTAAAAATAACCTGCAATAACTGGTTTATCCAAAACAAGACTCAGTCCAGGACCACACATTACATTTGGCTACTATGTCTCTTATTCCTCTTTTAATTTAGAACAGTTTTAGGTGACAGACTCAACAAAGAGACCAAGCTATTGGTGCTTTGTGACCACCTAGAGGGGTGGGATAGAGAGGGTGGGAGGAAGACGCAAGAGGGAGGAGATATGGAGATATACATATAGGTGTAGCTGATTCACTTTGTTATAAAGCAGAAACTAGCACACCATTGTAAAGCAATTATACTCCAATAAAGACGTTAAGAAAAAAAAAAGAAAGAGACCAAACTAGTTGTTCTGTTGACAGTCTCATCTCATAGATTTCTCCCCTTGCATCCTCGTGTTGGTGTTTAGTTTGTTTGTTTATCCCCGTGTTTCCTGTAAACTCCCAAGTTAGATCTAAAATCTAAATTATATTCAAATTCAGCGTTTATTCGCACGCATCCTAAATGATGCTGTGCATTCCATTAGGAGACGTACAATTTCTGGTTGTTCTACTGGTAGTGATGCTAAGATTGACTGCTTGACTAGGGTGATTGACATCCTGATTCTTCCATTGTAAAGTTTTGTTTTTTCCTGAAGACCAGAAAGTAATCTGGGCTTACAGCAGTGGCACATAGGAATATCCAGTTCCTTTTCAACCATCCACCTAATGTTTTTAACACAGATTGATAGTCATTGCCTGAGTCAGTAATTTCATTGGGAGGTGAAAAATGTGATTTGCAAAAAACTCTGTCATTCCTTCTTCATTTTTTTTTAGTGTTTGTAGAGTACATTCTAATACTAATGATTTTCAAGATGGTGGTATATTTACTCACTTAAAAATACATTCATTCTCATAATAAGTAGTATATATTAGAAAAAGGCTTGATTTATGGGTCTTTAAGGAAATAGCTCACTAGAATTATATGTAGAGTGTACAGGTTGCAGTTTAATCTTGTGGATCAATAAAACTGTGGATCAATATTTCATAGTACAGTTGTCCCTCGGTATCCCCAGGGAATTGGTTCCAGGACCTCCCACAGCTATCAAAATCCAAAGATGCTCAAGTCCTTTATATAATGGTATAGTATTTGCATATAAGCTATGCATATCCTCCCACATACTTTGTCATCTCTTAATTACTTAGAATAACTAATACACTGTAAATGCTATGTAAATAGTTACAACTACAATGTAAATGATATGTAAATAGTTGCCAGTGCAGCAAATTCAAGTTTTGCTTTTTGGAACTTTCTGGAATTTTTTTTTCCAAATATTTTCAATCAGCAGTTGGTTGAATCCCCAGATGTGAGGCCTGCGAATACAGGCCGATTGTAATGGTCTTAAACCATCCTCGGTCTTACAACAGCAACAGTAAATTTTACTTTGATTTTTATCTTCATGAATAATTGTTTATAGGGACACCACTGTTATTATTCGTCATTGCTACTTTTTTATTTTCAAAGATTATGTTGGCAGTGTAAATTGTTTTTTAAAATTTAGTCTACAGAAGTAATCCAAAAGAAGGAGAAAGCTGTGAACGTTTATTTTAGTACTATCTGTGATGGAAAAAGTGGAAATATCAATTCCCCTAGTGGAAGTAAGTTATGATGGCATTGTCCAAGAGAGTATATATTAAAAATTAAAATTGTGAAGCCCATGTAGCAAAGTTGGAGGAAGTACTTAGAGAAAAAGAATATAAAATGCTTTTTTAATATTGGTAATGATATTTTAAAAGTATCTGTATTTGGACAAAACATTAGAAAAATGAAAATGTATTACGTTGGGATTGTGATGATTGACTTTTATTCAGATTCCCATTACTGTTTGTGCAACAAATATTTAAATTAAAAATAAGGAAATAACTATGAATAAATGTGAATAGAGACCCAGATTGTTGAAGATAAAATTAATTAAAATGGCTCATTGGTTAAAACCAGTTTACATCACAAATAGAGATATGGGTAATCTTTTTATATTTAGCAATTTTAAGACCAAACTAGGACTATTCAGGAAGAGGCATTAGATCATGTTCCTCATTAGATTTTGTAAAGGCACCTGTCTTTTTAAAGTCTAGGTTATCACTCCTTTAATTTGAAAAGCATGTTACTAAATTAATGATAGTTCACTGACAACCTAAATGAATTATGTGTATGGCAAGCCCATTTCATATATGGGATGGACATAGGTGTTCCTAGACTTTCCTGAATCTCCAAGTCTGTAAATGATGCTATATAATTTCTTCCATTAAATTTGGTATAATGGACCCCTTTATGCCCTAGATTCAAGCTTTGCCAAAATTGTCATTCCATTCTTCAGTTTTTCCCAACATAACATTCCATTCCTTAGTCTATCTAGAACTACTTTCACACCGGAACCATAACTTGCTTTTATTTCCAATACCTGGCCTAGCAGTTGACTTCTGTCTGTTACTCTTACACACACACACACACACACACACACACACACACTGTTTTTATCTGACACAGTGCTTTCCAGCCCATTCCAGTTGTTCACACTGAAGAAGATAATATTTTCATGTTACACAGCAGTAAACAGACTCACTGATGGAGCTATTAGCACCATGGGCCACTGTCCCAGCTGCCTGAGGGCCTAGAGGATCTGTAAGTCTGACACTCATTGGTAGCCTACAAGTATCTGGGGGCTTATGGTTTGGAAAGCTCAGTTCTAGCTGTATTATTTTGTTCATTACTACAAGTAGAGACATAATAAGTTGACTGAAGAACAAGCCGCATAGAGTTATAGGTATGACTGGTTGTCTGGGTTCACTCACTGCCTAAGGCTTTCCACACGTGTTTGCAAGTTGGGGTCAGCAGAATTGCATCTTGCTGTCCCTTCAGGGATTGCTCATGAATAGTGGAAACAGCAAATGGCTAAACCTGTAAGATCCAAGGATCTATTTTTATATGACAAAGTACACAGTTTACCAAAATTCAAGGAAAGACAGGAACATTTGGATATGTTCTCTCTAAAAGATTTTGTCCCTCAGGAAGCATTTTATTTCCATCTTTTAAAGTTGTGATTATTTATCAAATTTGCACATTGGAATCAGCAGGGAAGCTTTTTCAAAATTCAAGTGCCTATGTCTCACTTCAGTTTGATTCCCTATTCTCAGAGATGCCACCTCATCCTGCCTAAAACATGTAAGAAAATTAGAAATTCCTTTATAATATATTTTTCTGATGTTTTGAACTAAAATGGTGAGTATATAAAAGAAAAACTTTAAAATCTCACATGTGTTCTGATCTTCTAATTATACCCATTCTTTCTCCTGAGAAGTAAATTTGCAGGTATCAATAAAACTGTGTTTTAAAAACAGAGTAAGAACAAAATAAATAAAATTAAAGTAGGACGTATATAGAAGAGCAAGTAGGAAAATCAAAAATGTACTCAGGGCAAAAACAATGCAAGATAAAAGTACTGGAGAATTTTAAAAAATACAGTTGCAAGGAACAGGAGATAGAACCAGCATAGTCATAGAAACAAGGGTATCAGTCAAAGAATAGTTTTAAAGGCTTCCTTCCACAATTCTAATCAGGGAATATAGTAGAGTTTTATATTAAGTTAATGGCATATAATGTCCTTCCTGAGAATTCCCGTGATCTCCAATTAAAGCCTCCCAATCATGAACTAGGATTCTGCAAATTAAAATGTCTAGTTTTAAGATAAATAAATCATGGGAATGTAATATACAGCATAAGGAATATAGTCAATAATACTGTAATAACTTTGTACAGAGATAGATGGTTACCAGACTCATCGTGGTGATCATTTTGTAATGCATTTAAATGTTGAATCACTATGTTATACACCTGAGACTAACATGACATTGTATGTCAACTAAACCTCAATTAAAAATAAATAAAATATTGTAAAGCAGTTATACTCCAATAAAGATGTTAAAAATAAAATAAAGATCGCTTTATTCAGTTGATAAGAATAATAGATAAATATACATGTACACATCTTTAAAAATAAAGATTTACTAGTAGTTTTCATTTCAAACCATACTATAGTTTTCTTTTGTTTTCTTTTATCCTAGGGTTCAATTAAGGACCAACTAAAAGCATATGGAGCTCTTACTGAGAATGTGACTAGGAAATACACCCGTCAGATTCTGGAGGGAGTCCATTATTTGCACAGTAATATGATTGTTCATAGAGATATAAAAGGTAAGTAATGAGATATTTTTTAAGTACACAGTTCTTTTAACGAAACATGTGCTGTGGTTAAGAAATTCAACATTTAATGCATGTACCTTTAAAATACCATGGGAAGACAGTTCCAGCTAGTTGTGTTGTTCAGGTCGCCACAAGAGGGAAGCTCCCCTGTTGGGGCTCACAGAATCAGTAAAGTTCAAATGAGCATGAAAGTGAGACATGTTTTCACACATAGTGCACAGGCATTCGAACATAGCGGTTAAGAATAGGGGCTCTGAATTTGACCTGATTCAGATTCAGGCTTTATCCATCACCAGTTGTGTGACCTTAGATGAGACAATCTCTCTATGCCTCAGTTCCTCATTTTTAAGGAGGGTGATAATAGTGAACAGCTCACAGGATTCTTAGAAGGATTAAATGAGTTAATGCATATAACATGCTTAAAACCGTTCTTGGTACCTAGAAAGCACTCAAAAGTTAGTTATGGTGATGATGTACTTTATGCTGAGATCATATTTAAAGCTGAGGTAATGGACATTACCATTCCATTGGACATAATGGACATAATGATTACGGATCATTACCTAAGGGAGAGAATGAGAAGAGAGACCAAGACTGAGCTTTGATAAACTGCAACTCAGTTAAGCTCACTTTTTAAAACTCAAAAACTCAACTGTTTTCATGGATCACTTACATAAGGTAACTGCATGAAATGAGACACAGTAGTGGTGGAGGTATGTAAGTTTGAGAGTCATAAAACTCTGTACTGCAAAGCACACTGAGAGGCTTCATTCTGTAAAAACCAGGTTGTGACCCGAATATAAAGATCACTTTATTCAATCATTTGACGAGAATAATGAACAAATACACAACACACATTTATGAATAATAAATTGAAATTTGTTTTTTCATTGGTCTTTCTAGGGGCTCTTATGAGCCCCTAGGGGCTCTTATGAGCTTCCTTTCTGTGGTATGTCACACCCTGAATACAGCCATATTCAGGCTAAAGAGAACATTCCTAACCAGTGTCTGGTCATAGAGTAGGATCTGCTGCAGAATGCCTGAGCCAGATCACATGTAAAGAATGGACCTTACTAGTGAGTCTTAGAGGATGACAGCATGGCTCATGATCTGAAAGAAACAGGAGCCTGTCTTTCACCTCAGGGTCTATTCAGCTTAGGCAGACCTCAGCTATCAAGTTCAAAACCCGAAAGCTTAAAGAACCGCATAAAGTCGTGACCATTTTATAATGTATGGAAATATTGAATCACAATGTTGTACACCCTGCAACTAACATAGTGTTGTAGGTCAAGTATACTTCCATCAAAAAAAAAACACACATAGGAAAATGATTTGATTATGAATTATTCTCTTAGGAATAATCTCTATTCAAGCCAGTTTCTCTTTACCCCTGATAATAAGATAAGGTAAAGGAACCGAGGGGAGCTACCCCCCAAGCGGATCCTCCTCTATCCTTGCCAGTAAAATGAGGAGGTTGGAAACAAGCTGATTTAAAAACATTATAGGGGAAATATATTGATAAGAAAAATGTAAGGTATAAAATTGGATAAAGCAGTATGATCTCAAGTTTGTAAAATTAAAGTATGACCTAGACGAACAATCTCTACATGATTAACAGTGGTTATTTCTAAGTGGCAGAATGAGTGATAGTTGTTTTTCTCCTTCATACTTTTTACTTTTTATGTATTTCCTAAATTTTTATAATGAGCAGTTTTTAAACGGCGAGGGCAAAGGAAAGCTAGTTGATTACTTTTAAGTTTAGACTCATGAGTTCATAATGAAACCTAGGGTAAAAATTAATTGATCATTGTTGCTAGGGAACCAACTCATTATTTCATAATAGGGTTTCTTTTTTGGACCTTTCTTTTATGAACTGTACTGAGGTCTAAATAGTGGATGAAAGGAAACTTACCTTTATAAAAATATTTTGGCTAACAAAAAGCAGGAATGATAGAATAGTACCATTTTACAATGACTAACAGATTAGTAGACATAAGCACTAAACATTAATAGCTGTTAACATCACTTCACACAGACAGTCTGTCATTACATACTTCCTATTTATAGACTATATCATTATCTACAAAGTAGTTTTGCCAAAAAAAATTTTTTTTGAACCTGAATCTGATCAAGCCTCTAGATTCAGCTACCAAATTGGAGAACTATAGAATATATATATAGAACAGGTGAACATGTTAAATGACTCCTTGGGATGGACTCAGCAAAATCTAGACAGTAAGAAAGCTATAGGCAGACAGCTTAGACTCTTCATAAACTGCAAAGGAAAAAAAAAGGTTGGAGGGAACTTTAGGAAAGACTTAAAAGATGTATTAGTGATTCTCAATGTAAGGACCTTATGTGGATTCTAATTTCTTTTTTTAAAGAAAAACTGAAGAAAACACTGAGTGTATTTTTAAAAAATTAGATAACTGTATTGGGAACCTGGCTATGCATTTTCTCCTCAGCCCTTTGTATGGATGGCCGTTGGTTCAATATTGGTGATTACTCCCCGGAGATAGCTCTATCTGTCTGTGACCTGCCTGGGACTGTTCCTTCCCAGCTGGTAACCAGTAAAAACTGGCTTGTTTCCTGTCCTTCCCCAGGTTAAATATTTTAGACACAGTGGCTTTTTTTGACAGAGTCCTTCTTTAAGAATTGGACAGCGGGAGATGTTAAAAAGGCAGTGCTGTCTTAGAGAATCACTGGTACCATGGCATACTTAGGCTTATGGCATGCAGAGAATGTATCCTTAACCCTCCCCGGAGAGAGGCTTTGGAAAGCCTTAATTGACTAGACTGGGAAATTTGCTGGGAGAACAGAAACACAGGTACAGAAGTTCACGGTGGGGATGGACAGTCTGCAGTCTCTCCAGTCAATAATACAGATTTTCTCCACTATTCACTCTCCTTCTTAGAGTCCATTAAAACAAACAAACAAAAAGACAAATAGGGAATCTTTTTTTTAATATAAAATATGATTAAGGTTAGGAAGACTTAAAAATAATTGAGGTAAAATTTAGAAGCTAAGATTAGATAAGCTAATAAAATAAGTCACTCATTTAAAAACAGGTAGTTTATAGAAAAAGCTAAAAATAAGAATAGAAATAATTTATGTATGAAGAAGCTAGACTTACAATCCCAGAAAAAAGATTGAGTTTAAAGAATGATAAAGGGGGGAAAATAGAGAATAAAAATAAATGAACCTAGCTCCTAGATCTTGGTTTCTGATACCATTCTTCAGTAAAAGGGACTAGTGCTCCTTGGAGAAATGGCTGATTCTAGAAGTGGTATAGGAGATACACAAGGTGAGCCTGGAGCATCTTCTAGTACCAGAACGTAACATACTAAGAAACAAACAAACAGTCCAGAAACCAGATCAAGCAAGAACACAATGATTGAGGTATAGCAGAAGGACACAGGAGCCAATAGAGAGAGCTCCCAATGGCCAAAGCTGGAACAACTTGAGCAAAAAGTCATTGGATTATAACCCAAAGTATAAAATAAATATCCATGTGTTCAGACTGATAGAAATGGATGGTTGAATAAATAAATGGGAGAGAAGAGACAAATCTCCCATGCAGAATTATTCCCAGTATATGGAACTACTAAGCCTGGAGCATAACTTCTCACTCCTTTACACATAGTGAACTTCTTCCAAAGAGCTAAGTATGGAAAAGGGGAAAGAGTAACTTTACAGGGGAGGACTCTGCAAACACCACCTCAGCCAGGCTATCAAGGTCAGTTTATAATAAATACAATTAAGTTTATTATAGAAGTAAATGAAATTTTAAAACAGAAACCTCAAAGCTTGCTTAGATTAGATTTAAAATATACTGTACAGAAATTGAGAATGAAGGATGAAAAAATTTTGATTATAAAGGTCCCTTAAGAGGTTCCTGAGGAGATGCTAGGTCCTCAGGGAAATAATCTATAGACATGAACTTCTTACTTTATGACAGAGAAATTGGGGCCAAGAGCCTGCTACTGCTTTCTTCATCCTTCTCTGAACTTTACATTCTTAGTCCTTTCCCCCTTTCACTTCTTTTTCATCCTCACCTCCCACTTGCACCAGTCTTTTTCAGTGGGAGAACCTTCTTAGGTCTTGAATCACACAGGTGACTCTAAATATTCAGTGTTCATGTAATAAATTTTTAATGCACACTGACTGTATTACTGGCATTATGCCAGGTACTGCTTGGAAGGTGAAGAGCAGCCTGATTTTGGAGACAGATTGAGGAGTCTGCTAAGTAATTTTTTGCCGTTCTTTTATTTTGTATTCCAAATTGCCAATAAAAATAATGAAATGAGGATATTTCTTATTTTAGGCGCAAATATTCTGCGAGATTCAACAGGCAACGTCAAACTAGGAGATTTTGGGGCCAGCAAACGGCTTCAAACCATCTGTCTTTCGGGGACAGGAATGAAGTCTGTCACAGGCACACCATACTGGATGAGCCCTGAAGTGATTAGTGGAGAAGGCTATGGCAGAAAAGCAGATATCTGGTAGGTTTTGATGGGGGATTGGACCGAAAGCACATGCCTTCTTAACATATTTCCACTCAGGATGGAATTTACTGAGGTAAATTTATTTTTTGTACTTTTGAAATAGGATGTCAGGGTTACAAGGATTAATATCATTTTAATTATGTGTGTTTGAGGCTTAAGTGACTAAATAGAGATTTTGAACCATCTTCCATTCTTTAGGAGGGATCTCTTTTTTTTTAAACAGAGGACAACTTATTTTTATTTTTATTTATTTATTTAATTAATTTATTTATTTTTGGTTGTGTTGGATCTTCGTTGCTGTGCGTGGGCTTTCTCTAGCTGTGGCGAGTGGGGGCTGCTCTTTGTTGCAGTGCACGGGCTTCTCATTGCGGTGGCTTCTCTCGTTGTGGAACATGGGCTCTAGGCACCTGCACTTCAGTAGTTGTGGCATACGGGCTCAGCAGCTCTGGCACACAGGCCCAGTTGCTCCATGGCATGTGGGATCTTCCCAGACCAGGGCTCGAACCCATGTCCCATGCATGGCAGGCAGATTGCCAACCACTGCGCCACCAGGGAAGCCCAGAGAAATTATTTTGATAGATATGCATTTTAGGCACCTAAAGACAAAGAATTTCTAGCATTTGTATTCTTTGTAAGATAAAGACAAAAAAACAATTATATTCAATGTCAGGTTAGAGAATTATATAAAGCAAAAATTATAAAATGAATAATATTCTTTGCCTAACAAATTTGAGAGCTTAAATTTTAGTTTATTTTCATTGATTTTTATGTTTAAACTACAGGTTTTCTTTTTTTAAGCTCAAACACAGGCTGCTTACTTTATTATTTTTTTAAATTTATTTATTTTTGGCTGTGTTGGGTCTTCATTACTGTGTGCGGGCTCTCTCTAGTTGCAGTGAGCTGGGGCAACTCTTTGTTGTGGTGTGCAGGCTTCTCATTGTGGTGGCTTCTCTTGTTGTGGAGCATGGGCTCTCCATGCATGGGCTTCAGTAGTTGTGGTGTGTGGGCTCAGAAGTTGTGGCACATGGGCTTAGTTGCTCCGTAGCACGTGGGATCTTCCTGGACCAGGGCTTGAACCCGTGTACCCTGCATGGGCAGGTGGATTCTTAACCACTGCACCATGAGGGAAGCCCTGCTTACTTTATTTAACAATGAAATAGTAATAACAGTAATTTAGTTGTAACAAAGCCATCAACAGAGCAATATAAAAAGCAAGCTCAAATTGTTTATCTCCTTTCAACAGGAAAAACCACCGTTACTCTAGTGGTTCTCAAACCTATCCACACATTTGAGGAATGGAGGGAAGGAGGAGGATTGGTGCTTAAAAACTAGCTATACCCAAAGCCCATATCAGAACAGTTATATGAGAATCTCTCAAGAGGGGCTCAGGCAAAGATTTTTGAAGTATTGTCAGGATTGAGAACTACAAGCCTAAAGTAATAAGCAATAAAAACCATGCCTTCAAAGCAATTCAAAAGAAGAAGTTTAAAAAAAAGAAATATGATAAGTTTCTTTCCCCTTATCCTGGGAAAAGGAGGGAAGCATCTATTCATTTCCTCATTATTTTTTATTCATTTTTGATTGCCCAGAGTTGAGTTTAACAAACATCAAATATTGGAAGTTATGCAAACATTTTACCCAAATTGGAATTCTCACTACTTTACATTTAGAAAGCTCTTTCAAAACAATACCAGCTTTCAGAAAGAAAAGCACATTTTAAGTTTGCATAGGTGTTTAAACTGTTTGTTAAACTAAGAAGAGTCAATAAAATGCACTAGAAAGTATTTCACTAATAACAGTTATTATAAAACAATATTCATTTCATGTACCACAAATTAACTTTTTGGTGCAACAAGAGGAATATTTGAGTGTTTCCCATCTGTTTCTACAACTGTCAGAATTCACTGAAGTCTAGAATCCAAACATAAATTTTTCTTCAAGACTGCATACAGAAAATGCTTCCCCTCTAACTGCCCTCTGCCCTTGACAAATCCCTGTTGGGACGTCCAGTAGTGTCTGCAGGCATATTTATCTTTAAAACAGACTTTCCTGGGCTTCCCTGGTGGCACAGTGGTTGAGAGTCCGCCTGCCGATGCAGGGATCAGGGGTTCGTGCCTCAGTCCGGGAAGATCCCACATGACGCGTAGCTGCTGGGCCCGTGAGCCATGGCCGCTGAGCCTGCGCGTCCGGAGCCTGTGCTCCGCAACGGGAGAGGCCACAGCAGTGAGAGGCCCGCGTACCGCAAAAAAAAAAAAAACCAAATGCCTCCAGTGAGGGCACTTGCTAAAACAGACTTTCCTCATTTTTCAGGTTTGGGAATGATACCACATCAAGTATGGATGTATTTTTCCTTAAGAATACATAAATTCACTTAGAGATGTCTCCTCAAATTCAGAAAACCCTGTTTCTTCAGCCCTTTCTGTCAGGTCTCCGTGTCAGTTGATCTTTTTTTAAAAAAAATTATTTCATTTAATTTTGGCTGCCTTGGGTCTTCGTTGCTGCGCACAGGCTTTCTCTAGTTGCGGCAAGCCGGGGCTACTCTTATTTGCGGTGCGCGGGCTTCAATAGTTGTGGCTCGTGGGCTCTAGAGCACAGCCTCAGTAGTTGTGGCGCATGGGCTTAGTTGCTCCCTGGCATATGTGGGATCTTCCCAGACCAGGGCTCCAACCCGTGTTCCCTGCATTGGCAGGCAGTTTCTTAACCACTGCGCCACCAGGGAAGTCCTGTGTCAGTCGATCTTAATCGCGTCATTCCTGCCCCAAACCCTTCTCTCAGGTTGTCTTCATTTGCGCCCTCAGTGTCCGCCAGTCTATAGGAGCGGAGGGATTCTCGTCCAGTACCGGGAGGAGGCGCGGGGCCTGGGGCAGGTGTCCCCGCTGTCGGGTGCTGGCCACGCTGCAGTCCGGGCCCGCTGAAGCTACGCGCACCCCTGCGTCTTTTTGGCGCTTTGCGGCGGCCCTGGGACCCCGCGGGGCTGCCCGGGTTGCGGCGGCGGCGGCGGCGCCTCGGCAACTCGGAAGTGAGGAGAGGAAGCCGCTGCCGAGGCGTGTGGAACCGCCTGCCCGGCCCCGACCCCGACTCCGACCCCGACCCCAGAGGCTCCGTGCGGGAGGCCGAGCGCCGACCTCAATTTTTACAGCCTTTTAATGAAACTTTACATTTGAAACCAAGTCGTATTTAAATGTATATGGACTTCACGCCTGTTTGTCGTTTTGCAGTTAGTTAACTGACTTCATGATGATGTTGTTTGTGTAAGTTCTTTCTTTTATTTTTTCTTAGGAGCGTGGGCTGTACTGTGGTGGAAATGCTAACGGAAAAGCCTCCTTGGGCAGAATTTGAAGCAATGGCTGCCATCTTTAAAATCGCCACTCAGCCAACGAACCCTAAGCTGCCACCCCATGTCTCAGACCATACTCGAGATTTCCTCAAACGGATCTTTGTAGAGGCCAAACTGAGACCTTCTGCTGATGAACTTTTAAGGCACATGTTTGTGCACTATCACTAGCAGCCAGTAACCTCTCCTGTGCCTCTACCCAGCTCCCATCTATTCGTTCACCTTCTCTCTGACTGCACTTTTCTTTTTTATAAAAAAGAGAGATGGGGGAGAAAAAAAAGACAAGAGGGAAAGTGTTTCTCTTGATTCTTGGTTAAATTTGATTAATAATAATAGTATCCTAAAGTTTTTATATTTAATCTTTTTTTCCCTTACAAGAACTTGAAACTTTTTTTTAAAATTTTTATAATGTACTGATGTGGTTCAGAGACATAAAGCACTTTAGTACATAGTCACTCTTTTTAGTACAAAAAGATCATTTGGAATACCTAAAGATTGTAGAGTCTTTCCCTGTGTCACTGACAGATTGGCAGTGATGGGGAGACATGGAAAACAAGGAGAAGAAAATAATGTATAATTTGTAGTTTTTAGTGATAGTATTTAAAATAGATTCTTGTTTGTGGGGTTAAGCCCTAAACTTGAGTTTAGGATAGGTACTCAGCTTAAAGAATATAGGTTCCTTCTTGTATCTGTATTCTTTAGATCCTAACCTCTGTCTACCAAGCTTTTCGCTCAGTAGGACTCTTGATAGAAAATATGAATCTCTAGGAGGTATGTTTGTTTGTTAATCCTAACCAGTATAATAAGCAAATACACTATAATAGATCCATGTTACTGGAATCTATAAACCTTGAGGGATAGCTTTCTGCTTAAAAAAAGAAAAGATATTGTTTTATTTTAAAACAGATATGGGAAGTCAGTAAGCAAATCCAAATTAAAAGACAAAAGGAGATTGCTCTAATTAAATGTGTAAGCAGTAGAAGAGACCACATTTGCTGGTCAGCAGAAATAATGAAAAGAAGAGCTAAGTGTTGTTTAGTGTATTTTAAACTATGTTCTTTAACTGAGGGGGAAAGTCCCAAAAATCAAGGGAAGGAGAAATAATCAAAATCTTGTATACTATATCTTCCCTGTTTCTAGCTCCTGATTCCCCGTAGATAACATTGTTTAGGAAGTAAGAGTTTAACCTGCAGTATCCATGTGTTAAAAGCTAGTGTCATGACATGAAACCCTTGTTCTTGTTCTTTGGATCACAGACTACTAAAGCACCTCAAAAAACAGCATGTAAAACAGTGGTTTTCATAGCTGGGGTGAGGATAGTTTTGCTTGGCATTTGGCAATGCCTGGAAACATTTTTGGTTGTCACAACCAGGAGAATGCTAGAGGCATCTAGTGGTTAGAGGCCAGGGATGCTGCTAGACAAACTAAAGTATACAAGAACAGCACGTCCAGCCCCCCAACAAAGAATTATCCTGCCCCAAATGTTAAAAGTGCAGAAGTTGAGAAACCCTGATATACATACCAGCCCCAGTTATAAATGAAAATGGCCATTTACAAAGCAGGTTCCTTGCAAAAAGTAAGTTTCAGAGAGTGATGTAATGCATAATGAGGGTTTTACAAGAGAAGATACCACTACTTCAAGTCGAGGGTGAAAGGTCTCAACAAACAGCCAGTAACAATCCTTTCCCTTCCAGCTGCATCTTGCACCCAAATCAGTAACTTCCATTCTAGACACAAAATGAACTTAAACACGGAGCCTATTGAATACACTCAGTCATCTGTGTGTATTCTTTCCTCAAAAGTCAGTTCATAATTGTGGGAAAAGAAAGGCATATTAAAACAAAGTATTAGCTACTTTATAGGAAGGTTAAAAACTGCCAGGTATTTCTAGTATAAGAGCAACGACATTAAGCGGAAAGAGACAGCTGGGAAACTCCCACTATCTCTAATGGACTTGTGCTACTGAAAAACATGAATGATATCGGTAATTTGGCCACTTGCAATTTTTTTCAACGTATTAAAGCAAATGCTAAGTACTTTATTTTTAAAGCTCTAGAAAATAGTATTCTTCTTGGAGGCCCTAACTGTGATGCCTTTCATGGGATTCATAAGGGACTCTCAGGTATTTTGTTTTCTGCTGAAAGGTATGCTCATTTAGGAACTCTTTTAAAATACTTTGTTTCTGAAGTTAAGTAGATCCTGCTTTACTGTAACGAGGTCCTATCTGGCCTTCCCTGTAGGAATATTTGAAATTCCATTAGCTAGTCTGAGAAGAAGTCAAAGCACAAATACAGTTGTTAAAGCTTCTCGCATACCTTATAATGAAAGGAAGCAGCTTGCAAGGAAGAACGGGAATTACTGGCCTACTCCCCCTGGGAAATCAACTGCCAAATCTTGTGCTATAAACATAGTCCCCAAGGATGTGGATCTATTATAATTTCTTTATCTTTTATGAGTGAAGCCATCTCTTCTACTTGAGCAAGATCATGGTATCTGGACCAGTGGGCTTTTCCTTTGTTTCTTTGTATTGTGTGGTTGTGATTTCCTTTTGGCTCATTTTTGGTCTGTCAGGGTAATCAGCAGTGCAAAATATGAGACAGATGCTCTTTAAAGAGAAATCTTGGGAGACTGTGAAACCCAAAGCAAAATTGTTTGCTTTTCTTTCAGTCTCTTTTTCTTTTTGAAATGCTATAGAAAATAAAATTACCTGAAAAGAAACTACTACTTTAACACTGCTGCACAAGACCTTTGTTTTATAAGAAAAATATTACTAGCTATGGAAAAGTATTGTTCTTTATGTAAAGACTTAAGAATAGACTAATAGTTTACAGAGTTATATAAAAATGTGATGTGAATTTATTTCAGACAAGTTGTAAAGGTACCAAAAACCACAGTAAAAGTTAATATATATAAAAACTACTAGAACAAAAAAGCTTAAAGTGGGGTGAGGTATGAAAGACCAAAATTAAATTTAAAAAAGAAAATTTTCAAAGGAACCACCTCTATCAGGGGCAGTTAAAATAACACTCCAATTTTTTCTAATAATGGTATGGGTCAACAAATGAAATTTGAACTTTTTAAGATGACTCTAAATGTATTTTGTTTTTTAAATGCACAACTGATTCTTCTATACTGTAATGTTTCTTTGCTGAGGCTGGAAAATGACCATACTGCTAACTTTGTGCCTTTAAAATGCATTCTGCTTTGATAGTGGCAGACTTCTTGGTGCTGGAGAAGATTCACTAGCAGTCTTATATGTGCTTTTCAGGAAATATCTTTCTACTTGGGCCTTGAGAGATTCAAAATGGCATGATTTTGGCTTGGACCAAATATAAGATCTTTTACATTGCAAACATAGTGTATTGAATAAAAGGGTTGAAAAATATCATAATGACTAATGGAAGTTTTGATGATAATTCTTTACAATGTATTTAAAAATATACAGACTTTGAAATTTTCAGTATGACTATCTTTAATTTTCCTCATTTACAAAACATGTTTCTAACCTGAAAAATGGTTAAAGTCTACTGCCTTAGAAAGTTTTCAAAGGCACAGTCAACCTCACATAATTTATATAAGAGATTGAAATGTTAATGCTCAGGCTGAACTATAAAAGAAAAATTTTATTTCATAGTAAATTGAATTGGCTTTCACTTGAAGGAGTCTTTATCTTATTCCCAGTTGAAGCTACATTAAAAAGAGGAAACTATCTCTTTAGAGTAGCTTTCTTTGCTACTTCAGCTCTTATATATGTCAGGTCTGGTGTGTCGTATTTCTGAGATGGAGTTGTTATGAGGTACATGAAATCATTGAGAAAATCAAATCTGAATAGTTTATAGGATAACTAAGCTTGGGTGCAAAAGCCAAGATGTTCGCCAGGTGCAAACTCATTGGCCCACAGCAGAATTCTTTGTCACTGATTTCATTTGGGACCAATAGCATGATATAAAATCACCTGGTGTCAACCAAGTATAGGAATCTATTGATTTTGTTTTAAATATGGTGAATCCTTTTCATTTGCTTATTCAGTATTGTGGCTTATTATGTCGGGTACTAAATTAACTTGTCCTTAAGGAGGTCACAGTCTAGGAGGAAAAATGGGCAGTTACTTATTTTTATGGCATATCCTGAATCTGAAAGTTCAGCAATGATGTTTTAAAATGTTATTTCTTATGAAGTGAGGGAAAGCAATTTTGGGTAACCACTGGCTATTATAAACTAAAATGTCATTAACAACAGCAATTAAAAGTTTCCCCAAATTGGAGGGATCCGTGTAGGTCAAGCAGCCTTTCTCTCAGGACTCCCTCTTACAAAACCCAGCCTCTGCTCAAACAGTTCCAGTGATGGGGGCATTTATTCCATTACATAGTACTTTTTCCTTTAAAGAAAAAAATATTTTCTTTTGGTATAAATTGTTAAAATACCCAAAACATTTGATAGAAATTGAATTCTGTCAACAGTGTTATTTATACTAAGATCAGGAAAATTTCTTGAGATCTTATTGTTGTATATGAAGTTTGGCCTTAGTTACAAATGCACTGTTCATATTTATTTGAATTTTAACATTGGTTAAAATGTCAATGGAAAGCAATTTGTTAATTTTTCGTAGTGCCTTTTTCTCTGTATGCCTTAATTTTGTTTTATATCAATAATAATTCAAGTTACCCACCGAAATGAAGGTTTTTCCAAAATCAGTAGGCTTCAAGAGTTGATTTGGCCTTAGACTGTGTATTGGCCCTTAAACGTTTCTTAACGCCTGCTTCTTCCTCCTACCCTTTTCTACCTCTTTAAAAAAAAATATATGTTAGAAGAGAAACATTAGCATTGTTCTGTGATAGACACATTGCAGTTTTACTAGACACAAATTCCTAAAATAAGGATAGAAAGAGGAATTCTAATGCTAAAGAGACATAGTGAATTGTTTTCCAGGTTGATTACTTGATTTTCAATCACACTGGCACTGTCCAAATTCTTTGTGTGTCGTGGTTCAGTTATGATTTTCAAAGCAGAACTAGAAAGGTGGTTTTTGTCCTAAACAGGTCATTTAAGTGGTTTACAGATGTAAAGGCAATGAGACCTAGGGTAATGAGCAAGAAATCCAGGGATAGCAAATTCTAATCCTTATTTTCTAACTAACATTTAGACTAAAACTCCACCTTACTTTTCTGTGAAGTGTGTGTGTGTGTGCGCACGCGTGTGTGTGTGTGTGTGTGTGTGTGTGTGTGTGTGTGTGTTTGGAGTTGGTGCAGGGGTGGGAAGGAAGGAAAGGTGTAAATGTCCAGTTAGATTAGTCTCTGTTCTTGGAAGAACAGCTCAAATGTGTGTGACCTACTGATGATGGAATGCCAGCACATTTTCCACAAGTAGCTAGTACAAACGGTTGTTTAATAAAGGTATTTATTGTAAATTGCCAAGCTCTTGGTTGCTAAAAGTAGATTAAAATTGAATTTGTATGTGTGTATAATAGCTTACATATAATTCTTAAGTAGAAAGTAATTGGTTTTGCATAGTTCTTCATGAGCTCTTTGGAATAGAAATTCTGCCCAAAACAAGCTTCCTTAGCTTACCAAGTGTTCAAAAGGAAATTTTACCTCTTTTTTTGGTTGGCTAGGGAAGGTGTGCTGTGAAGCCACTGTTCCTACTTCATAGTCGTCTTTAGCTTTGCTTTAACTTCTGCCACAGTCTGGACAGGATGCCATAATAGGTGTGAAAGTATCAGGGCCAGCCATCTCTCTGTACTCACCTTTCAGAGCTGTAGATGGTAGTGAGCTCTCAGGGGTGTCTAGAGAACCTTCTCTAGGTTATAGTGAGAGCAGACATGGTTTCGTTTCAGGAGGTTGAGGGAGGAGTCGTAGCTATCGTAAAGAAAAGAATAAATTTTACCTGTTGCCTGTATACAGTCTCTTATGTAATTCATATTTTTCATAATTGTGCAGTTTAATTGACAGTAATGATATTTTTGTTAATAACAGCAAAGGCATTAAATCAGTGAGTACTATTATTCCCTATGCCTGATGACTTCTTGTTTGTATTACAATCTGTATTATCAGAATCACTTTAAACCAAAGCTTTTATATTCTCTGCACACACAGCCAAAATGATTAGCACTGTTACTTCTGCCCACCTGTAAGCTAGTAGTATAAAAATGATAAAACAGATACTAGTAGAATTTGGATCTCAGTCTATCCTTCAAGTTAAAGACAGGTGCTCAGTGTTTGCATTTAGACATGCAGGAATTTACTTCAACTATTATGGAACTATATAGACATTATGAGCTTGAGTTTGTACACGTGCCAATCTTGTTAATATCACTTGACCATACATTGACATATGATGCCTCAGGTTGGTGGCGTACTTTCTTCCTAATGTCTTAACACTTATGAACTTGTGTTTGACTTGAGGGGCATTTCAGGAAAGCTGTGAAGAAAAGTAGGTTATGGACTTTTTGTGCCATAGACACTTCGGAATGTAAGGACGAGTCTGCTCTCCAGCATACATGCAGAATTTGTCCCCAGGTAGGATTTCTGAGTCCCTTAATGCCAGTTGAGAACAGTAAAGTTTGTGACTATACTAAAAAGCACTTTTGTGTTCACTTACTTATGTAACTAACAATTGGTGACTTTAGCATTAGCATTACTTGGAGGGGAGAGATAAGTAACAAAATTACATCCTAACTCTATTAGATACTTAGGCTCCAAAATGGATTTGTCATGTTCTCATTTTTTCCAAAGACTTTTTTCCACCTGGAATAAGAAGAGAGAACTAGTGGAAACATTTGAGCTGGAAAGGTTTATGGGCAAAAAAAAAAAAGTGGGCCAAACCCTTGCAATATACCCTGTTCAAGTGAAAGTACAGTGTCTAAGGATAAGAATACTTCTTTAAAAACAAACAATTGTTTTTAATACAATCTTAATTAGTAAGTAAAAGGTTTACATTTTTTCTATTGCTGTTGGTTTTAAAATTTGCTACCCTGCATTCTGAAACATAAAAGAGTTAATACCAAAAATACTTTTAATGTCTGACATCTCTTACATTTCACATGGTTCTTTTTATTCAAATATCATTGTAAATAAAAGTAAACTTGGATAAATTTGAGAATAAACTTTTAATTGTTGCAAACTATGATTATCATTGTAAATTTACCCTTTGACCTGATGTACATTTTTAAATGTAGCCATTAAATTCTCTATATTTAATCCATTAGTTTCTCTCTGTAAACGTTTTTAATCTCAGTTGAATGCTGGGCAGTTTATAATTATGTACAAAGGTGTTCTTTTCCTATCAAGGTTGACTTTTTTGCACATTTTTGGAAATGTTTAATTTGTACACTGATTTACTACTCTGACCAATAATTGTTGATGGGTGTATGAGCATCATGAATGCGTGCATTGAACTACTGTCTGTGTCTCTACGTTTAAACTTCTTTCAAGATGTAGCCGTCAGTAACTGCACTGCTATTACTGACTTAAATGGACTTTCTTGCTTTTACAAAGTATACTTATCTATGGTTCTATCTTTGTTGAAGAACTCAGGAGTTCAACATCACTTTCTGATTTTATATGTATTCTAAAATCCATGACTAAGTGGAAAGTATGCTTGTAACTCTGTGTATCAGGGGATGTGTGTGTGGAGATGTCTTTTTCTGTCTGTAGGTACATGTATATATCCCAGTAATTTCTTATTTTCATTTCTACATTTTTATGAACTTGTTTTATAAGGGTACTGTTCAGTTAGAATAATTAAATATATATAAAGCTTTCTGAGAGATTATTTACTATATGAATATATTTTCAGCTGGCTGATCAAAAATATTTTTTTAATTTTGTTTTTAACCATTCAAAATGTATTTGTATTTCCACAACTGGATGCAGATTTACTTAGATATCTATCAATTAAAATACTCTTGCAAAGAACAACATTGAATTCTCTCTGAGAATTCTATGAAATGCAAATTAAGAGAAAAAAATAGGTTTTAAGCAGTAGCAAAAACACTGTCCACTAAAAGTCTTTGAATTCTCAGCACTATGAAAAAATGTGAGAAACTAAATTATTTTGAAGAGATGTCAAGGTTTTTATATCTCCAGTTGCTGTTGGCCTGTCCTACTGTTGTTTTTGAATATTTCCTTTATTCTACCCCAAAGATTTCAACTTTCAGTTTTTTTCTTACTGGGCAAGGTCAGACCTCATTCATAAAACAATATATTGACAAATTCTGATTCTCTGTAATTGACTATAAATTGGTTTAGAAATGTCCAAACATACATTGTGTCTTTATACCGTACTGTGTATTTTAAGTAACTGGCAGAAAAAGAATTGGGAATTACAGTTCCAATCTGACAATGTTGTTGTGCTTAAGGAAAACCTTGTTTTTAATATGCGGTACCTTGTAAAACTTTACTTACGTTAGGAATAAAGTCCACTGTTGAAGTTGAACGTCACTAAGCTGATTATGTTACAAGGAGCCGATACGATTAGAAAAACCTACCAGAAGCCAGATACAGTGTGGTGTGTGCCACATTTCATGCACATTTTGACTTTGTGTTCATTCAAAATTGTGCTTGTAAAAATGTATAAAATTTCTGAGTTTTACAGATTTTATGTACTTGTTTTTTCTTGCTGGTAAATAGCCTTTTTTAAAAAATCTAATGTGAAAGAAACCACGTTTATATTTTGTTAGTGATCAATGACTTTGTTTATATGGAAATTTGTATATTGTTGGCACCCATCTTTGTTTAGATTTATCGTGCATGAAGGCCTGCAATAATTAGCACAATGAAAATTTCTTTTTCTTACATGTTCATTTTTTTGAAAGATTGTGGTGCAAAGGCTTACTCTAAGTAACCTTCTGGACTATGGAATGAATATAAATGAATGGCACTTTGAGTGTTAATAAAGCTGATATTTATTTCCACTGTGACTGCTTTGTCCAGATCTGTTCTTGGACACATTGCGCTCACGGTTGTCTTTCCTTTGCCTGAGCTGATCACTTTCTAGGAGACCAGTAACAGACCAACATAGAAACGCTGCAACTAAATCTTGCCAGGATACAAGTTTATAATGTTCTACCCAACATACTCTGGCGTATTTCTCTGGACATTTTGATTACCCACATCAGAGATCAACGGTGATTAAAAACAGAAAGTCTATTGTCAGAGGGTAAGGAATGGATGCTCCCACAGTTTTGGAGTTTTGGAGATCATTTAAGTTAATGCCGCATATAGAGCAGGGGTCCCCAACCCCTGGGCTGCAGACCGGTACCAGTTCGCGGCCTGTTAGAAACTGGGCCGCACGGCAGGAGGTGAGCAGCGGGTGAGCGAGCGAAGCTTCATCGGTGGGTGGCTCTGCATAGCTCCCCGTCGCTCCCCATCGCTCGCATTACCACCTGAACCATGCCCCCCCGCCCCACTCCCCTGTCCGTGGAAAAATTGTCCCTGGTGCCAAAAAGGTTGGGGAACGCTGCAGAGGGCAACTTAGCAATGCAAGTCAACAGTCTCAATCTTGTATATCCTCTGACACAGCAGTTTTGTATGTAGGAATATGATTGCAGATGTGCTAAAATATATATCCATAAAAGCCCAAAATTGAGGTCTACATGTCCAACAAAGTACTACAACTGGGTGGCTTGTAACAGAAATTTATTGCCTCAGCTCTAGAAGCTGTAAGACCAAAATTAAGGTGCCAGCAGGGCCGTGCTCCCTCTGAAACCTGTAGGGGAGTCCTTCCTTGCCTCTTCCTAGCTTCTGGTAGCCCCAGGCATTCCTTGCATGTGGCTGTAACTCCCATCTCTACCTCCTGTGTTCATGTGGTGGTCTCCCTCTGTGTGTTTCCCTTTTTTTAAATAAAGACACCCGTCATATTGGATGAGGGCCCACCCTACTGACCTTATTGTAACTTGATTACCTCTGTAAAGACTATATTTCCCAATAAGGCCACATTCTGAGCTACTGGAGATTAGGACTTCAAAATACCTTTTTGTGGGTAACACAAACCCATTACAGTCTGCCCTGTGGCCTCTGAAAATTCATATTTTTCCCAGGTACCGAATACTTCCACCCCAGCCCAACTTCCCCCAAAGTCTTAATCGTTCCAGCATCAACTCTAAGTCCAGTATCTCATCTAAACCACATCAACTCAGATATCATCATCTAAATTATCCAAATCAGTTATGGGTAAGAGGTATGATTCATGCTGGAGCAAAATTCCTTTCCATCTGTGAACCTGTGAAACCAGACTGGTTATCTGCTTCCAAAGCACAGTGGTGGGGCAGGCAGAGAGAGGATAGAAACTTTCATTCCAGAAGGGAGATTGTCAGAAGGAAAAAAGGGACACAAGTCCCAAGCAGGTCTGAAACCTAGCAGGGCACATTTCATTAGATTTTAAGACTTGAGAAGAATCCTCACTGGCTCCATGCCCTGTCTTAAGGAACCTACTGGGGTAGTTGCACTGCCCCCTCAGAACCAAGAAGGTGGCCCAGAGTCAGCGGACCTGCACCCTGGCCTGTCTCTTCTGGGCCTGTGGTGGCAACAGCAGCCCCGCTGGCATCTGAACTGCCCTCAAATCGTTCTTCCCTTTTATTTAAGGATAACACATTTGCAGCCGAAAAGCTTTATCTGTCCTTTTTCTGCCTGTAGAATACCCGATGTCTACCAGCCTTTCTTCATTTTGTCCCATCTCTGTCCCCTTCCAAGTGGTCAGGGTTTCTGCTGATAGTTGATTGGATCCACAAGTCACAAGCTTAATCTCTTCAGCAAATGGTTGTCCAGCCACACCCTTGGTGTTTTCTTCAGAGCATCCCTTCTAGTTATTTGCCAAATGGATAGGCTGAGAACTTTCCAAATCTTCAAATTCTGGCTCCTTTTTGCTTAACAATTCCTTCTTCAATTTATCACTTTCGTCTCACATTTAAACTTAGCAGCAAGGAGAAACCAGGCCACACCTTCAACCTTTGCTTACAAATCTTCTCAGCTTATCCAAATCTTATCCAAGTTCATCACTTACAAGTTCTCCTTTCCACCCAACAGAAGCACTTCAGCCAAATTCTCTGCCACGTTATAACAAGAATCATCTTTCCTCTAGTTTCCAATAACATAATGCTCATTTCCATCTGAGCAGTCAGCACAATCACCTTTAATGTCCATGTTTCTACCACCCATCTCTTCAAGGCACTATAGGCTTCCTCTATGATACATTGCAAAATTCTAGCCTCTACCCATTACTTGATTTCAAAGACACGTCCACATTTTGGGGTATTTATTACAGCACTTCCCTTTACCAAAATCTGTACTAGCCTAGGTTCTCAGAGAGGCAGAACCTCCGGGTCACAGTCTGGAGGCACAATTCCTTTTTCCTTCAGAAACTTCTCTTTGCTCTTAAGGCCTTCAACTGGTTGGATGGGACCTGCCCACATTATTGAGGGAATTCTGCTTTAGTTAAGTCTCCTAATTGCAAATGTTCACTACATCTAAAAAAAAAAAAAAAGACCTTAATAGCAACATCTAGACTGTGTTTGGCCAAACAACTGGATACCATACCCTAGACAATTGACACATAAAATGAACCATAGCAGGAATTGAGCAAATAAATTGTAGTATATCTGTACAGTGGAACTCTTCATCATGTATTATCGACTGAAAGAAAGCAAGTTACACAAGATGTATAGTTTGATCCCACTTTTTGTTTAAAAATAGCTAGAAAAAAATATCGAGAGAATATATATGTCACTTGTGATGGTTATTACTTTTACTTATCTGTAATTTTAAAACTTTTATGATAAATGTGGGTGTTTTTGTTTTGTACAAAATACTTTCCACCCTCCCGGCTTTATTGAGATATAATCGACATAAAACATTGCATGTAAATTTCAGATGTACAAAGTGTTGACTTGATACACTTACATATTGCAATACGATAACCACCTTAGCATTATCCACCACATAATTACCATTTCCTCTTTTTGTGATGAGAAGATTAAGATCTAGTCTCTTAGCAACTTTCAAGTATTTATTTATTACAGGTTGTTGTTTTTTTTAATGTGGACCATTTTTAAAGTCTTTATTGAATTTGTTACAATATTGCTTCTGTTATATGTTTTTGGTTTTTTGGCCCTGAGGCATGTGGGATCTTAGCTCCCTGACCAGGGATCCAACCCATCTCACCCCCTGCATTGGAAGGTGAAGTCTTAACCTCTGGACCATCAGGGAAGTCCCTGTCTTTCAAGTATTTAATACAGTGTTATTAACTGTAATCACCATCCTGTACACTAGATCCCCAGAACTTACTCATCTTCTAACTGGAAGTTTTACTCTTTGATCAACATCTCCCCATTTCTTCCCACCCCCAACCCCTGGTAACCACTACTCTACTCTCTGTTTCTATGAGTTCAGAGTTTTTTAGATTCTGCATATGAGTAATATCATACAGTATTTGTCACAAATGGCAGAATTTCCTTCTTTCTCATTGCCGCATAATATTCCATTGTATATTCAAACCAAATATTCTTTATCCATTCATCCATTGACAGACACTGAGGTTGTTTCCATACCTGGGCTATAGTGAATAATGCTTCAATAAACATGGGAGTGCAGACGTCTCCTTGAGACCCTGTTTTTATTTCCTTTGGATATATACCCAGAAGTGGGATTGCTGGATCATATGGTTGTTCTACTTTTAATTTTTTGAGGAACCTCCATACTGTTCTCCATAGTGACTGTATCAATTTACATTCCCACCAGCAGTGTAGGAGGGTTCCCTTTTCTCCACACCCTCTCCAGCATTTGTTATTTGTAGACTTCTAAAAAAAATTTATTGAAGTGTAGTTGCTTTATGACGTTGTGTTTGTTTCTGCTGTACAACAAAGTGAATCAGTTATACATATACCCACTTTTTTAGATTCTTTTCCCATATAGGTCATTACAGAGTACTGAGTAGAGTTCCCTGTGCTAGACAGTAGGTCCTTGTTAGTTATCTGTTTTACATATAGTAGTGTGTATGTGTCAATCCCAATCTCCCATTTATCCCTCCCCCCCGCCCCTTTCCCCCCGGTAACCATAAGTTTGTTTTTTTACATTTGCAACTCTATATCTTTTTTGTAAATAAGTTCATTTGTACCCTTTTTTAGATTCCAAATATAAGCAATATCATATGACATTTGTTTTTCTCTGTCTGACATTTCACTCAGTATGACAATCTCTGGGTCCATCCATGTTGTTGCAAATAGCATTATTTTGTTTCTTTTTATGGCTGAGTAATATTCCATTGTATATATGTACCACATCTTCTTTATCCATTCCTCTCTTGATGGACATTTAGGTTGCTTTCATGTCTTGGTTATGGTAAATAGTGCTGCAATGAATGTTGGGGTGCATGTATCTTTTTGAATTATGGTTTTCTCCGAATATGTGCTCAGGAGTGGGATTGCTGGATGATATGGTAGCTCTGTTTTCAGTTTTTAAGGAACCTCCATACTATTCTCCATAGTGGTTGTACAAATATACATTCCCACCAACAGTGTAAGAGGGTTCCATTTTCTCCACACCCTCTCCAGCATTTATTGTTTGTAGATTTTTTGATGATGGCCATTCTGACTGGTGTGAGGTGATACCCCATTGTAGTTTTAATTTGCATTTCTCTAGTAATTAGCGGTGTTGAGCATATTTTCATGTGCCTCTCAGCCATCTGTAGATCTTCTTTGAAGAAATGTCTATTTAGATCTTTTGCCCATTTTTTGATTGGGTTATTTGGGTTTTTTTGATATTGAGCTGCAAGAGCTGTTTGTATATTTTGGAGATTAATCCCTTGTTGGCTTATTTCATTTGCAAATATTTTCTCCCATTCTATGGGTTGTCTTTTCATTTTGCTTATGGTTTCCTTTGCTGTGCAAAGGCTTTTAAGTTTAATTAGGTCCCATTTGTTTATTTTTGTTTTCTATTTTCATTACTCTAGGAGGTGGATCCAAAAAGATCTTGCTGCAATTTATGTCAGAAAGTGTTCTGCCTATGTTTTCCTCTAAGAGTTTTATAGTATCCGGTCTTACATTTAGATCTTTAATCCATTTTGAGTTTATTTTTGTGTATGTTGTTAGGTATTGTTCTAATTTCATTCCTCTATATGTAGCTGTCCAGTTTTCCCAGCACCACTTATTGAAGAGACTGTCTTTTCTCCATTGTATTTTCTTGCCTCCTTTGTCATACATTGGGTGACCATAGGTGCATGGGTTTATCTCTGTATAAACTTGTTCCATTGATCTATATTTCTGGTTTTGTGCCAGTAAATTACTGTTGGAGAGGAGCGAGTGACCAAAGGAAGCGTAACTGATTTAACGAGCCATTCACAGTTTCACTGTACCAGCCATGCATACTTAGACAGGCATGGTTTAATCTTTGAGACAAGCATGTGCTACTGGCATGATCAACCAGGTATGTTATTTGTAGACTTTTTAGTGATGGCCATTCTGCGTGGTGTGAGGTGGTACCTCATTGTAGTTTTGATTTGTATTTCTCTAATAGTTAGCGATGTTGAGCATTATTCATGTGCCTATTGGCCATCTGTATGTCTTCTTTAGAAATGTGTCTACTTAGGTCTTCTGCCCATTTTATGATCGGGTTGTTTGTTTTTTTTGTTATTGAGGGACACAAGGAATCCCTTTCCTCCACATCTTTGCCAGCATTTTTTACACTTTGTCTTCTTGATAAGCCATTCTGACCTGTGTGAGGTGATATCTCACTGAGGTTTTTGATTTGCATTTCCTTGATGATTAGTGATGATGTTGAACATCTTTTCATGTATCTGTTGGCCATTTTTAGGTCTTCTTTGAAAAAAAGGCCTTTACAGTTCCTCTGCCCATTTTTAAATTGAAATTTTTTTTTGTATTGGGTTGTATGAGTTCTTTAGATATTTTGGATATTAACCCCTTATCAGATATATGGTTTACAAATATTTCTCCCATTCTGTAGGTTGCCATTTCATTTTGTTGTCCTTTTTCTGCACAGATTTTTACTATGTTATAGTCCCACCTATTTATTTTTGCCTTTGTTTCTTGTGCTTTTGGTGTCATCCAAAATGTTGCCAAGACCATGTCAAGGAGCTTTTCCTTGTTTTTCTTCTAAGAGTTATATGGTTTCATGTCTTTTATTTAAGTCTTTAATCCATTTTGAGTTAATTTTTTGGAGTGGTATAAGATAGGGGTTCAATTTCATTTTTCAGCATGTGGTTATCCAGTTTTCCCAACAAAATTTATTAACGAGACTAACCTTTCCCCATTGAGTATTCTTGTCAAGTATCAGTTCACAAAATATCTTCTTAATTATGAAAAGGTCAGATTAGTCATTCTTCCTCATCACATCCTTCAGTAAAATTAACCAGGTTTGGCAGTTAGCGCTTAATCAAAAGCCATATGTTTAAGGCCATTATTTCTTTTCTCTCTCTCCTTTTTTTTTGGCTGTGCCATGTGGCTTGCAGAAACTTAATTCCCAACCAGGGATCAACCCCGTGCTCCGTGGAAGCATAGATTCCTAACCACCAGAAAGCCAGGGAATTCCCAAGGCCATTATTTTTATTTCTCAGAATTTGCCTTAAAAAAATTCAAGATGCAGTTAGAGATTAATTGCCAATGATACTCATTGCAGAGCTATTTACAATGGGATAACCTGGAACTATTCCAATGCCCCCAAATTAGGGTTTGAGTAAATAATGATATTACCATACAACAGAAAATTAAGTAGTCCTTAAACATTCATTTTAGTGAGAGGTGAACAAAGCTTATGTTAGGAGGATATAAAATTATATGTCCAGTTAACATCTTCTTGGTATTAAAAATACCTTCTCACAGGAAAAAAGCCTGGAAGAAAATAAACCAAAATATAGATAGCTAGGGGTAGTGTTATGTATGATTTAAATAAGCTTCACCATGCTTTTCTCTGTTTTCCGAGATTTTCACACAGCATGCATTACTTTAATCAGAGGGAAAATATAAAAATGCAAAAGTCAGTTTTAACGGTGTGGTTCCTCCATTACTTGAGGAAGTGAAATTCATTTAGAGCAGGGAACAAAGCTTCAATTTACTGAAGGCCATTTAGCTGAGAACTGATCTCTACATTGCAAATTTTGTGGCTGAGTCTTGGTCTTCAATTTGTTCAGCTGATCAGCAGCATCTAACACAGTAGATCACTTCCTCCACCTTGAAATGAAATGAATGAAAGGACTTCCAGGATTCCTGATTTTCCTATCTCACTGACTGTTCTTCAACTGGTGTTGCCCAATTCTCCATCTTCCAGCCTCTTCACTGTGAAATGTTCCCAGACGTTCTCTCTACCTACATTCATTCCCTAGGTAACCTCAATCAGTTCTATAGATTCAATACCATAGATATAATGGCAATCCCCAAGCTTATATTTCTAGGTCCCTGAACTTCAAACTTCCATCCAACTGCCTGCTTGACACTTCCTTTGATCGTGTAATAGGCTACTTCTATGAATTGCATCCTTCCCCAAATTCATACATTGAAGTCTTAACCCCCAATGTGACTGTATTTGAAGACAGAGCTTGTGAGGGGGTGATAAAAGTTAAATGAGGTCATAAGGGTGGGGCCCTAGTTTGACAAAGCTGGTGCCCTTATGTGAAGAAAAGACACCAGAGAGCTTGCCCTTCCCTCAGTCCCCATGTGAGGACATAGCAAGAAGGTGGCCGTCTGTGAGCCAGGAAGAGAGCAGGACCTTCAACGTGGACTTCCAGCCTCCAGAATTGTGAGAAAATAAGTTTTATTGTTCAAGTCACATAGTCTGTGGTGTTTTGTTATGGCACACGAGCAGGCTAATATAGCCACTCGTATTCAATACATCCAAAACCAGTGTTCAAATCTGTACTTTCCGAGGAGAGGACGCTGCTGAGTTCCAGGAGCCGCCCACACAGATTGTTTCTTTCGAGTGTTTCGAGGTCTGGGGAAAGGTGCAGTGCAGCAGGGACCCATACTTCCTGGAAGGACGGTATGGATCTTGGCCAACGGTGAAATCGTGCAGGATGACGAACCCCGAGTGAGGACCACTACCCAACCTCACAGTAGCACCCCTTAACAGAGACTTTGAGTGGGGGTCCTGGCTCTCACCAGCAGCAGGCTGGGTGCTGCTCAGTCCCCCTTATTAAAAACAAAAACAAAAACAAAAACCTGTACCTTCCCTGAGGTACATCATTTTTGCAATTGCTCAGATAAAAAACGCTGGTTTTCCTTTATTCCTCTCACCTTCCATATCTAGTCAGTCAGCAAATCCTGTGCTATCTTCAAAATATATTCAGAATGGAACCACTGTTCATCACCTTTACCCCACCACCCTAATAAAGCCAGTTATTTCTCAACTGGAGTGCTGCAATAGCTGCCCTTGACCTTGTAAAGTCCATCTTCAACACAGCAGCTAGTGCAGAGTGATCCTTTAATACAAAATCAGGTTGTCATTTCTCTGCTCAAACCTCTCCAGTAGCTTCTCATTTCATGATAAAATCCAAAGTTTTTTCAATGACCTACACAGCTATACATTAGTTGTTCTCAAAGTTGAGCATCACAGTCTTCTGGAGGGCAGGATGGTTGCACCTGCCTGCAAAATTTTATGACTTAGATATTTTGCGTTTGTGCTTTTCTGATCAGTTTTAACTAGTTTCCATATGATGTCGATGCAGCCAGGGGACCCCATTTTGAGAATCACTGCTCTCTACGTTCTGTACCGTCTCCAACCTCTTACAGCCATACTGCTCCCCCTCTCAGCTCCCCTTAAACGCCAAACCTGTGTCGGCCGGCCCCTAGACCCACACTGCTCCTTCCTGGTATTTACACAGGACATTCTCTCACTTTCATGACCTTTTTCTCAAATAACACCTCTTCAGCGAGATATTCTGGGACAGCACTACCTGTCATTCTGGGCTGTTTTATTTCTTCCTTAGAGCGCTTAACACATTTGTTTACGGCCCACGTCTCTCTGTTCCAGGAGGCCAACGGCTTCGCTCTGTTCACTATCCTGACCCAGGGGCTAAAACAACAGTGCCTGGACGATCGTAACAGGTACTGAAAAAATACTTCACTGACTAGGAAAAAAAAATGGGGAGAAAGGGCCTGCACGCGGGAACAGTCAGCGGACCGCTCAGCTACGGGCTTAGCCACCGACGCCTTGCCCGGGCGCCCGGAGGCGGGACTTCCTGTGCGGTGGCCGGAAGAACTTCCGGTGTGAACCGGAAGTCTCACAGAGAGCCGTCGCCGGGGTGCCTCGGCGGATCTGGCAGACTGCTGCGGTCGGCGACATGGGCAAAAGGGACCGGGCGGACCGCGGTGAGACGTGGCGTGGGCGCGTTTCGGGGCTGCCTGCACCTGCCGTCCCTATCATCCTGTGTGGTAGCTGCTCAGGGTTTCTCGGCGGCGGTCGACCCCAGAGTCGCTCGCCGTCGTCCCAAGAGTCGCTCGCCGTCGTCACATACTGTTCCGACAGGCCGCTGGGCGGGGGTGCGACCCCTGACCTCTGGGCAGCCCTGTCCCCCGGGCTGGGTGGGCAGCGTTTGAGGGAGAGGACGCCCGCGGCGCGCGGTGGCTCTGGGCTAGGGGGTGCTTGGCGCTGGGGAAGTGCAGCTGCAGCCAGGTTCCCCTGACCTCCGGCTAGTCGGTGTGGGGGGAACGCAAGGCTCCTGCGTGGCTCACTTCTGTGTCCGTGTCTGTATCTGCAGAGAAGAAGAAGTCCAAGAAGCGGCACTACGAGGATGAGGAAGACGATGAAGACGACGCCCCTGGGAACGACTCTCAGGAAGCGGTTCCCTCGGCGGCCGGGAAGCAGGTGGATGAGTCCGGCACCAAAGTGGATGAGTATGGAGCCAAGGACTACAGACTGCAGATGCCGCTGAAGGACGACCACACCTCCAGGCCCCTTTGGGTGGTAAGCACGCCCTCAGCCGGGGCCGGGCCCAAGAACGGGTGCGGCCCAAATAGGAACGCGGGATTGTGGGCTTTGCTTCAGAGCCCACTGGCAGCGAGCTTTCATTTTCATAGGCAGTTTGAAACAGCCGAGATAGCAGTGAGCATGCTCGCACACACGTGCTGGCTAGACTTGGACTTCCTTCCTCTCTAACCCCTCCTTTTGCTCCCCTTTCCCTCTCCAATTCTGCCACGTTTGGAAAGAACTTTTATCTAAAGAATAAATGGCATTTATTATGTAACATTTTAATTCCCCATTAAAAAAAGCTAATGAGACATATATTTGCTAGGCAGCTTTTTTGCTCAACTTGAAGTAATTAATGTTCTCCATCCATTTGAAATCTAGCCAGAATGATAGCCAGTAAGGTGGGCTTTTCCTGTGAAGAATCGTGAGAGGCAGCTACTGACTTTGGAAACCTTTCCTTTTCTCTCTACTCCTTGTATCCGATTAAAGTAGCAGGACCCACAGCTGGCTGAAGATGTGCTTACAAAAATATTCCTGGTGTTGGCCAGCTTTAGATCACTTTCTGGGCAGCTTATCCTTTCTAGATAGTGATGTGGGAAAGAGTCTAATCGTCTCTGCAACTCATTAGTTTCCTTGTCTGTTGTGTCCATTTGGTGTTTCTCAGGCTCCTGATGGCCACATCTTCTTAGAAGCCTTCTCTCCAGTTTACAAATATGCTCAAGACTTCCTGGTGGCTATTGCAGAGCCGGTGTGCCGACCAACCCACGTGCATGAGTACAAACTAACTGCCTACTCCCTGTACGCAGCTGTCAGCGTTGGGCTGCAAACTAGTGACATCACTGAGTACCTCAGGAAGCTCAGCAAGACGGGAGTCCCTGATGGAATTATTCAGTTTATTAAGGCAAGTGGGGGCTAAGGCTGGCTCTTTTGCCCTCCTTCTTAACGTAGTGATAGTGGGGACAGGTGCTGTACATTGTTAACGTGTAGCAGTCATGAAAATGCCATTCAGATCCAGTGTGGGGAGCATAGTAACCGATTACCCCAGCTGCTACTTCTCTGGATCCAGCATTGTGTTTCGCTGAGGGCAGACTTCCCATGAGCTACTCTCAGCCAGTGGGTGCTAACACAGCGGGGTTACTAATTCAGGCCCATTCTGGCCTGTGTTATTTGGGAGTACAGCCCAAAGTGAACGGTGTTACGGACTGAATTTTGCCCCCTCCAGAATTCATGTGTTGAGGACCTAACCTATAATGTGACTGTGTTTGGAGTAAGGATATAATTAGAGTTAAACGTGGTTATAAGAGTGGGGCCAATAGGATGAGTGTCCTTGTAAGAAGAGACACCAGAAGGCATGTGTGCTCTCTTTCTCTCTTCATTTGTACAAGGAAGACATAATGTGAGCATAGAGCAAGGAGGTAGCCCCCTAGAAGCCAGGAAGAGAACCTTCACTGGAAACGAAGTGGCTGGCATCATGATCCTTGACTTCTAGAAATAAGTTTCTGTTGTGAAACAACTCAGTCTGTGTGTTCTATATGATAACCTGAGCAAGTTAGTACAGAAGATAAACTCCCTCTAAATTTGAATACCTACACGAGACACTAGTCAACAACTTCCATTAGGAAAAGTCCAAAAGGACTTCAATGTTTGAAGTGGATAGGGTTCTATGTGATGAGCACTTGAACCTGCTTGGGTTTGTTCTGAGAGATAGTGAATACCGTTCAAAAGAGATGGACAGTGGCTTTCGTTGTCCTCGGCTGATCTACAGGGAATTAGATTCAGACCCCCAGATCTGAAGTGGCAGAAGATGAGTGCCACAGGCATCCACTACAGCAATGAAGCCAATCTCAGAGAAGCTGGCAGGAGCCCTGGAGAGAGTTTTGTTTTCTTCTGATGTGAAAGGGTGCCCTGGGAGAAGGGCTTGCGCCTTGTAGAATGAGCCTATTTCAGTACCCTGGCTGTTCTCAGTCTTGGTTGGGAGCTGCCTGTGGGAATGTGGGTGTTGGTCAGTGCAGTGGTGGATGCAGAAGGGCAGCAGTGGAGGTGGCAGCAGGCTGAGATCTGAATTGTGAATTCTCGTGGCTACTGTATAATCTCTGCTGCATTCCATCCTAAAAATTTTTGGGAACCTGGAAGGATTTTCTACCATCAAGAGGCTTACATCTAGGTGGGGAGATAGGAACATTGGTGAGGAGGCCAGAGGCTTCACATTTAATTTACGCAGCTCACAATTAGTGGACACATAACTCTACCAGCTTTGTGCTGGGAGCTGTGGTAGTACTGGTACAGTGAGATGAACTCCTGGATTAGGATGGGGCTCTAGGAGTGGAGAAGAAAGGGAAAGGGAAAATAAAAGAAAGATTTTAAGCAGCATTTTTTAGATTAAGGGATGTGCATCAGAATTAGCCAGGCAAGAGAAGGTTTTGCCCTCAAAAAGTAGGAGCTAATAGAAAAGCTCAATTTAGGCAGATCTGCCCCCTTTAGGATTGCACATTGGATTTTCCTAAAGTAAAATGAACTCTTCACTTGTTTGATAGGTAGTAAGATGTGCCCAGTAATGAACGTGTTCTGAGTGAGCTGCATGTCGCTAATTTTGCTGTATGGTGTTGTCACTTCTTGCAGTTATGTACTGTCAGCTATGGGAAAGTCAAGCTAGTCCTGAAGCACAACAGGTAAGGGGTTCTGTGACAGGCCCATCCAAGGCACGTTCACCCTCTGCATATCAGGTGGCAAGGAGCTAACTCTTGTGGACTGTCTGCTCTGCACTGACACCTACTCCCCCGAGTAAGGGGCTAAAAGGAAAAAGTGAAATGATGTGGCCATAACCGGAAATTCATTCACTGACCACTGTATTCCCCTGAACAGTGGATCTGGAGTTCAGATCCCTGCTAATTTAGCTTCACAGTGGGGCTTAGCCTACAACCCTCGTGTGTTATGTCATGGCCAGTACCTCATATCTCAGATTTGGCAAAGGGTTGGGGGAGAGTGAGCGTGGAGAGAGGCCTTAGGCCTCTATCTCGAGACCATCTTATGAGCAACCAGTGGACCCTCCTGAAAATGGCGCACTGGTCAGTGTGCACCTCCTTCCTCCCTTCTTACAGGTACTTCGTTGAAAGTTCTCACCCTGATGTCATCCAGCATCTTCTCCAGGACCCCATGATTCGGGAATGCCGCCTGAGGAACTCTGAGGGGGAGGCCACCGAGCTCATCACAGAGACTTTCACAAGCAAATCTGCTGTATGTGGCCTCCTGGGTCACCCTTGGGGGTGGACGTATTTAGGATTTTAATTCTCTCAGGTGCTTTTAGTCCAGCATTTGCAATCTAGTAGTCCTTGTTTTCTTGCAGCTTTGTTGCTTGGTAACACTAGGGTTAAATGTTTTGTGCAAGTCCAGTTCCTGCCTTTCTCTTTCAGATCGCTAAGAGTGCTGAAGGCAGCAGTGGGCCATCCACTTCCCGGGTGACAGATCCACAGGGTAAATCTGACATCCCCACGGATCTGTTTGACTTTTATGAGCAAATGGACAAGGATGAGGAGGAAGAAGAAGAGACACAGACAGTGTCTTTTGAAGTCAAGCAGGTTAGTGAATGTACCCTTCCTGGTTGCTTCTCTAAGTCAGTGTCAGAAGCTGGTTCAGCCCTTCATGGACTGTCTGTAGCCTGTGTGAGAGGAAGGAATCCCCATCTGTCCCCAGATTTTGGTGTCTGTGCACTGCAGCACCATTCTTCCTGATGGAGTTAGATCTGAGTGTCCTGTTCTTTAGGCTGGTGGGTCAGTGTTCACAAGTTCCTGGGGAGATGTGAGAAACAGTGCCTGGGGGGCATTTTTGGTGGCTGATTGGATTTAATTTTGTCCATGTCCTTAGTTTGGGGCCCTTAGTCTATGCTTTAAGCTGGCTGTCATCAAGCAAGATCTGAAATTTAAAAGTCTAGCTAACCTTTTTTTTTTTTCTTTAAATCATTAGGCTCCTTAGAATGTGTGCTGTTTGTGAGCACACTTGGAGTTAACAAGATTATAAAACCTTCATGCTCACTTTCCAGGAAATGATTGAGGAACTCCAGAAACGTTGCATCCACCTGGAGTACCCTCTGTTAGCAGAATACGACTTCCGGAATGATTCTGTCAACCCTGACATCAACATTGACCTGAAACCCACAGCTGTCCTTAGACCTTATCAGGAGAAGAGCTTGCGGAAGATGTTTGGGAATGGGCGCGCACGTTCCGGGGTCATCGTCCTTCCTTGTGGTGAGTGATGCCTGAGTGAAGAAGATGTCCGGATCTGCCTTATGCTCTCCCTGAGGGCCTTTCTCTAAATCCCACCTGGTCAGGGAACAGCCAGTGTCCCGTGGCTCCCTGATTCATGACTTGACAAATACTTGCATGCTTGCTCTGTGCAGGGCTCTGACCTCCATGCTCGGCATGTAATGGTGGGTAGAACAACACTCCTGACCTCATGGAGCCCATTCTTGTGGGGTAGCTCAGACAGTAAACCAATCAGCTCAGCAGCGTATAAAGGCTTGGGCAGTGAGGAAGGATGGTGTTGTGGGAAGGGGCTAGTTTACAACCTGGGCTTAGAGTTCCTCCCAGTCAGTCTTGTACGTTATGTGTATTTGGAGGCTCCCTAGCACAGAAACTTTGTTTGGTCCTGGACTGCTTATTACAGTGTGCACATCCAAGAAGGGGCTGTGGCAGCCCCCTTGGTGCCTGTCCAATATCATTTGTCCTAAGTCGTGTCAGGTCTGGCCTAGGTTCTTGGCCAGAGGTCACAGTAGGCTCAGTTGGTGGCCTACCCCATACTCAAGAAGGCAGACTCTGTAGGGGAGGGGCAGGCACCTTCAGATTTTTTTTTTTTTTTAAAGCCACATGGGTTATTTTGATACACACCCCTTGGTGTTTCAAGGAATAGCTTGATTTTTAATCTTGATCTTCACACGGTAGGTGGTAGTAAACTCGGAAGCCCCTGGAGTTTCACCTTCCTCTGTCTTTGCCAGTAGCAGCATACGTACCGCATTCCCAAGTGCTCAGCCCAGTTTGTTGTGTCATTGTAGTAGCCGTCTTTTACTGAGTCCCTCCTGAGGTAGTCTGGGTGTTGGGCACACTAGCCCAGCAGCACCGCTGTCCCAGGGCCTTGGGCGACTTACCCCTCAGCTTTAGTTTTCCCATGTTTAAAATGGCAATAATAGGAGTGTCTCTTACCTATGGTTTATTTTGACAAATGTTGTTTTTCAACATTTAAATGAGATGCGTGTACACTGCTTTAATAGGGCCTGGCACTTGTTTTTTAATTCTCACGTTTCTGTGTGAAGTGTGTGTGCCTCCTTTTTCTAAAGAAGGAAACAGGTTTGGAGCAGTACGCACCTCAACAATGTCAGCCGTGAGGATTATTACAAATAATTTTGGCCAGATTGGTGGGCTGACAAGTCCTTCTGTCTGTCCCTGTCCCTCCTTTCAACCCGGCCTTGGGTAGGATTGCCCTTTGGTTTCTCGTAGGTGCTGGGAAGTCCTTGGTTGGCGTGACAGCTGCGTGCACAGTCAGAAAACGCTGCCTGGTGCTGGGCAACTCAGCTGTGTCTGTGGAGCAGTGGAAAGCCCAGTTCAAGATGTGGTCCACCATCGACGACAGCCAGATCTGCCGCTTTACCTCCGACGCCAAGGACAAGCCCATAGGCTGCTCCATTGCCATCAGCACCTACTCCATGCTGGGCCATACCACCAAAAGGTCGTGGGAGGCCGAGCGGGTCATGGAGTGGCTCAAAACTCAGGAGTGGGGCCTCATGATCCTGGACGAAGTACACACCATACCAGGTAAGCAGGCTGAGAGCTGCGATGCCCACTCATCTTAGAGATAGATTGATTTCCATGAGCATGGGTGGGTGGGGTGGGGTGGGGCTTAGTGGTAGGTGGGTGTATACACTGGCAGCTTCCTTAATCACTGGCCCAGAGTAGTCATCTAGAAAGTGATATTTTCTTCTGTCCTCCCTCTCAACTGTTGCACCTCAGCTTATCCTTAACCCATTTTTTTTCTTTACGGTCCTGCAAAAGCTAGACTGGGAGCACAAAAAAGTCCTTGCAGTATTTGTTTTATTTGAGGACTGAAGTGTTGTTCCTTAACATGTTATAGAAGTCCAAGTATTGCAGGTAGTCCTTTTAAACAGCCATATTGACATAATTTATAAACCGTAAAATCTACCCATTGTAAGTATATGATTCAGGATTTTTAGTAAAATGGAGTTGGTGTGACCATCACCATGACCCAGTTTTAGAACATCGTCCTCATACTTAACATCAGTGTTTTCATCCTTAGCCGCAGGCAGTCACTGAATTGCTCTCTGTTTCTAGAGACATGCCTTTTCTGGAAATACATTCGCAGAATCACATAATATGTATTTTCTTTTATCTGACTTCTTTCACTTCACACAGTGGTTTACCCACGTTGTAATATGTACCAATGCTGTGTTCCTTTTATTACTGAATAGCATTCCAAGCAAACCTTTCTTGATAAAACAAGCTAATGGGTAGCCCTGATCAATTAAGAAGTGTAAATTAGAGATTACTCTGAAGTAAATGAAATCAGAGGCATTTTCACATAGAGTATTCAGAACATTGTCAAAGTGGCCTTTCTATGTTTTTTTCTGTGTAATGAGAGCTCCTCCAACACCTCTGGATGTCTGAAAACACCGAGACATATTCACAGCAAGCCAGGTAGGGATGAGAGGGGTCTCTCGGGTAGAAGGAAGCAGTCTTGAGGTGGGGAAGTAGTACTTGCATGGCCTGACAATACTGTAGCCCTGCGGCTTGAGGGGAACGTGGAGGAGAGCCGTCAAAGCTGAGGTCGGAGAGGTGTCGGAGCCAATCCTGTAGGACCTGAAGGAGGTCTTTGGCTTGCACTCTGGGTGAGAAGCCATTTGAGGGATTTGAGCCGAGGGTGACACTATCTGACTTAATGTTACAAAAATATCACCCTGGTTGCTGTGCTGAGAAGAGACTGCTGGAAGCAAGGGTGGAGAGCAGCTAGGTAGGTTAGTTGGTGGAATCCCAACCTGAGGCTTGGACCAGTAAGAATAAAGGTAAGCTGATTCTGGTTATGTTGTGAAGGTTAAGTGGGATGGTTAGATGTGGTTCTGAAAGAAAGAGGAATCAAGGATGACTGTCAGCTTTTGGCTTGAGCCATCAGAAGGGTGGAGTGGATGTTGAGACGGGAAAGACTCTAGAAGGAGCAGGTTTGGAGAGACAAGATCAGGAGTTAGGCTTTAGACATGTTAATTTGATTGCTGTTGCAGTCAGGCAAAGGCAGAAATGTTAGAAAATGGGCAAAAAACATGAATAGATTTTCACTCAAGAGAGTATACAGATGCCAATAAGCATTTGAAAGATGTTCTGCAGCATTAGTCCCCAGGGAAGTGCAGGTTAAAGCCACGATGAGATGCCACTACAGACCTATTAGAGTGGCTAAAATAAAAAATATTGACAGCACCAACTACTGACAAGAGTGCAGATCAACTGGGACTGTCATACGTGGCCAGAGGAATTGCAAAATGTATAGTCACTCTGGGGAGGTTTGGCAGTTTATTAGAAAATTACCGTGTAGACCCGGCAGTCCCACTCTGGGCATCTATCCTAGAGAAATGAAAACTTAGGTTCACACGAAAACCTGTGCATGAACATTTATAGCAGCTCTGGTCGTAATCTCCGAAACCCAGAAAACAGCGGAAATGCCTGTCAGTGAGTGGCTGGGTGGACAAGCAGGCACCTCAACCGCTGCGACGCTCCGTGAAAAGGAGTCTCAGAGGCTTCGTGCTGAGTGAAATCAGCCGGTCCCGTGTGTGATGCCTTTGGTAGGATATTCTTGAAAAGACAAAACTGTAGTGACGGAGAATGGATCGGTGGGTGCCGGGGTGGGGCGGGGAGGGTATGACTGGACAGGGAGAGCACGAGGCAGCTTTGGGGGCCATGGATTGGTTCATCTCCTGAGTATGATTGTGGTTGTGGTTATGCGAGTCTGCACACATGTGAACGTGTATAGAACCACTCTCACCCCCCACCCTGAAGAAGTTCAGTTTACTGTATGATATTTAAAAACTAAACCAAGAAGAAAAAAAAATTTTAAGGAGAGGAGGGTGGGTATTGGGTCTGATTGGATTGGGAATTGCTTTGTAGCAGTTTAGTTGAAGGCTGTGTTTGAAGCGTGAGGATGTTTGAGGCCTTCTGCTGGAGGATATATTTAGCATACGTTGATGTTCCTCTTTAACTTGGGCCCCAGGTCTCTGGGAGTGGCAGCCAGGCTTGGGATTGGTTATCTGGTGATGAGGATATAGAGGTGTACCCCACACAGTTCACTAGGTGTGTCTGTCTCTCCTCTGGTTCATTGGAGTAGTTTGCCTCTGTTTAGGTAGAAGAGTGAAACCAAACTGCTCTGAAGGATTTTGCATTCAGGCCTTATAAACCCTATGGCAATACTCACTGGGCCAGAGAGCAGATGTTAAATAGGGAATTCTAGCAACTCAGAGTAAGATTCTGCCATAAACGTTTACCACTTGGACTAGGTAGAATGGTAAATCTTTGAGATTTATCTCAGAAGATAAAGGTTGTTGTGCTCTTTTCTAGATCTTCCAAAAGGAGCCCTATTAAGTCATTATATTAATAAGAAATTTTTATTACAGTACTTGCATATGTTCGGTGTTTCCTGCATGCAAGGGACTGTGCCACTTTCATTATTTTAACAAGTATTTTTTGAGAACCCATTCAGTACCAGGCACTCTGCTTGGCACTGGAGACAAAGTGGGAGAGACAGCCAGAGAATCACGCAAATAAATGTCAAATGACAACCGCGACATAATGTCTGGTGAAACAAGCCGTACATGCAAAGTATGTACTGTGATTCCATTTACATGAACTTCAGACCGGAGGCAGACCTCCTTTCTGATGACTGAAGTTGGATCGGGGTTCCCTTGAGGGAGAGTGCTGGTGTTGACCAGAGGGGTCAGAGGCGAGACTTCTGCGTGCTGAGAACACTCCCATCCTCATCTGGGTGGTTCCACAGGTATGGAGTCACGCACGTCATTGTATGTGAGTTCTTCCCCCATGACAGCTGTTATGGCTGTGAGAGAACGTAGCAGTGGGACGTGACCCATTTGCAGGGCCAATGCCTCAGGGAAGGCTTTTTTCTGGTTGCAGAGTGTTCAGGCAGGGTCCCCGCATTGTGCTCCCCTCGGGTTGATGCAGTCCCCGGGCCGCCCCAGTGCTGCCTCCCTGGAGCCCACAGTAGCTTGGAGTCTCCACTGCCTCGGCTGCCATGTCCTTCTGATGTGAGGAACCAGGTCTGGGGTCCTTGGCTACCCTTTTTTGGAGCTGGCACAGTCCTTTGACATAAGCCTGACCCTGGTTTTTTGTTTGTTTGTTTTCCAGGGGTGTGTGCAAGCTGTGTTAGGCTTCAATGTGTGAAACCGTGAGGCCTGGGCACTTACTGGGGTTAGACAGCCCTTTGTTATTTTACTGTTCTTATGTTTTTGGTTTGCATTTTGGTGACGTCTGCCCTTCTCTCCCTCGGATTGTTAGGTCTATTTCCTTTTTTTTTTTTTTTTTTTTTTTCTTAATCCTGCCATGCCACAGCAGCTTGTGGATCTCAGTTCCCTGACCAGGGATTGAACCCCGGCCCTTGGCCGTGAAAGCATGGAGTCCTAACCACTGGACACCCAGGGAATTCCCAGGTCTATTTCTGAAGTATCACTAACCTTGCCTTTAATTGGATATAAGATAAGCATGACTTCAACATTTTTACCTTCCTTCATAGTGTTAGAGTTTTTAAAAGGTGAGCCAGTGGAAACCCATAAATTGGGTTTTTAAAAATGAATATCTTGTACCCTTTTAGTGTTTACTTAATTTAATTTGATACCTCAGAAAGAATGATAACATTCAAGCGAAAGGAAGGCAAAGGACGTTGCTGGTTGGCCAGAATGAATGTAATTGGAAGAGTGTAGAGAGGGACGTTTCCTAAGGTGGGAGAGGTGCCTGGGGTTTCATCTCTCCCTCGTTTCTTCCTGGTTACTGGGAGGGTGGTGGGAAGTGAGCTCCTTTCATTCCTCTGGTCCTCCAGTTACCCCACCATCTTCCTGGTAACCGGGGTGCAGGCCTCAGGGTGAGCAAATTCCTTGCATGATTCAGAGCTCAGTGGCATTTTAAGTGTAGGTCATGTTTCAGATTGCCGTTTGTGCCCCTGATAGCTGAGCTGTTGTGAGGGGAGTGCTGGGGTTCCCTAGCTTGGGGCTTCCTCCAGGTCATCTCCCCCTCTTGTTCTCCTTTTCACCCTTCTTTTGGACAGGTCTAAAAGTGGAGATTAAGCATTCGCACCTAATCATTCTTGTCTAGAGCCAGGTTCCTGTGATCCAGAAGCCCAGGGGTCAGCTGTGCAGTGTCCCGGGCCAGTATTAGGTCGAGGCTGTCTTTGGTACTTTGAGCATTTAAAAAAGTGACAGTGTGAATGCGCTGATTGTTTCCCCAGCCAAGATGTTCCGACGGGTGCTCACCATTGTGCAGGCCCACTGCAAACTGGGCTTGACCGCAACCCTCGTCCGGGAAGATGACAAAATTGTCGACCTAAATTTTCTGATTGGGCCCAAGCTCTATGAAGCCAACTGGATGGAGCTGCAGAACAACGGCTACATCGCCAAGGTCCAGTGTGCTGAGGTAGCCGTCCCCTTCCTGGCGCGGTCCCTGGGGACCTTACACACAGTCCCTGGGGGAGGGGCATGGAGCAGGTCGATCCCTCGTGGGCAGATACACAGCTCAGGACCTGAGCAAAAGTGCTGCTGCCTCGCGCCGTACCCTCAGCCTCCCCATGAGGTGGGCAGTCTCCTGCGAGTTCCCAGATGTGTGAAGCAGGAACAATTGTCCACAGGCACACAGGAAGTGGTCAGGTCAGGAGGCTAATCCAGGCTGGTGGCTTTTCGTCCTCCTTTATGGGAGTGAGCACCTCAGGGTACTCCTGCCCACCCTCACCCGGAGGGATTCTTGCTGGTGCTGTGTGGGCAGCCCACAGGCCACCCCCAGTACCAAAGCCTGTTGGTACATGTGGCACATGTGGCCTTGATTATTTTATTTCTAAGAACCCATTTTCCCCATATTCTGCGATGAATACCTGCACAGGTATGTGTTTAAAATACATGTTCAAAGAAAGGTAAGTCTTCTCAGAAGGAACAGTAACAGAAATCCTTTCTGGCACCTTAAAATGACTGTCACTCAGTGGCTAGAGTAGGTGGACTGTGTCCTCAAAGGGCAGACATGGGCCTCTCGGGTGAAGGTGAGTGTGAGGAACCTGTGCAGGTTGACTTGCTCTGTCGAGAAGCTTACCCTTTGGTTACATCTTCGTAATCAGCACCCACCTTACAGCATTGCCAGAACTTTTGAGGCACCTGTTCCTCTCTCGTTGCATCTCCCCTCCCCCTGCCAAGGTAACCGCTGTCTTGGAGCTTAGGTTTGTCATCTTCTTGCTTTTCTTCATTATTTTACTTCCTACGTATAATTCCCTAAACATTCATTGTTTAGCTTTGCCTTTTAAAAAATCTTTATGTATATGCAAATAGAAGCAGGTTATATGTGTTCTTGTATGACTTCTGTCTTTTGCTTAGTATTTTTTTCTTTGCATAATGCACTATTTTTTTAATGATACATGTAGCTGTAGTTTATTCCTTTTAATTCCTCTGTAGTATTCCATTGGACACATATACCACAATTTGATAGCTAATGGAATATTACACAGAAGTAAAAATAAAATCTTTCCTAATGTCGACAGATGTTTGGGTTGCTAAGTTGTTTTTTTTCACAGCCTTGTCGAGGTCTAGTTTATGTTCCATAACATTCATCTGTTGTAAGTAAATAGTGTGATTTATAACTTTTGTGATTTTAGTAAATGTAAAGCGTTGTGCAGCTATGCCCCCAATCCAGTTTTAGAGCATTTCCCCCATCCCCAGAAGTTCCCTTGTGCCCGTTAGCAAGGCCCTGCTTCTAGTCCCAACCCTAGGCGGATACTGTCTCTGAATTTGGAGCTTAGTTTTTTTGTTGTTATGACAGTATTGCTGCATGTATTTTTTGTCCCTGTTTCCTGTGTCAGACGTTTTCTAAAACAGTGTTCACACTGTGGACTGTGACCACGTAGTAGATGGTGACATCACTTCGGTGCGTCATGATCAGGATAGAATAGAATCTACCAGAATGCATAATATGTATTAAAGGTATATATTGTTTCCTAAGACTGTGTTTGTGTGTGGGAATGTTTAGTTTATGACATAAACTGGTCCAAGTTTGAAGGCCACTGCTCTGGCAGGTGCACCTAGAAGTAGCATTGCTGGGTCAAAGGCTTTCCTATGCTCACTTCACTAGTCATGTGGAAAACTCTGTTTCCCGAAGTGGTTGCACCAGTTAACACTCTTGTCCAGGGTGAGTGAGCTAGCTCCACATCTCCAGCACCTAATATGGAAGTGTCTTCTTTCAATTATTGCAGACCTGATAAGTGTGAAGTGGTATCTTTTTATGGCCTTAATTTGTATTTTCCTGTTTACTGATGATATTGAGTATCTTTTCATACGTTCATTGGCCACTTGTGTTGCATATTCTGGGAAATGCATGATTTTAAAAATTTTACTGTGAAAAAAGAATTGCTTTGGTTATGAAGAACTAGAAATTCTAAAGGGGTCATAATAGGATATGTCCCAGAGAGAATCAGAAAAGGTAACGACAGTAAAAGTTAGATTTGAGCTCAGCACAGAGTTTGACACATAACCATGTCAGCTAATTCTGCAGTGGTGGCAGCATGAAGAAGTGGTCTGTGACGATCACACAGAAGTGGTGCTGGTCGCATCCAAAAGCTTGGTCTGCCAGTGTAGGCAATGGCTTGTTCCAGTGCAAGCTTCTGGAGGGTCGTTTTTGTCTGTGCACAGCCTTGCCACCTTTAGTCATGGCACTTCAGTGTACTTGCCCGAGCTTCCTTAGTTTGTCAACCGCCAAGCACAGGGCTGAGCAGAGAGGAGGCCCTCAGGAATGTCACTGTCATTCTTATTTGAATGCTCAGACTGTCTCAGATGTGACCAGTGGGACTACATTCAAGCTAGTTTCTATGACCATTTGACATGTTCCCATCAGACTTTGAGCACTTCCTTGCTTTCTGGCACAATAAGATATTTCCGGCTCATCTGGTACTTTCCCTGCCCTGGCCCTGGGATCAGCCATTTCTCCGTGGAGCCCTTTTAGCAGAGAATGTAATTTAAGAGCCAAGATCTGGGTGCTGGTGTGTTCATTACTCCTGGGATGTCATTGTTAGGCTAACCCAACAGACAGCTGGCAAGTGTGTATGCAGTTCTCTGTAGCAGTGCTGTGTGTGGGCTGTGTGTGGAGGTGTGATCTAATTGGGAGGGATTGTTTACACTACTGGTTGGAAATCTGGTTTTCTTCACTTGGAGCTGGTGTGAGAATAATTCCCTGGATATTGATGCATTTTAAAATCTCTGTTACTAACATGTGAGGGTATCCTGGTTCAACATTGGGTATTAGGTTTTGTTTTGTGGTGTGTGTGTGTGTTTACAATATTATTGAGATATGATTCACATACCATTGGTTTCATCTTGATTTGTTTTAAAGCTAATTTGCTGAAGTTCCCAGTCGTATGATGCTTAAACTTGCATACTGACCCCTAATTCTTACTGTATCACAGGTTTGGTGCCCAATGTCTCCTGAGTTTTACCGGGAGTATGTGGCAATCAAAACCAAGAAGCGAATCTTGCTGTACACCATGAACCCCAACAAATTCAGAGCTTGCCAGTTTCTGATCAAGTTTCATGAAAGGAGGAATGACAAGATTATTGTTTTTGCTGACAACGTGTTTGCTCTGAAGGAATATGCCATTCGACTGAACAAGTAAGAATTGGAAAGTTAGAGTAGCCTCCAAAGCCAGTTTAACTTCCCCATGTGAGAGTATAGAAGGTGCCTGTTTGTTTCTCGAAGCTCTCAGGAACTTCTTAGTATCTAAAGGTCTAGTTCTGTGGTCCCAGGGACCAGGTGAGACAGAGGAGCAGGTGGTCAGAATCATTGGTTAGACTGTATGGGAAAGGGGGCCTGGTCACGCTGAGCTGAGGGAGCAGGGGCTAGAGTTGTGCTGATGTGGAGCTGGGCTCCAAAGGTGGGCACAGGTTGGCATCTGCAGTTTCAGGCTGAGTGGGTACTCTGGCCAGAGATGAGATCAGACTGTATTTAGTCAGGCGCCAGGAAGGCAAGGCAGACTGGGACAGCATCCCAGGTATGGCCCAGCATCTAGAAAGAGCTTCTTAGGAAACACCGACCAGGGTCTTCCTTAGCCTAAGCCCCACCCAAATATTGTGTTTAAAACCTGGCTGTTGAAAATTTCCTGCCAAGAAAGGAGGAAGAGGCCTGTGCTTCCGTGCACAGTGATGCAGGTCTTCAGGTGCTGTGAGTGCAGCAGAAGGCAAGGTCCTCTGGGAAGATAAGCCTGCATCTGTTATGGGGGGGGAGGGTAGGGATGCAGAGGGAAGGGTGGACACAGAACAGTTTATCTTCACAAACTGGGATTTAATCACCACCTCAGCCATATGAGGTCATTGTACTATTCTCATTTTACAGATGACAAAACCGAGACACAGAGGATTAAGTTGCTGAAATTTCTAAAATTGTACCTTTTTTTTAATGCATCTTTATTGGAGTATAACTGCTTTACAATGGTGTGTTAGTTTCTGCTTTACAACAAAGTGAATTAGTTATACATATACATATATCCCCATATCTCCTCCCTCTTACGTCTCCCTCCCTCCCACCCTCCCTATCCCACCCCTCTAGATGGTCACAAAGCACCAAGCTGATCTCCCTGTGCTATGTGGCTACTTCCCACTAGCTATCTATTTTACATTTGGTTGTGTATCTATGTCCATGCCACTCTCTCACTTCGTCCCAGCTTACCCTTCCCCCTCCCCATATCCTCAAGTCCATTCTCTAGTAGGTCTGTGACTTTATTCCTGTCCTCCCCCTAGGTTCTTCAGAACCATTTTTTTTTAGATTCCATATATATGTGTTAGCATATGGTATTTGTTTTTCTCCTTCTGACTTACTTCACTCTGTATGACAGACTCTGGGTCCATCCACCTCACTACAAATAACTCAATTTCATTTCTTTTTATGACTGAGTAATATTCCATTGTATATATGTGCCACATTTTCTTTATCCATTCATCTGTCGATGGACACTTAGGTTGCTTCCATATCCTGCCTATTGTAAGTAGAGTTGCAGTGAACATCGTGGTACATGACTCTTTTTGACTTACGGTTTTCTTTGGGTAATTGCCCAGTAGTGGGATTGCTGGGTCGTATGGTAGTTCTATTTTTAGTTTTTTAAGGAACCTCCATACTGTTCTCCATAGTGGCTGTATCAATTTACGTTCCCGTCAGTAGTGCAACAGGGTTCCCTTTTCTCCACACCCTCTCCAGCATTTATTGTTTGTAGATTTTTTGATGATGGCCATTCTGACTGGTGTGAGGTGATACCTCATTATACTTTTGATTTGCATTTCTCTAATGGTTAGTGATGTTGAGCATCCTTTCATGTGTTTCTTGGCAATCTGTATATCATCTTTGGAGAAATGTCTGTTTAGGTCTTCTGCCCATTTTTGGATTGGGTTGTTTGATTTTTTTGATATTGAGCTGCATCAGCTGCTTGTAAATTTTGGAGCTTAATCCTTTGTCAGTTGCTTCATTTGCAAATATTTTCTGCCATTCCGAGGGTTGTCTTTTCGTCGTGTTTATATTTTCCTTTGCTGTGCAAAAAAGCTTTTAAGTTTCATTATGTCCCATTTGTTTATTTTTGTTTTTATTTCCATTTCTCTAGGAGGTGGGTCAAAAAGGATCTTGCTGTGATTTATGTCATAGAGTGTTCTGCCTATGTTTTCCTCTTAAGAGTTTTATAGTGTCTGGCCTTACATTTAGGTCTTTAATCCTAAATGTGAGTTTATTTTTGTGTATGGTGTTAGGGAGTGTTCTAATTTCATTCTTTTAAATGTAGCTGTCCAGTTTTCCCAGCACCACTTATTGAAGAGATTGTCCTTTCTCCATTGTATATTCTTGCCTCCTTTATCAAAGATAAGGTGACCATATGTGCCTGGGTTTATCTCTGGGCTTTCTATCCTGTTCCATTGATCTAAATTACGGTTTTTGTGCCAGTACCATACTGTCTTGATTACTGTAGCTTTGTAGTATAGTCTGAAGTCAGGGAGTCTGATTCCTCCAGCTCTGTTTTTCTTTCTCAAGATTGCTTTGGCTATTCGGGGTCTTTTGTGTTTCCCTACAAATTGTGCAGTTTTTTGTTCTAGTTCTGTGAAAAATGCCATTGGTAGTTTGATAGGGATTGTATTGAATCTGTAGATTGTTTTGAGTAGTATAGTCATTATCACAATGTTGATTCTTCCAAACCAAGAACATGGTATATCTCTCCATCTGTTTGTATCATCTTTAATTTCTTTCATCAGTGTCTTACAGTTTTCTGCATACAGGTCTTTTGTCTCCTTAGGTAGGTTTATTCTTAGTATTTTATTCTTTTTGTTGTAATGGTAAATTGGAGTGTTTTCTTAATTTCTCTCAGATTTTTCATCATTAGTGTATAGGAATGCAAGAGATTTCTGTGCATTAATTTTGTACCCTGCTACTTTACCAAATTCACTGATTAGCTCTAGTAGTATTCTGGTAGCATCTTTAGGATTCTTTATGTATAGTATCATGTCATCTGCAAACAGTGACAGCTTTACTTCTTCTTTTCCGCCTTGGATTCCTTTTATTTCTTTTTCTTTTCTGATTACTGTGGCTAAAACTTCTAGAACTATGTTGAATAAGAGTGGTGAGAGTGGACAACCTTGTCTTCCTCCTGATCTTAGAGGAAATGGTTTCAGTTTTTCACCATTGAGATTGATGTTGGCTGTGGGTTTGTCATATATGGCCTTTATTATGTTGAGGTAAGTTCCCTATATGCCTGCTTTCTGGAGGGTTTTTATCATAAATGGGTGTTGAATTTTGTCAAAAATTTTGTCTGCATCTATTGAGATGATGAAATGGTTTTTATCCTTCAGTTTGTTGATATGGTGTATCACATTGACTGATTTGCATATATTGAAGAATCCTTGCATTCCTGGGATAAACCCCACTTGATCATGGTGTATGATCCTTTTAGTGTGCTGTCGGATTCTGTTTGCTAGTATTTTGTTGAGGATTTTTGCATCTATGTTCATCAGTGATATTGGCCTGTAGTTTTCTTTCTTTGTGACATCTTTGTCTGGTTTTGGTATCAGGGTGATGGTGGCCTTGTTGAATGGGTTTGGGAGTATTCCTCCCTCTGCTATATTTTGGAAGAGTCTGAGAAGGATAGGTGTTAGCTCCTCTCTAAATGTTTGATAGAATTCGCCTGTGAAGCCATCAGGTCTTGGGCTTTTGTTTGTTGGAAGATTTTTAATCACAGTTTCAATTTCAGTGCTTGTGATTGGCCTGTTTATTTTTTTCTATTTCTTCCTGGTTCAGTCTCAGAAGATTGTGCTTTTCTAAGAATTTGTCCATTTCTTCCAGGTTGTCCATTTTATTGGCATATAGTTGCTTATAGTAATCTCTCATGATCCTTTGTATTTCTGCAGTGTCAGTTGTTACTTCTCCTTTTTCATTTCTAATTCTGTTGATTTGAGTCTTCTCCCTTTTCTTCTGGATGAGTTTGGCCTAATGGTTTATCAATTGTGTTTATCTTCTCAACCAGTTTTAGTTTTACTGATCTTTGCTATTGTTTCCTTCATTTCTTTTTCATTTATTTATGGTCTGATCTTTATGATTTTTTTTCCTGATTTTTTTTCCTTCTGCTAACATTGGTGTTTTTTTTGTTCTTCTTTCTCTAATTGCTTTAGGTGTAACGTTAGGTTGCTTTTTTGAGATGTTTCTTGAGGTAGGATGGCATTGCTATTAACTTCCCTCTTGGAACTGCTTTTGCTGCATCCCATAGGTTTGGGGTTGTTGTGTTTTCATTGGCATTTGTTTCTAAGTATTTTCTGATTTCCTCTTTGATTTCTTCAGTGATCTCTTGGTTATTTAGTAGTGTATTGTTTAGCCTCCGTGTGTTTGTATTTTTTAAAGATTTTTTTTTTTCCTGTAATGGATATCTAGTCTCATAGCGTTGTGGTCGGAAAAGATACTTGATACGATTTCAATTTTCTTAAATTTACCAAGGCTTGGTTTGTGACCCAAGATGTGATCTGTCCTGGAGAATGTTCCATGAACACTTGAGAAGAAAGTGTATTCTGTTGCTTTTGGATGTAGTGTCCTATAAATACCAATTAAGTTTGTCTTATTTAATTGTCATTTAAAGCTTGTGTTTCCTTATTTATTTTCATTTTGGATGATCTGTCCATTGGTGAAAGTGGGGTGTTAAAGTCCCCTACTATGATTGTGTTACTGTTGATTTCCCCTTTTATGGTCATTAGCATTTGCCTTATGTATTGAGGTGCTCCTATGTTGGGTGCATAAATATTTACAATTGTTATATTTTCTTCTTGGATTGATCCCTTGATCATTTTGTAGTGTCCTTCTTTGTCTCTTGTAATAGTCTTTATTTTAAAGTCTACTTTGCCTGATATGAGAATTGCTGCTCCAGCTTTCTTTTGATTTCCATTTGCATGGAATATCTTTTTCCATCCCCTCACTTTCAGTCTGTATGTGTCTCTAGGTCTGAATTGGGTCTTTTGTAGACAGCATATATATGGGTCTTGTTTTTGTATCCCTTCAGCCAGTTTGTGCCTTGGTTGGAGCATTTAATCCATTTATGTTTATTGATATGTATGTTCCTATTACCATTTTCTTAATTGTTTTGGATTTGTTATAGTAGGTGTATTCCTTCTCTTGTGTTTCCTGCCTAGAGAAGTTCCTTTAGAATTTGTTGTAAAGCTGGTTTGGTGGTGCTGAATTCTCTTAGCTTTTGCTTGTCTTTAAAGGTTTTAATTTCTCCTTTGAATCTGAATGAGATGCTTGCTGGGTAGAGTATTCTTGGTTGTAGGTTTTTCCCTTTCATCACTTTAAATATGTCCTGCCACTCCCTTCTGGCTTGCAGAGTTTCTGCTGAAAGAACAGCTGTTAACCTTATGGGGATTCCCTTGTATGTTATTTTTTGTTTTTCCCTTGCTGCTTTTAATATTTTTTCTTTGTAGTTAAATTTTGATAGTTTGATTAATATGTGTCTTGGCGTATTTCTCCTTGGATTTATCCCTTATGGGACTCTCTGTGCTTCCTGGACTTGAATGACTGTTTCCTTTCCCATATTAGGGAGGTTTTCAACTATAATCTCTTCAAATATTTTCTCAGTCCCTTTCTTTTTCTCTTCCTCTTCTGGGACCCCTATAATTCGAATGTTGGTAATTTAATGCTGTCCCAGAGGTCTCTGAGACTGTCCTCACTTCTTTTCATTTTGTTTTCTTTATTCTTCTCTGTGGTAGTTATTTCCACTATTTTATCTTCCAGGTCACTTCTCTGTTCTTCTGCCTCAGTTATTCTGCTATTGATTCCTTCTAGAGAATTTAAAATTTCATTTATTGTGTTGTTCACCATTGTTTGTTTGCTCTTTAGTTCTTCTAAGTCCTTGTTAAACATTTCTTGTATTTTCTCCATTCTATTTCCAAGATTTTGGATCATCTTTACTATTATTACTCTGAATTCTTTCTCAGGTAGAGTGCCTATTTCCTCTTTGTTTGGTCTGGTGGGTTTTTACCTTGCTCCTTCATCTGCTGTGTGTTTCTTTGTCTTCTCATTTTGCTTAACTTACTGTGTTTGGGGTCTCCTTTTCACAGGCTTCAGGTTCGTAGTTCCCGTTGCTTTTGGTGTCTGCCCCCAGTGGCTAAGGTTGGTTCAGTGGGTTGTGTTTGTTTCCTGGTGGAGGGGACTGGTGCCTGTGTTCTGGTGGATGAGGCTGGATCTCGTCTTTCAGGTGGGCAGGACCGCGTCTGGTGGTGTGTTTTGGGGTGTCTGTGGCCTTATGATTTCAGGCAGGCTCTCTGCTAATGGGTGGGGTTGTGTTCCTGTCTTTTTAGTTGTTTGGCATAGGGTGTCCAGCATTGTAGCTTGCTGGTTGTTGAGTGCAGCTGGGTCTTAGCATTGAGATGGAGATCTCTGGGAGAGCTTTTGCTGTTTGATATTACATGGAGTCGGGAGGTCTCTGGTAGACCAATGTCCTGAACTTGGCTCTCCCACCTCGGAGGCATAGGCCTGACACCTGGCCCAACACCAAGACCCTGTCAGCCACACAGCTCATAAGAAAAGGGAGAAGAAAAGAAAGAAAGAAAAAAAGAAAAGAAAGTTATTAAAAATAAAAAATGTTGTTAAAAATTTAAAAAAATTAAAAAGTAATAAAAAAGGAAGAAATGAAGAAGAGAGCAACCAAACCAAAAGACAAAGCCACCAATGATAACAAACGCTAAAAACTATTAAAAAAAAATTGACAGACAGAACCTTAGGAAATACGGTTAAAAGCAAAGCTATACAGAAAATCACACAAAGTCCACTGCCTCAGTTTTGGGATGATTCGTTGTCTATTCAGGTATTCCGGAGATGCAGGGTACATCAAGTTGATTGTGGAGATTTAATCTGCTGCTCCTGAGGCTGCTGGGAGGGCTTTCCCTTTCTCTTGTTTGCATAGCTCCCAGGTTTCAGCTTTGGATTTGGCCCCACCCTGCATGTAGGTCGCCTGAGGCTGTCTGTTGTTCACTCAGACAGGACGGGGTTAAAGGAGCAGCTGATTAGGGGGCTCTGGTTCACTCAGGCCCGGGGGAGGGAGGGGCACGGATGCAGGGGGTGGGTGTGGGGGGGTGGGGGATGGGTGTGGGGAGCCTGTGGCTGCAGAGGCCGGCCGGCATGATGTTGTACCAGCCTGAGGTGTGCCATGCGTTCTCCCGGGGAAGTTGTCCCTGGATCACGGGACTCTGGCAGTGGTGGGATGTACAGGCTCCCGAGAGAGGAGTTGTGGACAGTGACCTGGGCTCGCACACAGGCTTCTTGGTGGCTGCAGCAGCCTTAGTGTTTCACGCCCGTCTCTGGTGTCCATGCTGATAGCTGTGGCTCACACCCATCTCTGGAGCTTGTTTAGGCAGTTCTCTGAATCCCCTCTCCTCGTGCACCCCGAAACAGTGGTCTCTTGCCTCTTAGGCAGTTCCAGACTTTTTCCCAGACTCCCTACTGGCTAGCTGTGGTGCACTAGCCCCCTTCACGCTGTGTTCACACAGCCAACCCCAGTTCTCTCCCTGGGGTCTGACCTCTGAAGCCCGAGCCTCAGCTCCCAGCACCCACCCGCCCCGGCGGGTGAGCAGACAAGCCTCTCAGGCTGGTGAGTGCTGGTGGGCACTGATCCTCTGTGCAGGAATCTCTGCTTTGCCCTCTGCATCCCTGTGGCTGCGCTCTCCTCCGTGGCTCCGAAGTTCCCCCTCCGCCACCCGCAGGCTCCCGTGAAGGGGCTTCTAGTGAGTGGAAACTTTTCCTCCTTCACAGCTCCCTCCCACTGGTGCAGGTCCTGTCCTTATTCTTTTGTCTCTGTTTTTTCTTTTTTCTTTTGCCCTACCCAGGTACGTGAGGAGTTTCTTGCCTTTTGGGAAGTCTGAGGTCTTCTGCCAGCATTCAGTAGGTGTTCTGTAGGAGCTGCTCCACATGTAGATGTATTTCTGATGTATTTGTGGGGAGGAAGGTGATCTCCATGTCCTCCTCCTCTGCCATCTTGAAGGTTTCGGTCCATACCTTTTTTTAATGTAGGAAAGATTTTACTTTTTAATCAAAGTAACAGACTTACAAAAACCAGAAGTTCATTGCACCTGTCTTCCTACTCATAATTCCTCTTCCCCAAAGATAGCCACTTTCAACTCTCTTCCCTATTTACCTTCATATTTCTAAATAATAATTTATATAGTAATTTCTTGATTATTAATTGTAGAAATTGCTTATTAATTTCCTATCATGGGAGTTGTGGATTTAGCTCTCTTACATATGCTGCTCCACCCCCCCCCCACTCCATCCTCCCAGTGTATTTGGGGTTAAGTTATTATTCAGTGTTACATTATCTTGGCTGTGTAAATATTGTTCAAGCCAAGGCAGATAGTGTACCATGCTTACATTTTCCTTTGTGTTAACATTTGTTTTTCCTGAAGTTAATAATTGCCTTGTTATTACTTTCACTTGGTTTTCTATATAATTACTAATTAGTCCTTTTCAGACTCTTCATGCAGTCATAAACTCCTTCTCAAAAGGGTCAGATCCATCAGGTAATCTCTCGATTTCTTTTCACTTTCTTTCCCTGGTGGATCCCTTCCAGTACTTCATCCTCCATGAGCCTCAACCAGCACTTTATCCTCCTACTCTGCATTGGTCTGCTTGCTCTCTAGGATTAGAGATGCTGCCTAACTGTTGTCTTTAGAGATGCTGCCTAACTGTCCCTCTGACATCATCCTGTGAATTCCTTGTGTCTCTTCCCTGTGTTGGAGCCCCTGTTGCCAAATCTCAAGTGTCCTCTTTCTTGGCCACTCGTTTTGATGGAGTGTATTATTTAGTAGATTTCTGAGAGAAGGTACGTAGAGGAAAAGTTTTTAAGCATTCGCTTGGAGATGGCATTATTCAGTCTCACACTTGATCAGTAGTTTGGCTGGGCCTCAGAATGTCAAAGGCAGGGCCCTTTTCTTGGGGCTTCCAGTGCAGCTGCTTGCAAGTCTGATGATCTGTTCTGGTGGTCCTGTGTTCCTTCTCTCAGGAATTTAGATTCTGTTTTTTTCATTTTTGGAAATTTCAAAACAATATGACTAGTGTGATCTTTTTTTCTTTCATTGTGATGGACCCTCAGTAGACCCTCTGTCTGGAACTCGTGTCCTTCAATTCCAAGAATTTCTTTCTGTTTTTCCTTTGTTACTCATCCTCTCCGTTTTTTCTTTTGTCTCTTTTTTGGATTCCTGCTGGTCAGATGTTAGATCTTCTGGACATCTTCTCCAATTTTCTTTTCTTTTTTCTCCTTTTTTTTGGCTGTGCTGCACGGCTTGCGGGATTGGGATTGAACATGGGCCATGGCAGTGAAAGTGCCAAGTCCCAACCACTGGACTTCCAGTGAACTCCCATTTTCTCCCATTTTTTATCCCTTTGTCTTCCAACCCTATTGAAGCTTTTGTTAATTTCCAAGAGTTCTTTATCGCCAGCTGTTTTGTTTTTTGAGTAAGTACAGTGTCTTATCTGAGGCTGTTAAAGCTTTTGAACCTTTCTTCTATTCCCTACACTGTCTCTCTTCTTCAGGTGTTTTGATTGTTTCAGCTCTATCTTTAGAGACCTTCTTCTGATTTTTGGTAGTCTTTGGCTCTAGTTTCTTATTTAACGGTCAGTCGCTAAAAAGCTGAGTGGCCTTTGTGTATAGCTTAGTGGGTTTGCCGACCTGTGGACCTCTCCACAGCATGATCATGCAGGGACCTGGCTAGTTTGTCAAGAGATTGCCAGATTCCAGTATCTCTGGGTCTTTTCTCTTGTGCTGGAAAGTTTCTCCAGAGAGGAATCTTCTGGTCTCCTAGATACCAGCCTGTGGCGGGGGAAGGAAAAGGGAATCCCCCCATCGTTCTTCACTTTCAGTCTTGCTTTGCCCTCAGCCCTGCCTGAGGTCCCTAAGTGTAGACCTTCCTGTTCAGAATCTAGAAAGTAAACTTCCAGTTCTCTACCAGGTGGGAGGAGGCATGCCTGGCTGTCGGAGTTGGGGTCTGACACTTTTCCTTATGCATGTACTCTGTCAGTCCTTCTGTCTGTAATCCTACCCTACCACCCACCTTCTGAGGCAACTGGTGATTAGACCCTGAATGCTTCTGTGTTCTGTGTAGAAAATTGGCTTGTTTTGTATTGCTTTTCCCTCCTGCTGGCTTGGGCTTCTGCTTTCTCTGTTCTGCTAGTTTAGCTTCCATGCCTGTCTCCGTCTGCTTTTCAGCTTCCACACTTCTGCTTCCACTCTTCTGCTGTTACTTCTGTTCTCTTTGCCCTTGTGGGTTTGTGTCTTTTTAATCCTTTAATACTGTCACATTAGCGTCTATTTGAGAGAAGCATCAAGACAGTGCATATACTTCCTGTGTCTGATTTAAGAGCCATCCTCCCTCCTATCCCCACCCTCATTCCAGTACTCCATCCTGACTCTTCCTGGAGCCTCCTTCAAGAGGGACATTCGTTTGCCTGGCACTGTCAAATCTGAACCAATCTGGCATGGTGAAGGGCAGCAGGTTGTGGCTCTCTCATGGGTACTAGAATCGTAATTACAACTTTTACTTATTATCTTCTTTTTTCCTTTTATTTGGTATTTCTGGCCTTTAAGTGTATGAAGTGTTGTTGTCTGTCTCATCTTCTTGCTATACAATGGTCCTTTGGATCCCGGGCTATGCTCCATTCTGTAACTTGGGACTGGTGTGTGGCAGGGGCAGGGAGTCTCTCAGTTTCTGGTTTGTTTTAACCTTACTGAGAAAGGAATAGATGTCACTAAAGTACTTTGCAAGAAAGACTCTTTGGGTTGTTTGATAGTGTGTGAGGTAGTGGGTAGAACATGAACTTTGGAGTCAGACACACTGGATTTGACTCCCAGCTCCTCCTCTTATTAGCTGTGTGACCTAGGGAAAGTTCTTAACCTCTCTGAACCTCCTTTTGCTCCACTGTCACATGGAGTTACCACCACCTACCTCAGGATTCCTGCATCTGGTAGGTGTTCAACAAATGTTAGGTCCTCTTTCCGAAGGATGGTGACCCTTCTGTTTCATTTCCTATATGAGAGAACCTTCACAAACTGAGGGCTCACCACTATTTGAGTTGTTTTTCCTGATGACGAGCGAGGAGAAAAAGAACCACCTGAAAACCTGGGTATCAAGAGATAGGCTGTTCTGAAGAGTGCAGTTTCCTGACCTCTTTCACAGCATGACACATGCAGAAAATCAGAAGATTTGCATGGTGCCCCGAACACTCTCACAGGCCAGGCTTGCCGTGGTTAGGGAAGCATCCAGCTGTCCCAGGCCCTGCCCAGCTTCCCCACAGGCAAGGGGGCTGCTCTCTCGGGTACACGTGTACCCAGTTTGTAGCACAGTGTTGGCAAGCACGTGTGGAGTATCAAAAGTCGTGCTTCCTGATCCTTCCATGGGCACTGCCTGGGGATAGCTCGTGGGGCTCAGTGGTGGAACAGCCACTTGGGTCAGCCTCCTCAGGCTCCTGCCCCTCAGTTCCTCGTGTGTAAATTGGGAACACGAAACCTACCTTTTACAGTTCTGAGGAATATCGGCAGGCATGGATGTTTCTTTCCCCCAGCTGCGTGTTTGGTGTGGGTGGGCCCTGCATACCTGGGAGCTGCCCTCACTGTCCTTGTTGTTGTCTTCGTCACCGTCACTTTGTTGCTGACCCTTCGGAAGCTACAAAACCACATCATTACAAGAGAAGCAGAGTAATGGCATTGCCAGGTGCAAGAGGTGATAACCACTGAGGTTGTCAGATAGGGTTGTGCCCTTTGGCACAGAGCTGGAAACTCAAGAGAAATGTTTTTTTTTTTTTTTTTTTTTTTTTGTGGTACGAGGGCCTCTCACTGTCGTGGCCTCTCCCGTTGCGGAGCACAGGCTCCGGACACGCAGGCTCAGCGGCCATGGCTCACGGGCCCAGCGGCTCCGCGGCATGTGGGATCTTCCCAGACCGGGGCACGAACCCACGTCCCCTGCATCGGCAGGCGGATTCTCAACCACTGCGCCACCAGGGAAGCCCAAGAGAAATGTTTTGAACTTAGTGTTATAGGGGGTCCATGGGGAAAAGTCTGGAAGGGGCTCTTTTCTCCTTTCTTGGAGAATGCTTGTTTGATTAGGAAACAGTTCCTTCCAAACTTTTGTTTGCAAATAGCAATGTTTTCTTTACCGCTCCCATTGAGCTTCGTGAAATCTAGGGGATTCTCCTTGTATAGACAGACACTAAGCTTAGAGTGAGAGATACTGAGGCAGGAAGGAGCACAGGCCAAAAACAAAAAAAGTAAAGGAGGGAATCTTGAAGAGAGTAGTGACCTGCATCTTGGCTCAGAGGGGAAAGGGTGGGGTGTGTGTGTTTTGGAAAGATGGTCTCTTCTTGATGTTTTTGCATGACAGAGGGCTTCCTGGAAGAGGGAAACCTTGCAAGATCTCCCTTTCCCTCTGACATGCTTTCAGGACAATTGAGGAGTGATTCTGTAGTCTTCCTAACACAGCTTTGTTTTTCTGTAGACCCTATATCTATGGTCCTACATCACAGGGAGAAAGGATGCAGATTCTTCAGAATTTCAAGCATAACCCCAAAATCAACACCATCTTCATATCCAAGGTCAGTGTGGCATGCAGCAGCCCCCGGGCCTGGGGGACACTGGATGATTTCTGGGCAGTGACTTGGTGTTTGTTGAAGGAACGTCACATGTCAGTTTTCATTCCCACGTGTCCAGTGTCAGTGGGCAGAGGAATGTTGCCTGTCAGGTAGTGGAAGAAGCAGATGTAGGGTTTTAATGTATATAATCTATATTCCTAACTCAAGGAGTATAAAATCTAGCAAGTCCTTTTGCTTGACTTAAGTTTTTCCCACCTCTTTTTGGGATAGAGGAACTTTGAGTTGTATTTTCTTTATACAAGGGGGAAAAGTTCATTACCTACTATGGCAAAGGTGGGCATTTGCATAAGGTTCTCTTTGTGGCATTGGAGATTCCTGTGGGTCGTGGGCAGCTTTTGTGCTCGCTCCTGGTATGCCTTGGGGGTGGGTGGTGAATATAAACACAATGTAAAATCATGTAGGCCTAGCTTGGTGACAGTTTAAATTTGCAGTTAGAAGTGGTGGCCCAACAGTTTAGAACAGTCATTCAAGTTAGAACAGACCCAAAGCCCAAAAGAAACAAGGTTTACCTACAAAATGATCGTGGATGGATCAAGCTTTTATTTCTGTGTCTGGGAACCCTGATGGTTGGATCCCCTCCCCCACCCCCTCCCCAAGCTAAGGCAGCTACCCAGAGTCAGAATCCAGCCCACTGCCGGCAGTGGCCCCTACCAGGTCACGTGTCCGACATTCGCTGTTAGCCTCAATAGCCTCCAGTTAAGATTGTGGATGGTTTTGTGCAGAGGTATTTCTGTAGCAAAAAATAAGAAGAATCACTCACAGAGAGTCTGTTGATAGGGCCCTCTTGTCTTTGAGTCCCTAGCAGCCACACCGGGACTGTTGCTGAGCCAGATGGTTAGGAGTCAGGTCTTGACAGCTTCTATAGGACAGCTCTCAGGAGAACATACTAGGTCCTTAGAGGCCTGTGTGCATCTGAAGGACCCTGGTACAGACTGAAGAGGATAGTGATTGTTTTTCTAGATTACCTACAGAGCTTATTTAAATTTGAGGCCAGTTGACTACTTTTTTCCCTTTTTGACTCATATATAAAAACCTTCCCAAACTCACAGCTGGTTCATTTCTATAGGTGGGTGATACATCGTTTGATCTGCCAGAAGCAAATGTTCTCATTCAGATCTCATCTCATGGTGGCTCCCGGCGGCAGGAGGCCCAGAGGCTGGGGCGAGTGCTCCGAGCAAAAAAAGGTACCTCTGCTCCAGGCGGTCTCTCTTTTCAGACCACTTCCGTCAAGTGTCTGTTTGTGATCGTGAGCCTGTGCTCCTGGGCTAGGTAGACCCTGAAGGGGATGGACGGGGGTCTCAAAGCAAGGACCAAGGTCTCCTTGGCCATTGTTATTTCTCATGTGCTGGGGTTGAGCATGTGGATGTTTTCCATGGCAGCTATCTGGGGGTCACAGTCTGAGCTGAGTGTTTGTGTTGGTAGGTAGAGGAACCAGGGAAGCAGTGCGTAATGATGGAGATGTAGAAGGGAGAAAGCAGAGTGTAGACCACCAGTGGAAGTGTAGGAGCTGGCAGCTGTCCCCTGAACCTTGAGTTAAGAGTAAGGAGAGGGCTTGGTAGGAACAGCTTGGGCAGCCACAAGGTGGATACCTTACTCCTAACCTGTGAAGGGTGGTCCCTTGAGTAGCAGCTTACAGCAGGGACATCACAAGCTCAGTGAATGAGGAAGCAAGAGTCATGCTTCCTCTGCTTGTTAACTGCAGTAAAGGAGCCCAGAACCCAATCATGGGCAGAGTTGAGACTGACGTTTCTGCTAAGAGATGGCATCCTCTTAGCAGACCAGGCAGGTCCTAAAACAAGGACACAGGCCCTGTCCTCAAGGAATTCACTAATCTTAGGAAGAACTTGGACTGCTAGGATGTTTGAAAATGACAGGATTAGTGGGCAGGTGTTGTAATTGTACTGTGTTTGAGTATGTTTAGGAAACAGCTATTTGATTGTGTTTGAAATGGAGACAAGGGCAAGTTAGTGGAAATAGCAAACATGGACTTGGGTACCAGACCGACTGTGTGACCTTGGGCAAGTAATTTGACCCTCTGAGCTTTGGTTTCTCATCCAAAGTCAGAGTGACAATCCTTACCTTGCAGGACTGTTAATAATGAGGAATGAGAGTATATAATAGACTGCTGGATAAATCTGACTAGCATATATGAAAGTGATTCATTACTTATTCCTTACTCATCACACACAAACAAAGCTAATTTGAAAATCCCTTTGAATCTGATTGGAATTTTGTTTTTTAAAATACTGTTTGACTCATTTTACAAGGCCAATATTACCCTGATACCAAAGCCAGAAAAGTTCACTACAGAAAAGAAAATGACAGGCCAATATCCAATGAATACAGTTGTAAAAGTCCTCAATAAAATACCAGCAAACCAAATTCAGCAGCATATTAGAAGGATCGTTCACCATGATCAAGTGGGATTTATACCTGGGATGCAAAGGAGGTTCACCATATGCAAATCAGTAAATGTGATATATCACATTAATAGAATTAAAGACAAGATCATATGATCATTTCAATGGATGCAGAAAAAGCATTTGACAAAATTCAACATCTGTTCATGATAAAAACTCTTAACAAAGTAGGTATAGGAGGAAAGTACCTCAACATAATAAAGGCCATATATGACAAGCCCACAGCTAACCTCATACTTAATAGTGAAAGATCTGAAAGCTTTTTCTGTAAGATCAGGAACAAGACAAGGGTGCCCACTCTTCACCAGTCCTATTCAACATTGTACTGGAAGTCCTAACCAAAGCAATTAGGTAAGAAAAAGATATAGAAAGCATGAGAATTGGAAAAGAAGAAGTAAAATTTTCTCTGCAGGTGACATGATTTTATACATAGAAAATCCTGAAGACTTTACCAAAAAAAACTTTTAGATCTAGTCAATGAATTTGGAAAAGTGGCAGGATTCAAAATTAACATACAAAAATCAGTAGTGTTTCTATACGCTAATGACAAATTATCTAAAAAAGAAATAAAATGATTCCATTTACAATAGCATCCAAAACAATAAGATATTGGGGACTTCCCTGGCAATCTAGTGGTTAGGACTCCAAGCTGCAGGGGGCACGGGTTCAATCCCTGGTTGGGGAACGAAGGTCCCACATGCCACACAGCCAAAACAACAAAAAAAAAACCACAATAAAATATTTAGGAATAAATTTAACCAAGGAGGTGAAAGAGCTCTACACCAAAAACTACAAGACATTGATGAGAGAAATGTAAGAAGATAAATGGAAAGTATCCTTTGTACATGGAATGGAAGAATGAATATTGTTAAAATATCTATACTACCCAAAGCCATCTATAGATTCAATGCAATCCCTATCAAGACTCCAGTGGCATTTTTAACAGAAGTAAAAATAACAATCCTAAAGTTTTTGTGGAACCACAAAAGACCCCAAATAGCCAAAGCAAGTTCTGAGAAAGAAGAACATAGCAGGAGGCATCACACTTTTAAGTTATATAGTAAAGCTGCGGTCATCAAAAGAGTATGTTACTGGCATAAAAACAGACATATAGACCAGTGGAACACAATCCAGAGCCCAGAAATTAAACCCATGCATATATGGTCAACTAATATTTGACAAGAGAGCCAAGAATACCCAGTGGAGAAAAGATAGTCTCTTTAATAAATGGTGCTGGGAAAATTGGATATCCACATGTGAAAGAATGAAATTACCCCTGTCTTACACCACTAGCAAAAATTGACTCAAAATGGATTAAAGACTTAAATGTAAGGCTGGAAACTGTACAACTTCTAAAGGAAAACAAAGGAAAAATGCTCCTTGACATGGGTATTGACAGTGTTTTTTTTGGATATTACACCTAAAGCCTAAGCAACAAAATAAAAAATAAGTGGACTACATCAAACTAAAAAGCTTCTTCACAGCAAAAGGAATGATCAACAAAATGAAAAGGCAGCATATGGAATGGGAGAAAATATTTGCAAGTCATATATCTGATAAGGGGTTAATATCCAAATAAATGAAGACCTCATACAACTCAATAGCAAAAAACCCTAATAATCCAATCAAAAACTGGGCAAAGGACCTGAATAGACATGTTTTCCAAAGAAGATGTACAAATAGCCAACAGGTACATGAAAAGGTGCTTAACATCACTAGTTATTAGGGAAATGCAAATCGAAACTACAATGATGGATGTGAACTAAACTTATTGAGGTAATCATTTCACAACATATGTAAGTCAAAGCATTATGCTGTGTACCTTAAACTTATATAGCACTATATGTCAGTTTTATCTCAATAAAACAAAGGGAGAAAAAGGAAAATATTTGATATAATATACTTAGCCCTTTTCTTTGCATCTCTGAACTCTTGTAAGACAAGGAAACAGTTGAATTCAGAGGCAGTACACAGATACTTAACTTACTGACATTTGAACTGTGAAGCAAAAATATTCAGATTTTCCTGCAGGATCAGATTTTATAGGCTACAATATTTTCTGTCCTAGTTACTATGATAATTCTCCTGTTACTGGGTTTTCTCTCTGAGCCTTTTTTTTTAGTAGTAGTTTTAGCATAATGTTTTCAAAAGGGTTATGCATATTATAGCATGTATTAGTACTTCATTCTTTTTTATTGCTGAATAATAGTCCACCTTATAGACATACCACTTTTTTTTTGAGTATTTTTTAAATTTTATTTATTTTTTGGCTGCGCTGGGTCTCTGTTGCTGCGTGTGGGCTTTCTCTAGTTGTGTTGAGCAAGGGCTACTCTTTGTTGCGGTGCATGGGCTTCTCATTGCGGTGATTTCTGTTGTTGCGGAGCATGGGCTCTAGGGTGCATAGGCTTCGGTAGTTGTGGCTCTCAGGCTGTAGAGCGCAGGCTCAGTAGTTGTGGTGCACGGGCTTAGTTGCTCCACATCATGTGGGATCTTCCCGGATCAGGGCTCGAACCTGTGTCCCCTGCATTGGTAGGTGGATTCTTAACCACTGCGCCACCAGGGAAGTCCCTGGACATACCACGTTTTAAAATTCATTTATGCACATTTGGATTGTTTCCACCTTTTGGCTCTTAGAATAATGCTTGGGTCATGTAATAACTTTATGTTTAGCATTTTAATAAACTGCCAGACTGTTTCCAAAGTGGTTGTACCATTTTCCATTCTCACCAGCAGTGTATGAGCATTTCAGTTTCTCCACATCCTTGACAACAACTGTAATCATCTTTTTAAATTCTAGTCATCCTAGTGCCAGGTAGTATTTTGTCATGGTTTTGACTTGCATTTCCCTGATGACTAATGGTATTGAGCTTACATGAATCTTCTTTTTATATCTTCTTTGGGGAACTGTCCATTCAGATCCTTTATCCTTTTTGTAATTGGTTTATTTGTCTTTTCATTGTTGAGTTGTAATAGTTTTTTATATTCCCTAGATTCAAATCTCTTATCAGATGTATGCTTTGTAAATGTTTTCCCCCATTCTGTGGGTTTTCTTTTCACTTTCTTGATGGTGTCCTTTGAAGCACAAAAGATTTTAATTTTGATGAAGTCCTCGTGCAGAATCAGGGCAATGGCCCCTCTGACTGCAGTACTTGCTTTTGAACCCTGGACCCTTAGTTCCTGCCATTCTAACAGCTAATATTGTCCTTTTATGTGCCCTCCCCCAGGGATGGTTGCAGAGGAGTACAATGCCTTCTTCTACTCCCTGGTGTCCCAGGACACACAGGAAATGGCTTACTCAACCAAGCGGCAGAGGTTCTTGGTAGATCAAGGTTATAGCTTTAAGGTATGTAAGCATTTGGTCTCCGGTCAGAGTAGGACCGAGGCTTTTTTGTACCCAGCCCTCCATGAGAAGTGGGGGGCCTCTGTCAGCATGAGCATGGGACAGATCTCAGGCAGGCACAGGACATGAGGGGACATTAGGGTACCTTTGTCCTTGCATGAATTGTGGGAAGCTTTGAAGGAAAAATATTGTGCAGGATCCCTCCTGTTTCTAACTTCTCACAGTGAATGGTCAAAGAATGGGGCCTCTGAAGCAAGAGGCCTGTGGAGTCTCAGCTTGTTAACTTTTTACAGTTGTCTTGCAAAGAAAACATTAGATGTTGGTGGGAAAATGTGCAAGCCTAGTAGGACTTGAGATGAAGGAACTGTGGCCATCACTGTGTTAGTCTGAGCCCCTTGGGGTTACTTTCTCCAGGGGTGCCCCCTCCAGGTAGCTGGGAGAGTCTGCCTTTAGTCATCTGGTAAGCCTGGGCCTCAGTGGGCCTCAGACATCAGAGCCATCCATGTACTGTAAATCTGGTATTTTAATAGTTTGGGAAATTCTAAAGCTTTGGCGAACTTCCATTGGCTAAGGCATTTGCTTTCTTTCCTGTTGATGCAAATACTAAGTTTTTGTTAGGATTTAGTGTCCCAAAGGGTTTTTACTTGTGGTAGTGGGTGGAGGGTGCTGGAAGCAGAGGATTAAAAGGATATCTTAGAACATATAAGTTCCCAGGTTCTTGATTTCTGAAACACTGTAGGATGCCTTTTCAGATACTTTAGGTTGTATCTTTTTGGAATTGGTTTAGGGCAGAACTAAGTGGGGAACTAACAGAGTTCCCTTTATTAGCCTTAGGAAAGAGGATGGCATTGTCCGATCACTCCTCTTACAGTCAGAGGCAGCGACACTTTGCAGACTTCTCGTGCTGAACTCTAGTTCAGGACACTGGGGACAGTTTTTTGAAGGATTTTCATTTTGACCTTTTTATCCATCTGTGTAATGTCCGAGCTGATAATAGCATCCATACCTCCTGAATCCTGGGAGAGTCGTAAGGGTAGCAGAAGCAGCGAATTAGGAAGTGCTCTGGGTTCTTGGACGGGTGAGCTCGACAACATGGTACCTGAGCACATGTTTGTCTGTGTTGGTTGGAGCTGCCTTTGCCTTCCTCACCTCCAGGACTGCCTGCTGAGAGCAGCTAGGTTAGGGTTACCAGAATCAGGACCCTGGTGATCAGGCCAGGGCAGAAGTGTCCCTTATCTGTACTACAGATCTGTGACCACATGAAGGGCTCAGCCAGATCCTTCTAGGAATTTTCTTTTAATTAAAATTATGAGAAGAATTAGAGAGAGAATGAGGAAAAGAAGTTCCCTTTCTGATTCAGTGTTCCCCAACCTTTTTGGCGCCAGGGACTAGTTCCATGGAAGACAATTTTTCCACAGACCGGTGGGGAGATGGGGTAATGCGAGTGATGGGGGGGTGATGGTCCACACGGTAATGCGAGCCGTGGAGAGGGGCAGATGAGGCTTCGCTCGCTCTCCCGCGGCTCACCTCCTGCTGTTCAACCCGGTTCCTAACAGGCAGCGGACCCATACTTGTCCTCAGCCCAGGGGTTGGAGACCCTGCTGTACATAATCAGTCCAAGCTTTCTGCAGGGATAGGTAGGCCTTGTAGTAACTATCTCCAAAGAAATGAAAACCAAATCTCCACCATGCTTTTATCTTTCTCTTCTGGAAAAAAATCGTATAAATCCATCCTTAATATCCTATCATTTGTAAGTGCCCCTCCTGCTGGGAGCCCTGGGTGCCAAGCCCGGAGGTTGAAGGCCTTCTTGAAGGGCAGCCGGCTGTGCCTTTCGGTTTTTGGTCCTTCGTTTACCTGGTGCAAAGTGGGAAAACTACCAGAATGGTTGTTTTAAGATTGCCGAGATCCCTGTTGATCTGTAAGTGATCATTTAGCTGCCATGTGTTGGGAGCAGAGTTTTCTAGAACTTCCTGAACCTCTCCTGCCTTGCAGTCATTAGTTAAGCTCCTTGTTGACAGTGGCTCTGAGGCTGGTCTCTGCACTGCCTAAGAGGAGCTCTCCGTTATTAGCCACCTGCTCTGCTGGGCCCAAGGGGGCAAGTGACCAGACCAGGTGATCCCAGGAGAAGGCGGGATTGGGTCCAGGGAGAGAGAACAACAGGGCTCTGCTCTGCAGGTGATCACAAAGCTTGCCAACATGGAGGAGGAAGAGTTGGCATTTTCCACAAAAGGGGAGCAACAGCAACTCTTACAGAAGGTCCTGGCGGCCACTGACCTGGATGCTGAGGAGGAGGTGGTGGCAGGAGAATTTGGCTCCAAATCCAGCCAGGTGAGTGAGGGGCTGAGGCTGCAGAGGTCAGTTCTCCTGAAGGACAGCGTCTTAGACACACATACGCCTGCAACAGTCCTTTGTGTGTATGTGCGTGTGTGATTTTCTTAAGAACTTGGAACACACAGGAGACTGTAGAGAAGAGAATAATCGAAAACACTCCTGCTAACTTTTCTGTGTGTCTGTCTTGTTTTATGTGTCTGAGCCCACGGCGGGTGTGGTTGGTCTCCTGCTCTGTTCACATAGCAGTCTGGCATAGTATTTGTTAGTATTTGGATGTGGGAGCCCAGGCTCTGCCTAGGGTGGCTACTGGAAGGAGTGTGATGGACCCGGGGCTGCCTTTTTGGCCTTGGGCGCGTCACCTTATCCCTGGCTTCCTCCTCAGTAATGAAACTGAGCCTTCCAGGCTGTAAAATGGGTCTGAGAATCAACTCATATTGTAGTTTCCATACATTCTTTGAAAAATTTAGAGTTCTCTGAAAATGCACAACTTTTCAGTTATTTTGCACATACTTATTGAATGTCTGCTATGTGCCAGGCAAATATAATACGGTATAACTAATGAAAGTATCATTATGAGGAATTCCTATTATGAGGCCCTTCCAAGGAGAGAAGTACCGTTTCATCAGGTGTTTTTGAAACGAAGTTGGTGTTAGAGCTGGAAGGTGAGCGACAGCTGGAACAAGGGAAGAAGGAAGCAGTGTCACCAGGGAGGTGCTGCCCTCCCCGCAGCCTGAGACCTTTCCGTCCCCAGACCTGGGGGTTGGGGGCTGGGTCTCCTCCTGGGCACGCTCCATGGGAGCCCAGGGAAACTTCCTGTTTCTGTGTCTGAAGGGGGTGTCTGGTCAATTCCACCTCACAGTGGGTCACCCAGGGTGAGGCTGTGCAAGGCGTGGCTTCAGTGCCTGTCTGCATATTTTGCTTGGAATCTGGTGCGAGTGGTGTCCCAGGCTTGGGGTCAGACCCTTGACTTGTGTGATTTCTGTTCACACCACACATGCCAAGCAGATGTGGTTATCCCCCTTTTACAGGTGAGTTCATTGAGGTGCAGACATTCAGTGTTTGTCCAAGGCCACCCAGTGAGACACAGAGCCAAGATTCAGGCCCAGGGCTAGAAAGGATTTCTAGTTGATTCAAAGCCTTATGGTAGGGTCTCAGGAGATTTTGAGGGACTCCTGCCCTCACTGTTAAAATTCTGTTCAGAAATAGTCATTAAGATAGGCAGGGTGGTGTATGGCTAGGTACAGGGAATCTGAAGCTGACTGCCTGGGTTCAAGTCCCATCTGTTTCAGAGTTGTGTGATCTTGGACAAATACTTCATTTCTCTGTGTCTCTTTCCTCTTCTGTAAGACGGGGATTATAATGGTTGTGAGGATTAGATGAGGTAAGACACGTAAATAAGTATAAGCTGCTTAGAACAATGCCTGAGACATACTGAGTGGTCAGTAAATGTTATTTTAAAAATAATAAAGTCTATGAAACTTTTATAAGTTTTATAAATTTATCTTATTATGATTATACATGTTATAGGAGGAGGGTGTTTTGCTTTGTAAACTAATGGTGGGCCGGGTCGCCCTGCAGGTGTCTCGGCGCTTCGGCACGATGAGCTCCATGTCTGGGGCCGACGACACAGTGTACATGGAGTACCACTCGTCACGGAGCAAGGCTTCCACTAAGCATGTGCACCCGCTTTTCAAGCGCTTCAGGAAATGACGCCCATAGGGTCACGTAGGTGAGGCTCAGGTGCCTAGCACCAGCATTGGAAAAGGGATTTTAAACGTAGCATTTTCTTGCCACATCTGTGTTCCTTCCAGTAGCATCGGCCAAACCAATCTAGATTCAATATCTGTTGACTGTGTTGAAGAAAATACGTCAAGAGCTTGATTCTGTCTTCTTGGGCATTCCAGGGTTTGAAAGTGGGAGTACTGTATTTTTTGCTTTTTTCAGACCACTTTTCAAACTTGTTGGGGGAGTGGTCATTCCTGTACATAAAAGTTTGTAATATTTAGGTGTATTTATCTTACTATTCTGAATAAACAGCACTGGGATGTTTAACCACTCTTCATCATATGCCTTGTTCTTACACCTTGTCACAGGCATGCGCTATGTCTAGATGACAGACCTCCATGAGGGCTCCACTTGGTGGCAGGCCCAGAGGAATTAGATGGGGCCCATCCACAGGGACCACCAGAGAGGCGAGAAGACTTGCCTGTTAGTGTGCAGTGTTGACAGGGGACGGTGGTACAAAGCGATAGAGGAGCTTGAGCAGTTTGCAGTGCTGCCTGGCCCCTCCCTGTTCAGCTCAGGTGGGTTCCATGGGAGGCACCCACAGCTGTAGGTCCTCTAGGTCACCCGAAGGCCATCACCTTCGTAGGGAGCCACAGTGCACATAGCTCCTGATGGTTGATCTTCGCTGAGAGAATCAACTCTTATTTCTGCCCCCCCAGATACATTGTTGATATGGCTGGGAGGCTGGATTCCTCTTCTAATAGCAGTTTAGTACCCTTGGAACTTTTTTTTTTTTTTGTGTGGTACGCGGGCCTCTCACTTTTGTGGTCTCTCCCGTTGCGGAGCACAGGCACCGGACGCGCAGGCTCAGTGGCCATGGCTTACGGGCCCAGCTGCTCCGCGGCATGTGGGATCTTCCCGGACCGGGGCACGAACCCGCGTCCCCTGCATCGGCAGGTGGACTCTCAACCACTGCGCCACCAGGGAAGCCTTACCCTTGGATCTTTAATGGCTGGTTCCTTTATTCTGAAAGATGTCTGGGCTTTTCTTCTCTGTTCCTGGTATGAAAGAAAAGGTGTTCAGGAAAAGACACACGAGGCAGGATTGGTCCATAGAAGACAGGCAGACACGCACAGGCACAGGTCATGAAGAAGAATGTGTTATTTTGAGGAGGCTCGTTCTAGGACGCGGCAGCCCCGCACCCGGGGAGTGTTGGAAGCCTGTGCTAACTAAGGCTGCTCGACTTGGAGCCCCGCCCACCCAGGCCGCCTGGCAGCAGTGTGCCCAGCCGTCATCGCCCACGCAGGGAGAAGACCACTTTCATTTTGTCAAGAGTCCTTTGGAGCAAGAGCCACCTTCCCTGAGCCGACCTTTTGGGGACAAACACACTCTCCCAGTCTGGCCAGCAGTCGGTGCTGACCCGTGGAGAGCCGCTGTGTCCGTGCAAACCCTGGCAATGGCCCCTGGCAGCCAGACCTGAGGCCTGTGCTCAGGCACATCCGTGCTAAGGCCACTCACCCCAGTGGGTGGCACCCATATGTCACAGACCGGATTATAACCAGTATTATTTCCAGATTCTCATATCCTGTCATGCTTGAGATACTCAAGCAATGCCAAGCACTTCGTGTATCTCCTTGTTGCTCACTGTTTTCTTGTTCTCTAACCTGTCTACAGATAACGTTGAATTTTACCCAAGCCATGTGATCCTGGAAAACTGGGACTTTCAAAGAACAACACACCCACCCGCCCCACCCCTCACCCCCGCCATCTTTTGTGTTCTGGAAAACAGCTTACTGCAAAAAACCACCTTTCCGAATATGTCTGAGATAAGGCTCATGGGTGCCCTCCTTGTCTACCAGGGACAAGGCCAGAAACAGACCTTCCAGATTCCCATTCTTTGCTTGGAATGATTAGCTGAAGCGCTTGTCCCCACTGATCAATTGGAACAAAATGCTTGTTAACCAAACCTTGGTTAAGATTCTCTCCTTTCTGCAGGCCCCTGACTTTTGGCCCACGCTCAACCTACAGCCCCTCCTGAGTCCAGTGGGACTCAGGGTAAAACGCTGTCTGATCTGCCATCTGCCATTGCCACTCCCATTCATCCCACTTCCTCAGCCCCTCCTGTGTTTACTCCTCCCTATAAGGGAAAAACGTGTTTGCTTAACTCTTGAGATGCTTGCTGATCATATGGTCAGTGTGTTCTCCCTGTTGTAATAGCTGCCCTCCCCTTTGCAGCAATCCTTTCAAATAAAGTCTCTCCTTGCCAAGTCTGGATTCGTTTTTTATTTGACACCAGGTAACAAATTCCTGTTTATTCTCTAAAAGTAAGTTGAGACGTATAATCTCCAGGAAACCTAACTCCTGCGCCTACCCCTAAAAGTGTTTACTGTGCTATGTTCTTTATGCTGTCCTTTTTTTTTTCATTTTTGTTTTTTACATTTTTGTATCCTGTTGGTTTGAGTTCTATGTGTACCCCAATATCTGGCATATAGTAGGTATCCAGTGACTATTGAATTGGACTCTTTTCAAAGTTTATGGACTTAAAATAAAAGGAACACAATAACCCTGCCTGCTTAACACCTTGAGGGAAGTTGTGAGGGAACCTCTCACTGGTAACCATCTATCCTGTTACCTTCTTGCTGCCTTTTCCCTGAACCAGCCCTTATACCCCACAGCAGATGGAATTTATAGGACAAAGTACCAAATAGGAGAGCTGCACAAAGAGATTTGCTGATGGGCCCTGAGTCTTCCACTGAGCCCTGCTCTGCGCATGCATGTAAAGAAGCTACCCAAGGCTGGGGAAGGAACCACATGAAAGGGTCAGGGGGAGGTTATCCAAGGCCTGGACTATTCCTGTTCCCACCAGCCAGACTGAAAATCCTCAACTCACAGGGCATCTGGTGGAGTGTTCAGCAAGGTTTTGCTTCAGTTTTGCGGAAAGTTAGACCTAAACTAATGCTGCATGAGTCCTAACAAAAGTTTGAAGGCAAGACCCAAAAGGATCCAATTATTTCCAAGTAACTTACTACAATCCAGGACAAAGCTAATTACTACAGCACAAAAGTATCTAGCAACCAATAAGGTAAAACTCGCAGTATCTGATGTCCAATCAGAAATTACCAGGCAAGCAAAGAGACAGGAAAATACAACTCATAATGAAAAGACTTGTTTCCATACTCTCTCTGACATTTCTTATTTGCTTGCTCTGACAAAGTAAGCTGCCCAATGGAGAGGCCCACATGGCAAGGAATGGAGGAAGCCTCAGTCCAATGGCCCACGGTGGACTGAATCCTGCCAGTACTCACAGGAGTGAACTTGGAAACTGTTCCTCTCTTGGTTGAGCCTACAACCAATGACTACATTGGTTAGATGACTACAGCCCTAACCTACCCCTTGATTGTATCCTGTGAGAGACATGAACCAGAGGACACAGCTAAGGTCCTGGATCCTGATGCACAGAAACTGTGAGATAATAAATGTTGTCATTTTAAGCCACAAAATTTTAAATTTTAAAAAATTTTAAATTAAAAAATGTCATTATCTACATCCCTTTTTTTTTTTTTTTTTTTTTTTTTGTGGTACGCGGGCCTCTCACTGCTGTGGCTTCTCCCGTTGCAGAGCACAGACTCCAGATGCGGAGGCCCAGTGGCCATGGCTCACGGGCCCAGCTGCTCTGTGGCATGTGGGATCTTCCCAGACCGGGGCACGAACCCTTGTCCCCTGCATCGGCAGGCGGATTCTCAACCACTGCGCCACCAGGGAAGCCCTCTACATCCCTTTTTTAAGAAAGAGAATTGATTGCTAAGTTCTGGAGATGGATCGTGGTCATGGTTGCCCATGATTACAAAGCAATAGATAACTATTATAGATTTTGGTACCAAGAGTGGGATGCTGTTGTAACAAATACCCAAAAATGTGCAAGTGGCTTTGGAACTAAGAAGTGCGGAGAGGCTGGATTTTTCGGAACATGTTAGAGATTGCCTAAATTGCCTTCAACAGACTATTAGTGGAAATCTGGACTTTGAGAACACTGTCAGTGAGTCCTTAAAAGGAAGTGAAGAAGCTGCTATTGGAAACTGGAGGAAGGGGGATCTCTATTACACAGTGGCCAAAAATTTAGTGGCACTGTCATCTGCAGTTATATGGAAAGCAGAATGTGTCCAATGAACTTTGTGGTCTAGATTTGCAAGATTTGCAAGCAAAATGTTCAAGTAGCCAGCTGATTTCTACTTGCTGCTTAAATAGTAAAATGTGAAAGGAGAGAGAAAAAGTGAGGGCTGAACTGTTTTTAGAAAGGAGCCAGATAGGACACTTTTTGTGCAGGGAAACACAGATAAAAATGGCAGACTATGTTCTATGACCACAGTGGAATTAAATTTAAAATCAGTAAAAGAAAGATCTGTCTGAAACCCCCAAATATTTGATGAGATTTCTTATTAAAAACTATGCAATCAAGAAGACTATCGAGAAATATCTTTTAAGTATTGAAAGAAAAAAAACAACAACTTAGAATTCTGTACCTAGCGAAAAGATCTTTCACATTTCCCATTAAGCACCACTTTCATTACATCCCACAAATTTTGATAAGTTGTATTTTTATTTTCATTTAGTTTGAAATGTTTTAAAATTTATCTTGAGACTTCTTTGATTCATGAATTATTTAGAAGTGTTTTGTTTAATCTCCAATTATCTGAGGGTTTTCTAGATATTTTTCTGTTAATGATTTCTAATTTAATTCTGTTGTGGTCTGATAGCATATTTCTATTCTTTTAAATTTGTTAAGGTGTATTTTACTGCCAAGAATATGGTCTATCCATATATACACTAATATGTATAAAATAGATAACTAATAAGAACCTGCTGTATAAAAATTTTTTTAAAATTCCACTTTGCTTGTTGTTATGGTTGAAAATAATACTGGAATTTTTACTGTGTGTAGTCGGGGGAAAAAGAATATGGTCTATCTTGGTGAATGTTCTGTGTGGGCTTGAGAAAAATGTGTATTCTGTTGTTTGATGAAGTCATAGATAGATGTCAGTTAGATCCAGTTTGATTGATGGTGCTGTTCATTTTAACTACATAATACTGATTTTCTGGCTGTTGGATCTGTCAATTCCTGATACAAGGGTGTTGAAAGCTCTAACTATAATAATCAATTCATCTATTTCTCCTTGCAGTTCTATCAGTTTTTTCCTCATGTGTTTTGACACTGTTGTTAGGCACAGACACAGTAAGTATCATTTTGTCTTCTTAGAGAATGACATCTTTATTATTACCTAATGCCCCTCTCTATGCCTAATAATTTTTCCTTATATTGAAGTCCATTTTGTCTGAAATTAATATAACTACTCCAGCATTTTAAAAAAGTGTAAGCATGGTGTATCTTTCTCCATCCCTTTTTTCCAATATATCTATATGTAAAGTGAGTTTCTTGGAGAAAACATATAGTTGGGTCTTGTTTTTTTATCCACTTTGACAGTTTCTGTCTTCTAAGTGTTGTATTTAGACCAATGATATATATATATTTTTATGTTGTAATTATTTGTTTTTTTTCTTTCTTTTTTTTAACATCTTTATTGGAGTATAATTGCTTTACAATGGTGTGTATAACAAAGTGAATCAGCTATACATATACATATATCCCCATAACTCTTCCTTCTTGTGTCTGCCTCCCTCCCACTCTCCTTATCCCACCCCTCTAGGTGTAGACCATTGATATTTAAAGTGATTATTGATATGGTTGGATTGATACCTTACTATATTTGTTTACTGTTTTGTATTCCTTGCCCTTATTCTTTGCTTCTCTTGTTTTTCACTCTTTTTCTGCCTTCTCTTTTTTTTTTTTGTGGTACGCAGGCCTCTCACTGTTGTGGCCTCTCCCGTTGCGGAGCACAGGCTCCGGACGCGCAGGCTCAGCGGCCATGGCTCACGGGCCCAGCCGCTCCGTGGCATGTGGGATCTTCCTGGACCGGGGCACGAACCTGTGTCCCCTGCATCTGCAGGCGGACTCTCAACCACTGTGCCACCAGGGAAGCCCCTGCCTTCTCTGGTTTTAATTGAACATTTTATAGAATTTTATTTTCTCTCCTCTCAGCATATCAATAATACTTTTTTGTTTGCATTTTTAAGTGATTGCCTTTGCAATATTCATTTACAACTAATTCAAGTCTTTTTTCAAATAACAGTTTACCAATTCACAGGTCATGCAAGTACCTTATAACCAAGTATTCCTAAATCTTCCCTTCTGTCCCTTATAACATTGCTGTCGTTTGTTTCACTGATCCATAATCTATCATCACTGGATACTTTGTTGCTATTAAAAAAACCCAAAACTGTTATCTATTAGGTCAATTAATAATAATAAAAATAAAAGATTTTACTTTATCTTCATTTATTCTTTCTCTAAGCTTTTCCTTTCTTTATGTAGATCCAAATTTTTGACCTACATTATTTTCTTTCTTTCTGAAGAATTTTGTGTAACATTTCTTGCAAAATAGGTCAAATGGTGACAAATTTCCTCATTTTTTTTTGTTTAGAAAGTTTTTATTTCTCCTTTTTGTTTTGACCACATTTGTGCAGCATGCAGGATCTTAATTTCCTGACTAGGGATTGAAACTGTGCTCCTGCAGTGGAAGCACAGAGTCTTAACCACTGGGCCACCATGGAAATCCCTCTCACTTTTTAAGGATGATTTTTTCTGGGTACAGAATTTTAGGTTGGTGGGTTTTTCCCCAACACCTTAAAATATTTTACACCACCCCTTTTTGCTTGTATGTTTTCTGAAGAGAAGTCTGATGTAATTATTATACTTGTTTCCTCAATAGGTAAGGTGTGTTTTTCCTTTGGCTTCTTTCAAGCTTTTCTGTTTGTCTTTGATTTCCTGCAGTTTGAATATGATATGTCTAGGTATTGGATTTTTTTTTTTTTTTGGTGTTTATACTGCTTGGTATTTTCTGAGCTTTTGGATGAGTAGTTTGGTGTCTGTCATTACTTTTGGAAAGTTCTGTCATTATTACTTCAAATATTTATTTTGTTCCTTTCTTTTTTTTTTTTTGTATCCCGATTATACATATGTAATACCCATAGTTCCTGGGTATTCTGTTGTCTTTTTCATTCTTATTTCTCTTTGTATTTCAGTCTTAGAAATTTCTGTTGTCGTTTCCTCAAGTTCACTGATTCTTTCCTGGGTTGAGTCCAGTCTATTGATAAGCCTGTCAAAGGCATTCTTCATTTCTTTATAGTGTGTTTTGTATTTCTAGCATTTCCTTTCAGTTCTTTCTTAGTGTTTCCATCTCTCCTATTCCACCTATTCTTTCATGTTGTCTACTTTTTTCACTTATCATATTAATCATAGTTATTTAAAATTCACAGTCTGATAATACCCACATCTCTGCCATGTCTGAGTCTGGTTCTGATGCTTGCTCTGTCTCTTCAAAGTGCTGTTTTTTAGGATGCCTTGTAATTTTTTGTTGAAAGCCTAACATGATGTACTGGGTAAAAGGAACTGAGGTAAATAGGCCATCAGCGTGAGGCTTTATTTACCTGGCCAAGATTTAGGCTGTGTTTACTATTTTTGTAGCTGTAAGTGTCAGAGGCTAAATTTCCGCCAGTTTTCTTGGGTTTGTCTCCTTTATCACACAGGAGACCTATCCATGTGCTGGTAAGATTTGGGGAAGGGGATTCTCTAATCTTATGATTAGGTCTATTCTTTTAGTGAGACCACGCCCCTGTTCTGTGACCTTCTGAAGTGCTTCTCAGCTTTCCCCCCACTTATATAGGACAGGAAGCCCAGAGTGGGGCTGCAGTTGGGTATTTCCCTTCCTTGAGCTTGGCTAGGCTCTCATAAAACCTCAGGCAGGCTCTGGTAAAATAGTTTCTCTTGAAAGCCTTGTTAAGAAGAACAGAGTCGTTTGGTATATTTTCTCTCCCCTTCTGGCAGTATGGGGGGATTTTTCTCTGATCTTCATTGAAAGAACCTGGTAGAGCTCCTGGAGGTGAAACTCAGGAAAGTATGGGTCCTCCCTAAGGCTGAAACCCCTGGTATTTTTACAAGCTCTTCCAGATCGAGCCTCCAACAATTCATCAATTATGGTTTAAGTTTCCCTGGTACTGGTTCCCACAGAGGTTGTGCTCTTGGGCTTCATCTTTGGTAAGCTGTGATTCTTCGTATCCATCTGTTGGTTTCACCAATTTATGGGACAGCAGTTTGCCTGTGACCTCAGTCCTCTGCTGGATCTAAGAAAAAAATTATTTTCAGTTTTTTAAGCATTTTTATTGTTGTAGTATGGGAGCAGTGACTTCTGAGCTCCTTACCTGCCAGATTGGAAACTGGAAATCTGGGTTGTCATTTCACATCCTTTTTTAAAAAAATTTTTAATTAATTAATTTTATTTATTTACTTTTTAAAATTAATTTTTATTGGAGTATGGTTGCTTTTCACTTCACATTCTTGATAGTGCCCTTTGAAACATGAAAGTTTTTAATTCTGATGAGCTACAACTTACTTTTTCTTTTGTTGTTTGTGCTTTGGTGTCCTGTCTAAGAAACCATTGCCAAATCCAAGACCATGAACATTTACCCCTATGTTTCCTTCTAAGTGTTTTATAGTTTGGCTTTATATTTAGATGTTTGGTCTATTTTGAGTTGATTTTTGAAGTAGGAGTGTAACGTTCTTTTGCACGTGGATATCCAGTTGTCCGAGCACCATTTGTTGAGAAGACTATTTGTTCCCCATTTAACTGTATTGGCACTCTTATAAAAAAAGCAAATTGACTCTAGATGTATGGGTTTATTTCTGGACTCTAAATTCTGTTCCATTAATGTAGATGTCTATTATTATTCCAGTAACACATCATCTTGATTACATAGTAATCCTGATTATGTAAGTTTTGAAATGAAGAAGTATGAGTCCTCCAACTTTGTTCTTCTTTTTCAAGATTGTTTTGGCTATTCTTGCATTTCCACACAAAGTTTAGCTTTAGCTTATCAATATCTGCAAAAAATGGCAGCTGAGATTTTGATAGGGACTACATTAAATCAGTAGATTAATTTGGGGATTATTGTTATCTTAATAATATTGTCTTTCCGATTCATATATATGGATGTTTTTCCATTTATTTAAGTGTTCTAAAATATCTTTCAACAATGTTTTACAGTTTTCAGTGTCCAAGTCTTGTACTTCTTTTGTTAAATTTATTCTTAAGTATTTTATTCTTTTTGATGCTATTATAAGTAGAATTGTTTTCTTAATTTCATTTTTGGATATTTCATTGCTTATATATAGAAATACAAGCATTTTGTATACTGACCTTGTGCCCTACAATTTTGCTGAACTCATTTATTAGCTCAAATAGTTGTTTGTGTATGTGTGAATGTCTTACACTTTTCTATTATATATAAGATCATGTCATCTGCAAGCAGAGATAGTGTTACTTCTTTCTTCCCAGTGTGGATGCCTTTTTATTTCTTTTTCTTGTCTAATTGCTCTGGCTAGAACCTCCAGTGCAATGTTGAAATGTTGAATAGAGGTGGCAAGAGCAGACATCCTTGTCTTGTTTTTGATTAGGGAGAAAGCTTTAGTCTTTCTTCATTAAATATGAAATCTTTTTTTTTTTTTTTTTTTTTTTTGGTGGTACGCGGGCCTCTCACTGTTGCAGCCTCTCCCGTTGTGGAGCACAGGCTCTGGACGCGCAGGCCCAGCGGCCATGGCTCACGGGCCCAGCCGCTCCATGGCATGTGGGATCTTCCTGGACCGGGGCACGAACCCGCGTCCCCTGCATTGGCAGGCGGATTCTCAACCACTGCGCCACCAGGGAAGCCCATGAAATCATTTTTTAATGGATGCCTTTTACCAGGCACCTGATTATTATTATCTCCATTTTTCAGATGAGGAAACTGGGGCTTAGAGAGGTTGACTAAATTGTCAGATCACATAGCTGGTAACTAGAAGACTCAGGATTTGAACCTGTTTGGTTTTCTCCAAAGGCTTTTTCTTGGTAGTTCCCCCTCTGCCTGAGAGTAGCCAGCAAGGGGAGAGAGCCCTGGAAAAGAAGGGGAGCAGTGAGGGCTCGGTGGGTAGAAGATTGAACTTTCTCCACACTACCACTGACCATTCTAATACCATGTCCACCTCCCACCCTGAGACAGTGGCACATTCACTGTGTGGCCTGTCTCTTTGCTTTTTCATCAGCAGCCATTGCTGAACATTGGCGACATTCTCTGCCATCTGAGGTAGGTCCTGCTGCTGTCTCTGCCTCTTCTCCAGAGGGCTGGGGAGTCCAAGATAAAACGTTTGCTAGGAAATTAATATGTTGGGTGCAAAGAAATGCAGTACTGTTTCTTCTCCAGCCACACAATATTGCTTCACAAAATGCTAGGGCATTTTTCAGAGACCATTTACTCCCCAGGCTTTGCCCTCAGGTTATGGAACCTCTGGGGCAGTTTCTTCATTTATAAAATAGGGATTTTTATGAGAATTAATTGAGACACTGTGTAAAGAGCTCTGTATAATGCCTGACATGTAGTAAAGGCTCAATAAATGGTAATTATTATTATTTTAACACTTTTCCTTCCACAGTTCAAAGGAGAACAGTTTAATTTTCAGTAAGCTGTTGCATGCTGAATACTGGTCAGTGTGCATTTCAGTGCCTACATTCCTCTTACTTTGGGCCCTACTCTGAATGCTGAGAAGATTTTCATGGACAGTGGGAACTTCAACAGTTCTTCCCATTGGCCTAACAAGGCCGCCATGGAGTTAGGGTGACTTTATGGAGAAATACTAATTCTTAGTCTAGGTGGAGGACTGTGGATCTTTATGGTAAGTAAAATGCCAACAAAGCAATGGTGGGAACCGCAGACCTGAGCCCCAGAGGATAAGTGAGTTGAGAGTCAGCCGGAATGTCTGCTTCTCCTCCTATTTCCATCAGGCACCCCTGTCCCGGGAGCTCCAACGCATGAAAGACCCTGAGGTCTCCTGGTCACTGCTTGGCTCCTCTGGAAGCCCTGTCCTTGGGCACGTGGGGAGGGAAGGGCAGGGATGGCAGGATGCTGCCTCCTACACCAGATACCAGGCACACCTGCGCCCTTGCCGGGATGTCAGTCAGCCTTTGTACGCTTTCTGCCCTGCAGGTCAGGACGAAGCTCAGAGATGAGCTGTGCTGCCTGGAGTCCCTGGGCCATGCCACCTCCATTCTAAGACCTAGTGCTGTGTTGCATCGTGCTGTGTGGTGCTGAGCCCAGATTCACACCACCGCTGTCCACTGAACAAGACTGTGGTAGAGACCACCAAGGCCTCGGGGCTTCCCTCTGTCATCGTCTAGGATGGCCTTGCCATTGCCTCAGTCCTGAAGGCTCTGCAGACTTGTTCCTCTCTGCTCTGCATGGGTCCTGATGCCTCACACAAGCCATGGCACACAGGACGCAGGTACTTTGTATATTAACATTTTGTTGTCCAACAAATGGATTCCCTACAACAAATAGGGAACAGAGGCTCACATAAATTAAGTAGCTTGCAAGCTTCATGTTATTGGCTTCTAAATTGCCTAGAATAGCTTATTCAAGGCTTGCTTTCTACTGTGTTTTAAGAGCATCAACTTTTCCCTTAACTTGAGAAGGGCAGAGGATGTGGCCACGGATGGGGTTTCACTTTAGGATTCTTTTCTTGGACGGGTCACTTAAATCCTGGCACTCACATTCCCTGTTTGAAAGTACAATAGCAATAACAATACGAATATCTGATTTGTGTACAGTACTTTATAGTTTGCAACATATGTGATTTCCAGTTGACCTGTCCAACAACCCTTTGGCTAGACAGATCAGTGATTGATTCCTAGAGATTTACTAGAGTGATTTGCCCAAAGTCATCTGGCAGTCAAGGGCCCAGGATATTTCTAGTTTTGACTCCCAGCCCCATGCTCTCTCCACCTTCTTGCCCTGCCTCTTTCCTTACGTCCACTGATAGCAATCATAGTTAGGTCTGGAAATATCATATGATGTATTTCATCCACCACAGAATTTGATGAGGCTACAGTGAACTTGTTGTGATCTGTGATTGTTGAGCTCCTCCTGTGTGAAGATCACTAGGCTAAGAGCTGTGGGAACTACCAGGAAACGTTGACTAAAATGTGCACTCATCCACCTGGACACCCATTCCCACGCACTTTATCCACTGAGCCATAATTTCACATCGACTCTTTTTGATGCACAGTTTTATGAGTCTAGACAAACACATGCAGTTGTGTAACTGTCGCCACAGTGGGGACATCTAATGACTTCATCACCCCCCCAAATTCCCTTATGCTCCTTTATAGTCAACCCCAGCTACTCCCTTGTCCAAAATATCCTATCCTTGGAATCATACAGGAGGCAGCCTTCTGAGTCAGGCTTCTTCCCCTTAGCATAATGCATTTAGGATTTACATGCTGTTTCATTACCAGTGGTTTGTTCCTTTTTATTTCTGAGTAGTATTCCATTATAGGGATGTACTATAGCTTGTTCATCATTCTGATCAATGAAGGACGCTTAAGTTGTTTCCAGTTTGGGGCGATTATGAATAAAGTCCCTCTAAACATTCATGAACATGGTTCTGTGTGAATGAGCACATAGGAATGAGAATGCTGGCTTTGCAGTCCATTTTTATGCCCTCAACACTTTCTTGCCCTTTTTAGGACTGATTTTAGGACTTGTCTCATCTTAGTCACTGGTTTGTCAGCGTAGAGCCCACAGTGGGCTACATGGATTCCCAGCGAATCCCACCTGGAAGATCCCAGAATAGGGGGTTCTCCTTCTGGACCTCCCCGCACCATCCCTCACCCCACAGGTAATGTCTGGCTTCTTCTCTGCCTGTTAAATTGTTACCAACCAGGGTTCTTGGCCTCCTTAATAAATAGAAATTGATAAGAGGCCAGGCAAGGCTTTATTGGGGCCCCTGCTAGAGCAGGAGGGAGCGAGAACAGCCAACAGTTTCCCTTGCTTGCTCCCTCCCCGACGGGGGGTGTGGGGTGTGGGGAGTGAACTGGTTCCTTATATGGGGTGAGGGTAGGGGTGGGCCCAGGGGTCGGGCGGGAGGGGCGGCTGAGGTGCTCTGCCCACCCCCTTGGTGGTGCTGTGTGCAGCAGGCATGTGCGGTGCCCTGCTTTTGCTCCCAGCTCTTCAGAAGTGGCAGCTGGGATTTTTGGTCTTTTTGTACCTTGTTGTCCATAATTTGCCCCAACTGCACATGCATGCAGTTATTTTAATTCCTATGGTTTCTTTGTATTTTGTTGCTCGAGATGTATGTCCAGGTGCTAGCACTGCAGCACGGATTCATCTAACTGCTGGGAAGTAGTCTGGCTAATGTCAAAGTCATGTTTTACCATTGCAGGAAATGTTTCCATTTGATAAGTTGGTGGTGTAGTAGTGGTGATGGGATTTCTTTATTTTGCTGACTGAAACAGAAATTTGTTTGGACATTTTTAAGTGTCACCATATGTATTAGCTCTGTCTTAGGCTTGGGGGAATCCAACCACGAGTGAGACACAGTCCCAGCCCTCGAGAGGTTTATAGTCCTAGACTCAGGCTAGGGAGCTGTTACATAAACAAGCAAGCCCTGTCCAGGGATAGAGGGTTACAGATCGACGAGGGACACCAGGCAACCTGCTGATAATTTCATTTCCGATGTCTACAGGAAGAAAACAGGCTGGTAAGGTCAATTTAAATGTTTGATACATTGAGAGTTCACTCTCTTATTGTAAATTCATCATTTAAGTTACTCAGAGTTTAATCATATTGAAAGTTCCCATCCGTATCAATCAGGTATTCTCCTTCATGAGGCTCTGACTGAACGGAACCTCTGAATCTGTAAGACTGAGGACCTCACCCTGAGCCATGATTAATTCACCAGGTAAACACCATTTTGTAAAGGGGAAAAAAGTGCCAACTCACCTACCTGAGAAGTTAGGGAGGGGATGATAGGTTCCTTCTGGGAAGCTGGGCTCCAGTGTCTCAGATGAGGGTGTCAGGGCTCTCCCGCCTTTGTCTGCAAAGCCCCAGTTGGGTGCCTCTGTGTGTGACAGCTGGCTCACAGGGGGTGACAGACTGCAGCCCCCAAAGAAGACAGTGTCTGCACCGATTGCTCTAGCAAAGTCCCTGGAGGGCTCTGGCCACCCTGGAGTCAGGGACTCCCCCCTGCAGCCTGCCCCATCCAAACTGAGGTAGGAGACAGATGGGCCCCTGGGCTGAGCAGCTGGGGAGCTTGACAGACAGAGTAAAGTGGAGCTCTGTTTTCCCTAAACACGCCAGGGACAAAGTTAATGGCAGGAGCTGAGCTCTGCTGGAGTAAAGAGCTAGGAGGACCACATCTATCACTCCTGAGGTCAAGGAGACCTCCCCGACTGCACACGTGCAGGGAGGCTCCTCTGGGGTCAAAAGGGGAGGGAGCGCCATCCCACAGTAGGTGTTGTCAACCTCCCTGTAAGCCTCCATGCTGGAATCCATCTTGGCAAAAAGATGTGCACGCATATTGTAGGGAGGGCCCTAAAGACCACTCCGATGTGGGAAAAGAAGAGGGCTAATTGGCCACAGGAAGAACTGCCCCGTATTAGTGATTTAAATCACCTCTCTGGCAGGCTTCTCATTCGGGACACATCCACTCTTCTCTGGGTGTGTATTTCTGCCTTGCTTTTGTCTTAAATAAACAAACCGTTTCTCTGTGTGCTCTCCCACACGTTGTGCTGTGTCTCTAATAATAAACTTTGTGCCCATTTTTGCAGTTTTTGCTTCCTTGAAACAGGATTCCTGCTTTTCATCCAGGCTCCTCAGGTTCAGTCTCTGGGTAGGGAGATAAGATCCTGCTTCAAGACTGCTCACTGCTGTCTCTCGGAGAACAAAACCCCTTGGACCAAGCACTTTCCAACAGGGCAGCTTTGACACGGGGAGGGGTGGCTCTACAAAGGAAAGGAGAGTGAGTGAACACCACTCACCTCCTCCTGAGGCCTTCTAGAGACAAGCAAGGGGCCTCCTGCCTTCCTTTCAGGATGTACTACAAAGTCTCATTCTGTGTTACCTATCTACAGCATTAGTATGTGAGAAATGGTGAAAGCCATGAAGCACGTGCCCTCCTAACGCAACCAGTGCTGGCCTTTTCCCAATTCTCTTCACTTACACGCAAAGCAGGTGCAGTGAAAGGAAACTCCTAAGCCGATTTGGATCCCAGTGTTAACTCTGGTCCTACTAAGTCGACGCTTTGGAGCATCTCTGGAGCCTGCTTCCTCAGTCACGGGGTAGTCTTAAAGAGGTGGATTAAGGGGTGCAGAAGTGCCTACGATAGTGCCTGATGCTCAATACATGTCTACTAAATATGTATTTGGCCTGTAGTAAACACTTGTGTTTAACGCATGTATTTACATGTAAACACATGTATTCAATAATACGACTACACATATTACCCACGTGTTTGGCAGCTTAACAACTGCTTCTAAGGCTTTGCTGGTTGATGAACCCCACTGGAGAATTCCCACATAGCTTTCTCTCTCTCTCTCTTTTTTTTTTTTTTTTGGCCGAAGTGCACGGCTTGCGGGATCTCAGTCCAGGGATTGAACCCGGACCATGGCAGTGAAAGCCCCAAGTCCTAACCACTGGACCACCAGGGAAGTCCCCCCACATACCTTTGTAGGAAGAGGTAGTTTTTCCTCTTTGCCTGAACTAACAGGGATTGTTGTGGCCGGGTGTCAGCAGTGGCTTCAATAGCACCTTCTTATTCACAGGAAGGAGGATTTGAGAACTCTCAGTTCTGGAATAACTTTGTCTTATTTTCTTGCTGTTTTGTCTTTTTACCGATGGGTCTGGGGAATAAACAAGACCACACCATTAATTCTTTTTTAAAAAACATCATTGATTCTTCAAATGAAAAATGAAACCAGACAGTGGGCAAGGAATCCAAGCATAGGAAGCGAGCATGGGACCATGACCAGCAAGCTTGGGTTTTGGAATTCAGAACCTTGCTTTCTAGAATGTCTTGTACTTAGTTATCTTTTCCGAGATACAGTTGGATCATTCCTGTTCTATTCCAAGAATACTTCATTGAACTTTGCTTACGGAACAGCTCCCATATTCCAGTTCTGCATCCTGAGATGTATCTGAGGTTGCCTTGATTAGAGTTTTGAGAGATGTTAAATACTATCTCTTGGTTTTACTTCCACAGATGACTAATAATTTGTGTGTTTATTTGTCTTACTTTCAGAGGGCAATCTTATTTTCCTTTTTTGTTGGGTAAAGGCAGCTCATTGTTTCCCTATGTACTGCCAACAGACTGGTTTTCTTGAGGGAAAACATCTGTACAAAGTCTGGTTTCAGGTCAGACTTGGACAGATGGTGCTGTTCTGTCTCCTTGAAGTTGGGGGGAGAAAAGGAACAAACACATGGATGGTATTTTCCTATTCTGGAAAAAAATGTTTTCAGTTATTTTTTACTTATGTTTAAGATTCTTATAACATTCCATCCTTTATTTCCTCCCCACTAGAGTTCCCCACAGCTATGAGATTCATTTGTTTTAAATAACCTTTTTTTTAAGAAAAATAAAGCCATATTCATTAGAAGAAAGCTGGATAGACCAAAGTAACAGTTACTTTTACAATTATTTTTGATTAGCACACAAAAAATTCTCCCAATCTGAATGATTTTGTCCATGTCTGGATTCATGTATGTTTTCCACTAATAATAGTTAGGCACCAAACAGTATCCTGTTCTATTGCAGAATTTCTGATTGATAATTTATACCAATGTACTGAGACTCTAAAATAGCCTCTTGCTTACTTTCACTGAGCTTGAGGAAAATATCAAGAATGGATAACTTTATTTGTATCCACAATTTTGAAACTAGCTTTAGGAGACATGAGAGCAGGGGTGCTCCGTGAAAACCTGTGCCTATGTACCGTGAAATTGTTCTTCCTCCTTATCTTTCTTTATATCCTTTTCCCTAATAGAGAACTAGCTGTGTTTTAAACCATTATATACGTAAATCTGTCTTGAACAGTTCCTTGTCTAGAATGGACTGAATTGCCTTTTACATATATGGTTTGTTTTGGTTTGTTTTTTTTGCGGTACGCGGGCCTCTCACCGTTGTGGCCTCTCCCGTTGCGGAGCACAGGCTCTGGACGCGTAGGCTCAGCAGCCATGGCTCACGGGCCCAGCCGCTCCGCGGCACGTGGGATCTTCCCGGACCGGGGCACGAACCCGCGTCCCCTGCATCGGCAGGCAGACTCAACCACTGCGCCACCAGGGAAGCCCCATATATGGTTCTTTACTGACTTCTTTGTTCCTGAGGACCAGTAACCCTCAGAAATACTTCAAACGATCTCTAGGAACAAAGTGATCATGGCATTCTTCATACTCTGCCTCTTGAATCTGAGCCCTCTCTTCAAACCTTGCCTATAAGTCTCCTTCTTTCAGGAGGTCTCTCTCCTGCACCACCCCTTCCTACCCTATAAGTGGATGTGATCGACCTGCCCACAAATTCCAATCATATTTTGTACCAGTTTTATGGCACTTATGCTAATCTGGTGTGTATTTGTGTACTGTTTTATTCTTCTTGTGGGTTATGAGCTCCTTAAAGGCAGGTTTAATATCTTATTCTTTGAGTCCCTTGCAGCTATAGTGCCTTATAAATAATAGTTGCTAAGTATTTATTAATCAAATTCTAGAAACGGAATAACTCTTGGTCTTTCTTTCACTTACGTACTTACAAATATTTAAATGAAATGTACATTTAACAGAGTTGTAAAGGTATAAACTACTAATCAAAAAGTAACAATACTTCGTAAACTTTTTTTTTTTTAACGTTTGGATGCAGGAGTACAAACTGTTATGAAATCTTTAAATAATGTTCTAGTTTTCAGAGTAAGTTGTTGAACTGCTAGCTCAGAATCTGGGCTCCCTTCCTGAAACCAGATGACACACTTCTTGCCCCTCCCATGCCAAGGGCCCCTCCCTCTTTGTGTGGGGGGGCTTCCCTTGTGCAGCTTGGCACTGAGATCTAAACCTATATTGGCAAAGTCCTCTTTCTTCTCACCTTCACGTGGAGGTGTGTTCATTTCTCTAAGCATTGTGCAACAGGACCAGTCCTTGTGGGAGACCAGGAAAAAAAAGCCAAATGTTCAACGAAATGTCCCTCACCCTTCACCATACTCCTCGCTAGCACTTCCAATGTGTACTGTGTGCTCGGATAAAATTGAGACCCATAAAAACCATCAATAGAGACAGCATATTTTTCATTACGGAAACTTGTGCTAAAATAATGTGGTCATTTTACAGTACTGTGAACTACTTCAAGGTCATCTAACATTTTTGTGCTCATTTTGTGATTGATTTATAATTGTATAACTTGAAATCACAAAGAACTGTTTTTAAAATACAAAAAGGGCAAATTAGCATTCTTCCGTAAACTTTCTATAGTAATTTTTAAGGAGGGAAATAAGTTTTAAAATCCCAGTAGGCTTTTCATTTCTTTCTTTCTTTTTTATTTTGGCCATGCTTGGAAGTGGGGTTGACCTTAAAACTTTTTGGTCTCAAAGAACGCTTAATTAATTTGATGTGAAGAAAAAATAATAATCGCTTTATTTCTCTGGCAGTCTAATCACAGACCACCCCCTCTTCCCCAGCCTTAGGGGAGGGAGCGTTTAATAACTAGGTCTGTGTAAACTGATGCCTAGGCCGTAGGAGTTCGCAGGAGCTCTGCTCGAACAAGTTAAAACCAAGCAAAGAGCAAAGGGCGGCCCTCGGAACAAAAAACTGCTCAAACCAACCAACGCAGAGGATCGCAATGGCTCTGCTGTCGCGGATCCTCAAAGCCCGTCCGAGCCCGGCGCCCGAGCGGGGCCCTTGGCAGCCTCGGCCCACGGACGCCAGGCTCCCGGCGAGGGCGCGGGCCGAGGACAAAGGAGCCGGGCGGCCGGGGGCGCCGCGGGCCGGGGGCCGGGCAGAGGGACCCCGGAGCCTCGCCGCCATGCCGGGGCCCCGGACCCTCGCCAACCTGGTGGAGTTCTTCTGGAAGGACGGCTTCAGCCGCATCCATGAGATCCAGGTAGCTGCGCGCGGGAGACCGGGAGCGCGAGGGGGCTCGTTCCGGCGGGAAGGCGCCGGGGACGAGGCCGGGGAGGGAGCGCCGGGGAGGGGGTCCGGGGAGAGGATCCCGGGGAGGGAGCGTCGGGGAGGGGACCCGGGAGAGGATCCCGGGGAGGAAGCACCTGGGAGGGGATCCGGGGAGAGGATCCCGGGGAAGGAGCGCCGGGGAGGGGACCCGGGAGAGGATCCTGGGGAGGCAGCGCCGGGGAGGGGATCCTGGGAGAGGATCCCGGGGAGGAAACACGGGAGAGGATCCCGGGGAGGGAACCCGGGAGAGGATCCCGGGGAAGAAGCGCCGGGGAGGGGATCCTGGGAGAGGATCCCGGGGAGGAAACACGGGAGAGGACCCCGGGGAGGGAACCCGAGAGAGGATCCCGGGGAGGAAGCGCCGGGGAGGGGATCCTGGGAGAGGATCCCGGGGAGGCAGCGCCGGAGAGGGGACCCGGGAGAGGAAACCGGGGAGGAAACCCGGGAGAGGATCCCGGGAGGGAGAGCCGGAGAGGGGACCCGGGAGAGGATCCTGGGGAGGCAGCGCCGGAGAGGGGATCCGGGGAGAGGAAACAGGGGAGGGAGCACCGGGGCGGGGAGCCGGGGCAGGGGCCGCCCTGGAGCCGCTGGGCCCCCACGCGCCGTGCGCTCCGGCGGGCGGGCCTAGGGAGTCGAGGCGCGAGGAGCCGCCGCCCGGCCTCCCGGGACCGTCCCGGGGGAGCCGGTGAGGAGCGCCTCTCCCGCGGTGGGTGAGGAGCCCTGCGGGTCTTTACGCGGCCGAGGACAGGTTGCGCATGTTCCTAGTCCTTTTTGTTTGTGTTTTATAATTGAAAAAAAAAAAAAAAAACCACCCTAAAAATAACAGCGAGGGGTTCGGAGGCTCCGAGTTATGTAATCTCTAAGTGATGGGAAGACAAACGAAAGTTCGTGAACCTCGGCGTCAAGCCAGGTCTGGGCAGGGACTTAGGAAGAACCCAACCGGTCCAGTAACCCCGTCGGAGTGTTGGGAGCCCACTCCTTGTACGGTGGCTCATCCTGACCCTGAGTTTTGCCCTTCCCGTGCCCACCTCAGATCGCGTCTTTCATTGCAAGGTGACCTCCACCTTTAAGCTAGTCAAATCCATTCGCTCCCATTTGCTATGGCAGCTGCTCGCTGCTTGCCTCCGTCATTTTCTCAGGGCTCCCACCCCAGCACCCACTGTGATTTCTGGGACCTGGGCCTTTTGACCTCTTCCAAGAACACCCTCCTTCCCCACTACTCACTTCTTTTTGTTCAAATCTTACCCATCAACCTTCAGAAACTTCTCAGAGGAAGCTTTTTGTAACCACCCACCTGGGTTTTGGTCGTTAGTTCATACATCCATTCCCTCAACCCTTAACCTACATGATGGTGCAGAGGCCACAGCTACAGCTGGAGAAGCTTACTTCATTGATAGAAAAAACAAAAACAAAAACAGTGGGGCAAGAGGAGCAATTTTAATTTGACTGAAATTCCAGTTGGCCCCCTCCTCTCCATGCCCCACATGAACTCGACACGATTTCTTCCCAAACATGTTTCTAGGGGTCAAAAATGATTTTTTTCTGTTCCATGTGGAATCTGAACATAAGATATCAAGATGATAATTTTCAAATACGGTAAAAAAAATTGGTATTTATTTATTGACAAGTTCAATACAGGTTGCTCTAGACTGGAGCACTGGTTTACTAGAACAACCAGTTCTAGTAAAACCCTCTCCCCGTGCTCTCCAGGTCACCCCTAAGGCATTTCTAAGGAGGAAGAGAATTATTCTGTTACCTCAAGTCCAGTTTCCTTTCACTCGACTTGTAATCACAGAATGCTGTCTCACTAGGGATTCATCTATAGGGTCCAGGTCTTTCACTTTACATGTGGAAAAGGCCCAAAGTGTCGGTTGAGTGACTTGCCCACGGTCACACAGCTGGTTACTGGCAGAGCAGACACAGTGATCAAGGTCGCCAGGTATGACAGAGCAGGAGGGTCCTGCGTTACATAGCAGCTCTTTACAAGCACCTGTGGAATCTTGGCCAATCAGTTCTTGCCTCTGGACCACAGTTTCCTCCTCTGTGCAGGAGTCTCACAATCCTCATCCATCTCACGGGTTATTGTGAGGTCGTGTGATCAGGGCTGTGGAAGGGCTTTGTAAACTGTAATAATAACCAATACATAAGAATGAACAGTTCTGGAACTCTTTTCATGAGCCAGGCACAGTTTTAAGTCCTCCATGTGAGGTAATCTCTATTATTTCTCCATTTTGCAGGTGAGGAAACTGAGACACAGTGGAACCTAACTTCCCAAGGTCACCCAGCTAGTAAACTGTGAGCCGAGATTCCAACTCCAGAGTCTGTGCTCCAGCTGGCTACACAAACTGAATCTGTGGCTGACTGTATCATTCCTTGGCCCTCCACCAAAAAGGGCCATAAACTACCTGTGTCCGTTCATCTCGTTCTCTTTGCCCCTTGGTCAGTGGCTCCCTTGTCTGACTGTGCCCATTCAGTAGCTGGATGTGCCCAAGGAGTGGCCCATCTCCCAGTAGTTCCGGTAACAGTCATCCTATCAGAGACCTGGAGGAATACCCTTTTGGGGTCACCTGTTTGTTAGGCAGAGTGATCCCTTGGCATCTGACACATCCCAGTTGAGTCTGAGTGTCTTCATCTCCAGGCAGTGGGACTTCAACCAGGTCCACAAAGAAGCAAACAGCTTCTACCTGAGAGCAGAAGAGTGGAGAGATGACAGACCCTCTGGCCCGCCATTTCCGTGGTTGAGAGTTGGGGTGATAAGAAATGTTGGCAGATGCCAAAGAGGGACGTAGTCATTTTCCCCATGCTTAGCCCTGCCTATGTCATGGTTTTTTTTTTTTTTTTTTTTTTGGCCACACCACACAGCATGTGGGATATTAGTTCCCTGACCAGGGATCTAACCCATGCCCCCTGCATTGGAAGCAGGGATTCTTTTTTTTTTAAACATCTTTATTTGAGTATAACTGTTTTACAATAGTGTGTTAGTTTCTCCTTTACAACAAAGTGAATCAGTTATACATATACATATGTTCCCATATCTCTTCCCTCTTGTGTCACCCTCCCTCCCACCCTCCCTATCCCACCCCTCTAGGTGGTCACAAAGCACAGAGGTGAACTCCCTGTGCTATGCTGCAGCTTCCCACTAGCTATCTAATTTACATTTGGTAGTGTGTATAGGTCCCTGCCACTCTCTCACATCGTCACAGCTTACCCTTCCCCCTCCCCATATCCTCAAGTCCATGCTCTAGTAGGTCTGTGTTTTATTCCCATCCTACCACTAATCTCTTCATGACATTTTTTTTTTTTAGATTCCACATATATGTGTTAGCATACGGTGTTTGTTTTTCTCCTTCTGACTTACTTCACTCTGTATGACAGACTCCAGGTCTATCCACCTCATTACAAATAACTCAGTTTCATTTCTTTTTATGGCTGAGTAATATTCCATTGTATATATGTGCCACATCTTCTTTATCCATTCATCTGTTGATGGACACTTAGGCTGCTTCCATGTCCTGGCTGTTGTAAATAGTGCTGCAGTGAATACTGTGGTACATGACTCTTTTTAAATTCTGGTTTTCTCAGGGTATATGCCCAGTAGTGGGATTACTGGGTCTAATCATAGTTCTATTTGTAGTTTTTTAAGGAACCTCCATACTGTTCTCCATAGTGGCTGTATCATTTTACATTCCCACCAACAGTGCAAGAGTGTTCCCTTTTCTCCACACCCTCTCCAGCATTTATTGTTTCTAGAGTTTTTGATGATGGCCAATCTGGCCGGTGTGAGATGATATCTCATTGTAGTTTTGATTTGCATTTCTCTAATGATTAATGATGTTGAGCATTCTTTCAGGTGTTTGTTGGCAATCTGTATATCTTCTTTGGAGAAATGTCTATTTAGTTCTTCTGCCCATGTTTGGATTGGGTTGTTTGTTTTTTTGTTATTGAGCTACATGAGTTGCTTATAAATTTTGGATATTAATCCTTTGTCAGTTGCTTCATTTGCAAATATTTTCTCCCATTCTGAGGGTTGTCTTTTGGTCTTGTTTAGGAAGCATGGATTCTTAACCACTGGACTGCCAGGGAAGTCCCCATGCCTATGTCATGCTGAGCCATGCTGGAGGGTACTTTCTCTCCTTCCTTCTTTAATTATTTAACTGGACTGTTTAACCCATTTACATTTATTGTGATTTCTTTTTTTGGTAACAACTTCATTGAGATATAATTCACATATCATACAATTCTCCCACTTAAAGTATACAACCATCACCACAATCAATTATAGAACATTTTCATAACCTTAAAAAGAAACCCCATATTGTATTCTTTAGCTATCACTCCCCAACCTTCTCATTCCCCCAGCCTTAAGCAACCACTAAGAATTTACTTTCTGTCTTTATAGATTGGCCTATTCTGGACATTTCATATAAATGGAATCATATAATATGTGGTCTTTTTGGTCTGGCTTCTTTCACTGAGCATAATGTTTTCAAGTTCACCCATGTTGTAACATGTATTAGTACCTCATTCCTGTTTATGGACAAATAATATTCCAGTGTGTGGACAGACCATATTTTGTTTACTTGTTCATCAGTTGATAGACATTTGGATTGTTTCTACCTTTTGGCAGTTATGTTTTCATTTCTTTTGGGTATATATCTAGGCATGAAATTGCTGTGTCAAATAATAACTCTGTATTTAACCTTTTGAGGAATTGCTAGACTGTTCTAAAGTGGCTGCATTTTTTTTTTTGGTACGCCGGCCTCTCACTATTGTGGCCTCTCCTGTTGTGGAGCACGGGCTCCAGACACACAGGCTTAGTGGCCATGGCTCACGGGCCCAGCCTCTCCCCGGCATGTGGGATCCTCCCGGACTGGGGCACGAACCCGTGTCCCCTGCATCGGCAGGTGGACTCTCAACCAATGTGCCACCAGGGAAGCCCCGGCTGCATTATTTTATATTCCAGCAACAGTGCAAGAGGGTTTTGATTTCTCCACATCCTTGCCAATACTTGTTATTACCTGTCCTTTTGATTATAAGCATCCTAGTATGTGGGAAGTGATATCTCATTGTGGTTTTGATTTGCATTTCCCTAATGACTAATGACGTTGAGCTTCTTTTCATGTGCTTATTAGACATTTCGATATCTTCTTTGGAGAAATGTCCATTCAAATAATTGCCCAGTTTTTAATTGGGTTATTTGTTGTTGTTCTTTTTACTGTTGGGTTGTAATAGTTTTTTTTAATATATTCTAGACATAAATCTCTTATCAAATATGTACTTTGCAAATATTTTCTCCATTGTGGGGATTGTCTTTTGCTTTCTTTGTAATGTCCTTTGATATTACGCACATTTTAAAATTTTGGTGATGTCCAGTCATCTGGTTTTTTTCTTTTGTTGCTGTTCTTTTGGTGTCATATCTTAAGACACCATTGCCAAATCCAAGGTCATGAATATTTATGCCTATGTTTTCGTCCAAGAGTTTTGTGGTTTTAGCTCTTGCATTTCGTCTTTGGTCCACTTTGAGGTAGTTTTTGTATGTGGTGTGAGATAAGGGTACAAATTATTTTTTGTTTGTGGCTATCCAATTTTCCCAGCATCCTTTGTTAAAGAGGCTATTCTTTCCCATTTAATTGTCTTGGCACCCTTTTTGAAAATCCATTGACCTTAGATGTATCAGTTTATTTCTGGGGTCTCAATTCTATTCCAATGATTTAGATGTCCATCCTTATGCCAGTAGCACACTGTCTTCATTACTTTTATAGTAACCTTTGAAATAGGGAACTGTGAGTCCTTCAACTTTGTTCTTCTTTTTTAGGATTGTTTTTGTGGTTCTGAATCACTGGAATTCTGATAGGGATTATGTTGAATTTATGGATCAGTTTGAGAAGTATTGCCTTCCTAATAATATTAAGTCTTCCATTCCATCGACATGGAATAAATAAATTCCATTTATGTAGGTCTTTAATTTCTTTCAGTGATCTTTTGCAGTTTTCAGAGTGTAAGTTTTACACTTCTTTTGTTAAGTGTATTCCCAAGTATTTTATTCTTTATGATGCTATTGTAAATGGAATTGATTTCTTAATTTTATTTTTGGATTGTTCATTGCTAGTGTGTGGAAATACAATTGAATTTTGTATATTGATCTTATATCCGGCAAGCTTACTGAACATGTTTTTTAGCAGATATCTTAGAATTTTCTACACGCCAGATCACGTCATATGTGAATAGAGACAGCTTTACTTCTCCCTTTCCAATCTGGGCGCCTTTTCTTTCATTTTTTTGCTGGGGGCATTTTTACAGGTTTATTACAGATTTCCCGCAGGGAGCTTTCTACACAGGGCAGGCTGGGTGGCTGCTGAGTGTCTGAATGAAAGGGGCAGGCAGACCCCGTTTGACTCAGGACAGTTAAGACCCTGCAGTTCATCTACAGCCACATTCCTCTCACATTGCTTCACACAGCTAAGGTTTTTTTAAACACACATCTTTAAAGAACTAAGAAAACTTCTATGAATATGATTAATGATGTGAAAATATGTTTACCTCAGGAATACTTAAAGCAACCACTCTCTTTTTGTTTTAATTAATATTTATTGAAGTAGAGTTGATTTACAATGTTGGGTTCGTTTCTGCTGTACAGCGAAGTGAATCAGTTATACATATACATACATCCATTCTTTTTTAGATTCTATTCCCATGTAGGTCATTACAGAGTACTGTGTAGAGTTCCCTGTGCTAGACAGTAGATCCTTATTCGTTATCTAGTGTGTATATGCCAATCCCAATCTCTCAATTTATCCCTGCCCTCACCTTTCCCCCTTGGTAACTGTAAGTAAAGTGGCCACTCTGATTCAGTTCTGCATAATGCAGAGCTTTCCTCTGCCCCAGTTTTCTGCTCCCCTAACATCCACGAATGTCCGTGTCAAAGGTATATCATATCTGTGTATTTTTTTCCTTTTTTGATTTCTCCATGGTTTTGCAGCAGAAACACACACGGGAATATGGAAAAATCTTCAAGTCTCACTTTGGTCCTCAGTTTGTAGTATCTGTTGCAGACCGAGACCTGGTGGCTCAGGTGCTCCGGGCAGAGGGGGCCGCACCCCAGAGAGCCAACATGGGGTCCTGGCAGGAGTACCGAGACTTACGGGGCAGATCCACCGGGCTCATCTCCGCGTGAGTATGTGAGGCCAGGCTGGGACACGAGCAGGAGTGGAGAGCCCAGGGACCCCCCTCCCTGAACTCTCGACTCCTAAAACCAGCTATTAATAAAGCACAGAACTCCCAGTGAAATAGTATCAAAAGAGCCTCACGTGTGATCTCCCCAAATCTCCTAAAACCCTCTGGGAAGAGATTTGGTGGCAGGAACAAGGTGGGGATCCCACTAGCCGAGTGATGGAGAGGAGCCAATTTTCAAGGAACGCTTTGTGGCTTTAGGTGTCCATTCGGTGACCACTGAGGGGGCTGAAGCTCACAGAGCCCATCTGTGGACAGGGGTGAGGCTGGTGAGCTGTTTTAGGAGACCTCCAGGAGGGGCTACGAACTTCAGCATTGATCGTCATGTGATGATGTTCCTGCCTTATAACAGACTATGGTTATTATACACCTTTGTGTTTTGCAAGAGTGAACTGGTACAGCCTCAGGTAGGGAGGAGAAATCAGAGCATCTGCAGATCCCCTGGTCCAAATCCCTTTGGTTTAGAAATTCTATTTTTGGCTCTTTTGATATACATGTCCTTACACATGAACTGGGGAGTAATACCATCACTCCCCTCTCTTTGCAGTGTCTGTCCTGTCTTCCTCCCATTTGGACTGGCAGATCTTGTTGACTCTTTATTGCTGGGAAAGTTTTGCAGAGATACTCTGAACTCCTTCCTAGAATATCTCTATAAGTAAGATTATTTGGAATTCACTTTATTCTAGGGAGGGTGAACAGTGGCTCAAGATGAGAAGTGTGTTGAGACAAAGAATTCTGAAACCGAAAGATGTGGCCATTTTTGCAGGAGAAATCAACCAAGTTATTGCTGATTTAATTAAAAGAATCTACTTCCTCAAGAGCCAGGCAGAAGATGGGGAGACTGTGACCAACATCAGTGACCTTTTCTTCAAATATTCAATGGAAGGTAGGTGAACTCAGGAGGTGGGGAAGATGGAAGAATGGACATTTTACCAAAATATGGTTGTTATCACTTGTTGAGCCCCAGACAATGTGCTAAGCCCCATACATACGTACATGTAATTGTCACAGTGCTAATGGAACCAGGTTGACCGACAAACCATGCTCCTAATTACTACACATTTTGTTTTAGCATAGTTTAAAAAGCAACAGGAGTCTAGAGGGCATGTACTACAATCATTCTAGCTTTTAAAATCCATGTTACATGGGTAGCACATTCCCATGGTTCAAAAATCAAACCCAAAAAGTACTCATGGAAAACTCTCCCTCTCTCCTGACCCAGCTAGGTCACCAGCTTCTTCAAGGGATATTTTATGTACATAGAAAGAAATACGTGTGAGTATTTTTTTTACTTAAAAAAAAAAATTGGTAGCATACCAAACATTTTTTCTGTACCTGGGTTTTTGGAGAATTCTATTAGCTTTCCCTTTTTTTTTTTTTTTTTTTTTTTTTTTGTGGCACACGGGCCCCTCACTGCCATGGTGTCTCCCGTTGCGGAGCGCAGGCTCTGGACGTGCAGGCCCAGCGGCCATGGCTCACGGGCCCAGCCGCTCCGCGGCCTGTGGGATCCTCCCGGGCCGGGGCACGAACCCACATCCCCTGCATTGGCAGGCGTACTCTAAACCACTGCACCACCAGGGAAGCCCAGCTTTCCCATTTTTATTTTTATTTATTTACTTATGGCTGCATTGTGCGTGGCATGCAGAACTTCCCTGGCCAGGGATGGAACCCGTGCCCCCTGCAGTGGAAGCGTGGAGTCTTAACCACTGGAACACCAGGGAAATGCAGATTTCCCATTTAAAAAAAAAAAAAAAAGTTTCTTCAAATTTAATTTTTTTTTTTTTCTTGCGGTACGCGGGCCTCTCACTGTTGTGGCCTCTCCCGTTGCGGAGCACAGGCTCCGGACGCGCAGGCTCAGCGACCATGGCTCACGGGCCCAGCCGCTCCGCGGCATGTGGGATCTTCCCGGACCGGGGCACGAAGCCGTGTCCCCTTCATCGGCAGGTGGACTCTCAACCACTGTGCCACCAGGGAAGCCCCAAATTTAATTTTTAAGTTAACTTTTTAGAGTTCTGGTACTAATGCTCTCTAAAAATAGTAACGAAATCAACAGAGAAGTGAGTTGTAAACACACTGAAAAATCCTGCCCTTCCCTGTTCACAGAGGTCCTTTCCTCTGCCCCCTTAGCTCGTCCTGGGGCTCCCCGATGTGCGGCCAGGAGGAGCCACCTTTCAACTCCCCAAAGTTGGGCAATGGCTGAAAGGTTGGGAGTTTTGCCTTGTGGGTCTTGAACAGACTGTTGAGCTGAGGGCGCACTGAGGCAGAGGGTTCGTCAGCATTGAACCCACAGCGCCCTGGGGGTCAGGACCTGGTAGAGAAAACCTCAGGGCTAGGCCCCTGGACCACTTTTTTTTTTTTTTTAATTCTTATTTTTTTGGCTGCACTGCAAGGCTTGTGGGATCTTAGTTCCCCGACCACGGATGGAACCCAGGCCCCCTGCAGTGGAAGCGAGGAGTCCTAACTACTGGACTGCCAGGCAAGTCCCTGGACCACTTTTGAAAGTTACTTTTATGGCCAGGTATCATATGTTGATGCTGTGAATAATCTAGAAGAAGAAGAAGAAGGGTTGTAACCTCTGTCCTGCGCAGGAGTGGCCACCATTCTTTTCGAGAGTCGTCTGGGCTGCCTGGAGAACAACGTCCCGCAGGCGACGATGGACTACATCGAGGCCCTGGGGCTCATGTTCTGCACGTTCAAGACGTCCATGTACGCCGGTGCCATCCCTAGGTGGCTCCGCCCACTCATCCCCAAACCCTGGCGGGTATTCTGCAGGTCCTGGGATGGACTCTTCAAATTCAGTAAGAGAAGAGTCAGGGAACCTTTTGTAGAATCAGATGCACCTGAGTTTCCTCCTAGTTGTATATCTAACACTCACGCAGACAGTGGGTGTTACTGCAGGGGATACCCCAACGGAGTTACGTGCTATTTGGGCTCAAGAACTTTTAGATTGGTTTCTCGAATGAGCAAAAAGCACGTGGGTTGTGACCACAAGTACTGTGACAGATTTCTCACTTAAAAAAAAAATTATTTATTTAATTTATTTATTATTTTTGGCTGCATTGGGTCTTTGTTGCTGTGCGTGGGCTTTCTCTAGTTGTGAGCGGGGGCTACTCTTTGTTGCAGTGCACAGGCTTCTCCCTGCGGTGGCTTCTCTTGTTGCGGAGCACGGGCTCTAGGCGCGTGGGCTTCAGTAGTTGTGGCGCACAGGCTTAGTTGCTCTGCAGCATGTGGGATCTTCCCGGACCAGGGCTCGAACCCGTGTCCCCTGCATTGTCAGGTGGATTCTTAACCACTGCGCCACCAGGGAAGCCCTGAAGAGGCAATTCTTAACCAAAACTTCTTTCAAAAGAAACACTGTTTTCAAACAGGCCAAATTCACGTTGACAACAAGCTGAGGGACATACAGTGCCAAATGGACCGAGGGGAGAGAGTGAGAGGGGGCCTGCTCACGTACCTCTTCCTCAGCCAGGAGCTGACACTGGAGGAAATCTACGCCAACATGACTGAGATGCTGCTGGCCGGCGTGGACACGGTGAGCTCTCAGCTTTCCTTTCTTCTCAGCAGAGCACAGTTAAAGCTGGGGGCCTTTCCAAGGAATTCGACAGATGGCACATACTTTAAGAGGACCATGCTTGTTTGTACTAGCTGAACATCTGCTTCACTGCTGAGGGTCTCCAGGAGAAAACTTGACCTTTTTCCTTTTCTTTAATATAAACTAAGGTGCACGATGAATTCTGTAAATAACATAACCCAATTCTATTACCACACACACAAAGTAGCAATATGTTTTAAAGTTTAAAATCATTCCTGATTTGCAAACATTTCTCCATTGTTTCATAATATCAGAAATGAAGGGACTTCCCTGGCGGTCCAGTGGTTAAGACTTCGCCTTTCAATGAAGGGGATGCGGGCTCTATTCCTGGTCGGGGAGCTAAGATCCCCCATGCCTTGTGGCCAAAAAACCAAAACATAAAACAGAAGCAGGATAGTAACAAATTCAATAAAGACTTTAAAAATAGTCCACATCAAAAAAATCTTAAAAAAGAAATGAAGAGGGTACAGACATTAAAAACCCTCTTATTTATCATTTAAAATATTCCGGGCTATGGAGAACTTCCCAGTTCATTTGATAAAGTGAGCATAACTTCAAAACCTGCTAAAGAAAGCAGAAAGAAAGAAAAGTTTAATAAGCAGTTTGACTTATGAATATGTACATATATCAATTTTAAATCCTAGTGAATAGATTCAGTTAGTGCAGCAGATGAATAATACACTATGACCAACGAGGTCTCAGTATCAGAATGAAACAAAGCATTGCCCATTGATTTGGAGGGAATCCCTACCCTATTACTAAGCGAGAAATGAAGATGCAGAAAAGCGTGTACATCCTGTGTCCTCGTTAGTAAAACTGGGCCCTGTCCCATCTGTCCGTGTGCACGTGTGTATCGCTAAGTGACTGCTGGACGTGGAGGAAAGCATGGAGCCTGCACCCTGGATGGTTAACGTGGGTTCCTAGGCTGCGGCGGTGCTAGCACAGGGGTGTGGAAGCCAAGTTCCTTCCAAAAACTTACGTATAATCTGATACATTTACTCAAGTATAAAAGATGACATACTTGTGGGTATATGTACAGAAAAAGTTTAAAATTTGCTAAAAGAAAGTGGTGAAATAAGAAGAAGAAGGGCCAGACTTTTGGTAATTGGTGGAAGAAAAGTCAGTTGAGTGAAAATAATGAAGATTAAGACAGTAAATTTAGTGATTTACTGTGTCTCCAACGCACATCTGTAAGCACCCTTCTGTTCACACGGAATCCTCTGAGGTAGGTGTTATTGTCTTCATTTAACAGGTGGGAAAATGAAACAGCTAAGCTTGCCTCAAGGTTTTTCCTTCACAGGAGTGCTTCCTGGACTTGAGGAAAGCACAAATCTCCTTTTTAGAGGTAGACAAAAACCCCACGGTTGACATTTTTATTATGAAGTCACTTAAACATGTAAAAGAAAAAAAACTTGACATAAATTCATTATTCTTATGGATCATCTTCAACCATAATGAAAAAAGTATATAAATTAAATACAAACTAATCGATGCGGTCAATGCAAGCGATGAAAGTTCTGATTAACCGTGTGAATGTGACAGTGTGGGTTTGCTTGAGTGGAGAAGCAATGACGGAATGAACGGCCTGGTAGCTAAACTGATTCAGATGCATGCTACTGTCGCCCCCTGGTGGTAACTAAGAGCATCACCGTGAGATGGAGGGCAGAGAGGACTCGTTCCTACGTGAAGGGAACATCAGGAGAAAAACTCTTGAAACTTCATGCTCATTTTAAAAAATGTTATTTTAAAAAGCCAACTTCATTGCAGCATAATTTATGCACAATAAACTGCATTCATTTAAACGGTACACTTCGATACAGATTGTTGACTGATACAGGATAGGCACAGATGCAGTCATTTTTGAAACCAGCACTGCAGTTAAGATCCTGGCCATTGCTACCACCTCCGCAAGTTCCTCACCCCCATTTCAGTCCATCCCTCCCATACCCGCCCCGCCCCCCACAACCGCCTTCTGATACTGTGTCATAACAGTTTGCAGTTTTTTAGAAATCAGTTTGCATTTTCCTAGAAATTTATATAAATGGAATCATACGGTATATTATTTTGTGTCTGGCTTCCTTCACTCAGCGAAATGATTTTGAAATTCGTGGATGTTGTTGCCTGTAAAAGTCGTTTATTCTTTTTTATTACTGAATAGTATTCCATTGTATGGCTATACCACATTTGGTTTTTCCATGAATATGTGTTTTTAATAGAAATTTTCTGTTCTCTTCATAGGAAGCATCTAAATTACTTCCTTATCATTTATAAGGAAGAACTTGCACGTTACATTGTATATTACAGGAGAGTTTGCCCTCTAAAAATATGTAATATCTGTTAGAGGGAAATAACATCAATATGGCCTACTTAAGTTAGATTTTTTTTAGAGGAAAGAAAGGGCACTTATACTGTGCAATTTCCTTGTTTACAAGAGAGTGAACTACAGTCACATAGGTAATAGTATTGATTTTAGTGAAAATCTTGGAATCTAGGGTATAAAATAGAATTATTTATTCTCAATAACCAGAAATGTAATTCTTCAGTTTAGGAAGTGGTATAAACAATGATACTGCTTTGTGCAAACGCCATTCAATCCTTATATGGTGCTTTGCTTGATAAGTGCATGGGAACAATGATGGACCAGTAATAGTCCTGTGACCACCAACTCCCATCCCCCTCTCCCCCATCTCCTCTAGATTAGGGCAACCGGAGCAGCCCTTGCCCAGCCATGGGCCTGCAGGATGCAGTTCTCAGGCTGATGGGCAGGCTCAGGTCCTTTCTAGCAAAACTCAGGTGACCCTTGTAGAGAAGGTCGAAGAAAGTTCCAGGCACAACTTCCAGGCTTGACCAGCATTCCTATGTGCTCTCAAAGTCCATGGAAGAGGAGGCAGATAGCTCTTCGGTGATTTTTTAAAGTTCCAAAATAATTTTTCCTGTGGCTCTTCATTGAAAGAGCACTTGAATCCCATCATTGATGTTACTTTCCAAAAATCTCTGTTAGTTTTTTTCCAGGAGGGGTTAAGGGAGATCATCTTTTGTTTTAGTAAGATGTAAAATGCTCCGATGGACTTATACGGGCATGGCTTTGCACCTGTGCTTATTCTCCCATGACTTCACAACCGATGTTGCCTGCACCTGAAATCCTTGATTTTACTCACCCATGTGCCTGTCTGCCGGTTTCTTTATTAGACATCGTTCACATTGTCCTGGGCAGTGTATCTCCTCGCGAGGCACCCGGAAGTGCAGCAGACCGTGTACCGGGAGATAGTGAGGAATTTGGGGGAAAGGTGTGTTCCCACGGCTGCAGACGTCCCCAAAGTCCCACTGGTCCGAGCTTTGCTTAAGGAAACCTTGAGGTAAAAGGCTCACCACAATTCATGTCAAAAACCGTGTCCGTTAAGTCTCTGATTCTTTATCACAATGAATGTGCTTTTGTCTTAAAAACTGGGTCCTAAACCAATACTCCAGCGACCCTCGGTGGCAGAAACGTTTAGGAAGGAGGGACTCATGACCATTTTATTTCGTCTCTGCCCTCGACAGAGCCGCAGAAGGGCTATTCTGTTTTACAGCTGGAAATATTCATTTCTTCATAAAGATCTTTAGAGCCATCCTCGAACTTTGTACTCACTCTAGACGTTTGTTTCATCAGCTGTTTCCCAGTGTGCTCCTCTGAGGATAAAGCAGAGCAAGACTGACTGTAGGAAAGTGTTCTGGGCTGAGTGGCCAGTTACTAGACGCTCGTACTGTGCTCCTCGTGTGAATCTCCTAGTCAAGGTGGAGACGCCAAGTAGTGAGGCTTGTTTACTTCCGGACAGGACTTTACTGACCCTGGGAAATGCCGGAGCGTGAGGGATACGGGTGGTCTTGGGCAGGCTTGGGTGGCAGGTGGGATTAGGTGACTAGTGAAGGTTCTTCCTCCTGTGAGGCTCAGGATGGCGACCACAGCATTCCTCTGTGGAGGAAATGCCGTGACAAGGAGCAAAGGTTATTCACAGAGTACGCACCAAAGTAATGCTTTTAAACCTGACTTTATAATGATATTTCAAGTTGGATTGCATCTTCCATCTTCAGCATGCTGTTTAATCTCAAAAAAAAAAAAAAAAAAAAAAAGAGAGAGAGAGAGAAAGAAAAAAGCCAGCTGTGTGTTAACTGGTATTTGTCAATGAAAGTTTATTCAGAGTTTTCGTAGGATCACTTCCTAGAGAATCCAAAAACTGATGCAGCATTTCTCAGAATCTATTTCTTGGAGCCCTGAGTCCTATGAACTATTCCTTCATAAAGGGGTCCCATGCTTGCCTAGATTTCAGAAATTCAGCATTATTCCTCTTGGGACTTCCCCGGTGGTGCAGTGGTTAAGAATCCGCCTGCCAATGCAGCGGACACAGGTTCGATCCCTGGTCGGGGAAGATCCCACATGCCGCGGAGCAACTGAGCCCGTGCGCCACAACTACTGAAGCCCGTGTGCCTAGAGCCCGTGCTCCGCAACACGAGAAGCCACCGCAATGAGAAGCCCGCATACCACAACAAAGGCCCAACACAGCCAATAAATAAATTTATTTTTTAAAAAAAGAATTATTCCTCTTGGGAGCACAGTAGCATTTTAAAGGCTTTGCTTTGTGTTCTATAAATTTTTTTGACTGTGAGGCCCCAGAATACTTGCTGGGCAAAGCTAGGGAGCCCATGAAGATCCTTGCAAGATTTCCTGGTTGAAACTGTACCATGTGTTACTTTTTAGAAAATGAAAATGGCAATATATCCAGACTTTTAAATGTTTAGTAACGTATTTTGAAAGTCACCACTCCCTTCCCGTCCCCGTTGGCTCTTTCTAGGCTGTTTCCAGTGCTGCCGGGGAATGGCCGGGTCACCCAGGAAGACCTGATTGTTGGCGGGTATCTGATTCCCAGAGGCGTGAGTTTGGCGGACATGGCGGGGCTGGGCTGGGTTGGATTGGAAATTTGCTTCCATGTTTCAGACGTCCCTGTACCTAAGCAAATATCTGTAGATGTCCTTTTCTTCTGCATATATTTTTATGAATAAGATGGGGCTTTAGGAGCAAGGAGATGTGGATTGTGTGATACTGCTCTGGCAAAAACAAAGGCAGATATTTCTGTAGCTCACAGGCCTATTCAACCTGCCCTCCCCCCGGAGGCCCCATGGAAGCCTCAGTTCCCTCCAGGGAGAGTTTCTGAAGGACTTGAATTGCCTTCTCTGTGGCTGCATTGATGTTCATTCCTGCTAGGATGTGAATTGAAGGGGGACCTGCCATCCTGGGTCTGCATGGCCTCCTGGGCCCTTACGTGACTCCTCCTGGCCCGGACATCTCTGGAGGGTCAGTCCAGCTGGGGCTGTGGCCTCTGCTCTGCTTTCCCTTGATTAAATTCTTTATTACTTTTCTGGTGAAAACGGTTTGCTCAGACCCAGCTGGCCCTCTGCCACTATGCCACCTCCTACGAGGATGAGAACTTCCCTCGGGCCAAAGAGTTCCGGCCTGAGCGCTGGCTGCGGCCAGGAAACCTGCGCAGCGTTGACAATTTCGGGTCCATCCCCTTCGGCTATGGGGCTCGAAGCTGCATCGGGCGGAGGATTGCAGAACTGGAGATCCACCTCCTTGTGATCCAGGTAGGTCCTGGGGGCTGGGCTTCATGTAGGTGACTGGGCTCCGTTGTTGGATCAAGACTTAGGTGAAAACAAGGAAACAGGATTTTGAAAACTTTCAGAGCTTCCTGTTAAATCTCTTTCATGTGATAAAATGCCTCCCCTCCCCCTGCAGTAGCCACCTCTAGCCCCATGGCCACCTGCCTACTGGGATGTGTGTGTCCGTGTCCGTGTGTGTGTGTGTGTAGCAGGGGTGGGTGGTTACAGGAGCCCAAGCACTCCCACAGGGGTTCTGCAGAGAGGCTAGTGGAAGGTGTCCAGCAAGCGGCCCTCAAACATTATGGACCCTCCCGTCACCAGGAGCTCCTCAAAATCAGGTTCCTGGGCCCCGGCCACAGAGAGTCACTTGGTGGGTCTGGGATGGGGCTCTGGGCAATTCTGCTGTCAGTGGTCCGTGGGCTGCACTCGGTCTAAGGAAGTGCACGTGGTGAGGCATGGGGGCATCTCTACTCCTGCTGGTGGCCGTGTCTGCTGTTCAAGCCCTGGCCTCCCAGGCCTCCCCCCTTCAGAGCTTGTCACCGTCACCATCACCATGGAGGAAGTCACGCTCACCCCCTGACGCCCCCTCAACACCTCGTTTTCTGTGAATCAGCCTTTTAAACAGGGAGGTGTCTCTCAAGCTTGTTTGGGTTTCGAAACATCAGGGAGGCTTGGTTTTGGTGAGAGAATACCTTTACATGCAAATCTCTAAATGCTCAAGTATTTACTTTTGCGGTTCTCCAGTATCTGAGTTCAGGCTGCAGCAGGAACTAAATAATGTCTGAAGGAAATTTTATGAAAGAAAAGCCTGCAGTAGAGAAAATTCTATCCATTAGCCTTTCCTGCAGATTTGGGGAGCCTGCCATGGAAAACCTAGGCCCAAGGTTTGGGAGCTACTGTCATTGACTTCAGGCTTTGGAAGCACGAGGGGATGACCTGGGGACCCATCTCCCCATTTCACTGATGAGGAAGCTGAGGCTCAGGGAGTTGGAGCCTCTTGCCAGGGTTGCCACATGGCAGGTACAGGGCACGAGGCACGTGTCCTGTCCCCTGCCTGCATTTCCCCTCATGTCACTGAGGTGTTTCCTGCAGGCCGGTAGAGCCCAGGGCAGAGCACTCCGGGGTTGGGACCTTTACGGACGATGGCATCAGAGAGCGTAAGGGATGGGGAAGCCTGGCCGGCCTGTGTGGGGATCGTGGGCATGGGGGGCAGGCTCGGAGGGCTGGAGGAGGTGAGGGGCCACGGCCAGGGAGGTGGGCGTGGAAGGGGGCGGGGAGGACACCAGCTGGGCCCACCTGGCTCTGGTGGGAAAGCTCCGGGGACCGGGTGAGACCAGCAGAAGCGGGTGCCGGCCTGTCCCTCGGTCGTCGCACCTCTGTGGGCACACGGGTGGCTGCAGTCCTCCAAGGCGAGACGTGTCCCTTCCAGGGCAGCTGTCCCGGGCAGCAGTGGGCCCCATGGACGCTAGGCCAGGCCTAGTCATGCCCAAGGTGAGAGGCATCTCCGTGTGGAGGATGGACTCCAACGCCAGCTCTGCCAGTTTGTGGTTCTGACCCCATGGGCAGACCTCTTAGCCACTCTGAGAATGTTTCCTCATCCACAAAATGGGCCAAATACCTGCCTTTTGAGTGTGTGAGGAATAAAAATAGTCTAAGCAGAGTCTGTGTTGTCTGCACACCTGCTCTCAGTGTCTGCTCATGGGGACTGTGTTGGGAAGGTCCTAGCTCCATCAGTCCTGCTGTGTGTTCCACAACCATGTCTCTGACAGGCAGAGGCCATTTCCAGGCAGCCTCTCCGGGGGGCTGACTGCTTCCTGGCTGCTTCCCACTTCTGATGGCCTGGACAACCATAGCGGATGCTCAGGGCAAGAGGGCCAGCTGAGGGCACGGATGGTGGAGTGGGAAGAGGGTCAGAAACTGGGTGTTTGGTGATGGTGATGGGGGTTTTGTTTGCTACTATAACATACATGGGTACCTGCTACAGTTCTTGCTTCAAGAGCCCTCATTTCTACTTGCACAAGTACAGAGAGGGAACATCATTGTTTGTAATTGCCAAGAGAAAAAAAAAAAAAAACAGAAGGCACAAGTAAACAGTACTAGGAATAAGAAAGGAGACATAGCTACAAATGCAGCTGATTTTTTTTTAAATCAAGAAAATACTGCAAACAGCTTTTTTACCAATACGTCTAAGACTTAGATAAAATGTACAATTTACTAGAAAAGGTGTAAATTACCCAAATTGACTCAAAAGAAAGAGAACAGGCCTTGAATACACTGAGTCAGTAGTAAAAATATCTACCACCAAATGTTCCAGACCTAGACAGTTTTATTGGCAAGTTTTATCAAACCTCCAATGAATGGGTGATCATCATCTTACACAAATAGAAAATAGAAAAAGGAAGTCTTGTTTTTATGAGACTTGTATAACCTTGAGAGTCACAACCTGGAATGGATAAAATAAGAAAGAAAAACTACAGGCCAATCTGATTTATGAACAAAGATGAAAAATACCTTAAATGAAAAATTGGCAAGCCAAATCCAGCAATGTATGGACCAGAAATGCACCATCACCAAATCAGGTTTGTTCAGGAATGCAAGGATGGCCCACCTCAAGACAGAATTCACCACAATGACAAATTAAGGGAGAAAAACTTTATGACCCTCTCCCAAAATAATTGATAAAATTCAACACCCATTCATGAAGAAACTCTCTTAGCACACCTGTAATGGAACGGCTTTCCTTAAGCAAATAAAGAGTGTCTATCCCAACAAAAGAGTGACTTATACCTGTGGCCTATGGGAAGGGAAGGTTTGGCTTTAATGCTGCAATATTAGTGTGTTTGTTTGAAATCAGGAACAAGACATTCATATTGCATGTTGAATGGTTAGAAAATACACCCTTGCTCCTTGGGAACTGGAGACTTGAGGTGGAAGGGGGCCTTGTTTTTTGGCTTTTACATCTTCTGTGTAGTTTTCATTTTTCAATGAGCATATACTGCCACTCAGAAAGGAAAAAGGCCCTGTGGGATGTTGGCCATGGAGTGAGGAGACCTGTATGTGATTCTTTCCTCTGCCACATAGGAATGCATGAGCAGTCCTGTGAGGTCAGAACAAAGGGTCAGAGATTAGATGTTGAGGTGAAGGCATCTCAATGCCAGAATGTTCTAGAGCTGCCTAAATACAGGTCATTCAGCTTGGCTCTCTAACAATGACGAAGTAATGATTTTAGCCTGTGTCTTCAATGCAGCCCTGCTCCCTGCCTGACCTCCACCCCCAGAGCCCCAGCTCACGCAGAGGACCCATCAGTGGGTCTTGCTGCTTTACCTGGGAGACCAAGCTGGAGAGTCAGGGTGGGCTGGGCCGTCTGCATCCCATGTGACAATATAGGTTCTCCAGCACTGATGCTCTCTTAGGAGGTTGGAGCAGGGGAGGGATGGATGGCTGGTCTGCTACCCTGCACTGTCCCCACCGGCTCTTGAGCAAGGCCCTGCCTCCCCTCCAGGAACCAATTTAGTTTTGACAGAGGTCCTCAGAGCAGGTTGCCTTTTTTTTCTCTAAGCCTAGAGGTGACTTTGAAAATCAAGCCTTGGCCATTTGGTGGGGAGATTAGTGCTTGAGGCTGACAGATACTTAAATGTTCTTTAAAGCTTCCCAGTTTCACCCTGAGAGGTAGGGCTGCTTCTCCTTGTGAACTGCAGAAGTGAGAAATGGAATCAAGGGTGCAAATGAAGAATATTTAAATTAAAGACAGTAATGGATAAAGTCTGACAGTTGTGCCTCTGCTGTGTCCGTACCACCACTGAAGTGGCTGCAAATTCCAAACCAGCAGGAACCCTGGAATTTCACTTTGTTCCTCTTTCCTCCTTGCTCCTTTGATTCCTTCTTTTTCTAGACCTACAGCGGAAGTAATACAATTAGAACTTTGAACTAGCTAATAAAGTGTAAGTCATTTGAACATTCTGTTACAGTGAGGCCAAACAAACCAAAATGTCAGAGTTTCAAGCAGAGAAAGGTTTATTGCAGGGCCAAGCAAGGACATGGGTGGCTTATGCCCCCCAAACCCCGAACTCCTTGATGGTTTGTGGGGAGAAGCTCTTATAGGCAAAATTTGGGGTAAGGGCTGCAGGGCTGATTGGTTGGTGGTGAGGTAACAGGGCGGGGCTCCAGGAATCTTGTGCTCATGCTGAAGTTACCATCCTCCACCTGGCGGGGGGGGGGGGTGCTTAGTTCTGCAGAAGTGCTCAAAGATACTGTAACATATATTTCTTGAGGAGGAACCAGAACCCAGCCCCAAGCCTGCACTATTGTTTCTTGACTGCCTCTCCCTTCCCTAATTAGTAACTGTTCGAATCCCCTCTTTAGAACTCAGGGAAGGTCAAGGAAGTCGTATGAAGCCCATGTTCTCCAAGCAAGAAATGGGGGACATGGAAAGGTTTTTGTGCCCAGGAGCCCCACAGGGTCCTGCTCAGTTTCAATTCTGATTGCGTATCTTTGTCCCACGGGCCTTGTTGCTCAGTGGACATGCTGGGCTCCTGTATAGAACCTGACGCCCTGTTCCCCACACCTCTTGTTCCCTCAGCTCCCTGCAGCCGGGGCTGTCACAGGAGTATGGGCACTCCAGCAGTACTATGAATTTTCTGCTTCCCAATTTTGAAGTCCTTCTCTCTCTTTCTCTTCTTAGTTGCTTCAACGTTTTGAGATCAAAATATCTCCTTGGACTAAAACTGTTCATGCAAAAACCCATGGGCTTCTGATGCCAGGGGAGCCCATCCACGTGCGTTTTGTGAACAGACAGTGAGCCTGGCGTTTTCACCCAGCTGCCAGACCGACACACACCAGGTGTTCGTGGGCCACAGATGATGGTGGGGGAGAAAAGGATCCCTTCTGGGGGCTGTCTTGGTTATAAATTGGCCTCCTGGTTTCTGGGAGACTTTGAAATCTTTATGCAAAGTAATGTGAGAAGATTGCTTTACTTTTGCATACCAGAGTTGCCTTTTTTTTTTTTTGGAGACACAGCTGTTGCGAAGCCAGTGGCACTGAATTCTCATGCCTCATGTGGTGTCTTACCCTTGGACTCACTATTCACTTACCCATAGTCTCCTCTGCATTTGGGCCAGGAAATGTTGGCATACATATAGATTCAGTGCTTGAATATACCTTCTCTAATACTGCATCTGGGACTGCCTGTTAGGATACAATTCCAACTTCTTGTTTTTAATTTGAAGAGGAAACATTAAGAGACCTCTGCAGAACAGGCCTGTGGTTGCCAGGGGGGAGGGGAGGGGAGGGAGGGAAGGATTGGGAGTTCACAATTAGCTCTATAGCACAGGCAACTATATTCAATATCCTGTGATAAACCGTAATGGAAAAGAATATGAGAAAGAATGTATATATGTGTAACTGAATCACTTTGTTACATAGCAGAAATGATCACAGCACTGGAAATGAACTACAATAAAAGAAATTAGAAAAAAAAAAAAGGAATGCCTCTCTAATACCATAATTACGGGAAGAAAACACCCAGGCGACACCAAGCCCTAGATTTAGATCCTGCAGCAGGGCTCCGAATTAAAAGGACCATATTTCTCCAAACTAATATTTCTTTTTCTAGTCATAGCTCCTAAAGAAGTTGAATATTAGTTTTTTGGTTTGAAAGAAACAATCAATAAGAAGTAAAACTCCTGGGGAAGTCAAGAATAATCAGGTTTTCTAACCAAATCTAAGCACTCAGCAGATGTATAAGAACTGAAAATCTGAGCATGTGAAATTTCATTGCCTACATTGAGAAAAATGAATTAAACAAATACTGTGGAAAACAATGTAACTTTAGAACATTTTTATTTCAAGGAAAAATAAATATGTAAATGGACATTCTATAGACAAAATCATATTTTTATCTTCATAGTCTTATTTTAAATATCCAGACTGGAAATGTGATCCAGCTGTTGGGGCTGACATAAGGCTCTGACTGAATGCCTCGGGCACCTAGGAGCCCTCGAATGTTCTGTTGCTGTTCATGTCACCTGTTGGCCACTAGTAAAAAACACAATTTTTTTTTTTTTTTTTTTTGCGGTACGCGGGCCTCTCACTGCTGTGGCCTCTCCCGTTGCGGAGCACAGGCTCTGGACGAGCAGGATCAGCGGCCACGGCTCACGGGCCCAGCCGCTCCGCTGCACGTGGGATCTTCCCGGACCGGGTCACGAACCCGTATCCCCTGCATCGGCAGGCGGACTCTCAACCACTGCGCCACCAGGGAAGCCCCAAAAACACAATTTTATAATATTCTCTGTGCCTTCATGCTTGAGACTAAGAGTAGTCTCAATTCCATAAGTCTCTTTACATAATCCTTACCCCCAAATCACTTTCCTATGAATATATACCATAAATCTTTCCTCCCCTCTTTAGTTGGTCATTCTGCAAAGTAATCCTTAAATAAAATAGAAATAGCATCAATTTCACATACCATTTTTGTTTGAGTATATAAAGCGTGATGCCGGAATAACTTTAGTGTGTGTGCTGTAAAAATATGTAGAGTTAAATATGAAATTATGTCATGAACTGAAAAAATGCTGGATTTCTTTGAGTTAGCAGTATATATATTGAATTTTATAAACTAGATACACTTTTATTCTGTTTGAGACTGAAATTTAAAAATATTGAGACACCAGGAAACTTGAGGTAAACTCTTATTCTACAAGATGACCCTCTAGTGATGTGTGGCCCTGCCCAGGGACGGGCACGGCCAGGTAGGTCGCACCTGAGACCACTTCTTGGTCTCCACAGACAGAGAGAGAGGCAGCCAGACCTTAGGAGCCTCCTGGTGTGACCAGTGGGACGTGCATGGCACCAACTGTGAAGCATTCTTGCCAAAGAAAGTGAAATCGAATCAGTTAAGTCTCTAGATCCACCAGTTTATAGGAAATATAGGGTATAGAGGGGCATGTTAAAATTCCATGCGGATGCAATCAGCAAAATCCAGCCCATAGCGAAGTCTACAGGACAAATAACTTTTTTTTCCCCAACAAATAAGTGACAAGAAAAAAGAAAAAGAAGAAGGGGGAACTGTTATAGATTAAGAGATTTAAAGGATAATTAGGGAAATTTGAACAATGTGTATTTGATGATATTAAGGAATTATTGTTACAGATTGTTGTTACATTAACAAGAGAGATCTTATCTCTTGGCGGTATTCCTTAAAGATATAAATATGTAATGTTTATGGATGGAATGTTATGATATCTTGGATTTGCTTTAAAATAACCCAGCTTGCTGTGGAGGGTGGGTAATGTGTGTGTGTGTTGGGGGGGTGGAGGACTGGGGGAGGAAAAGATGAACCCGGATTGGCCCGATGTTGATAAGTGTAGAAGCTGCGTGATGGGTACCTGGAGGATTCATGCCTCCATTCTCTGCTTTGTGTGCATGTGAATGTTTCCATAATAAAAAGTGTCTTCAAAACCCAAAGACTTGGGCTTCCCTGGTGGCGCAGTGGTTGAGAGTCCGCCTGCCGATGCAGGGGATACGGGTTCGTGCCCCGGTACGGGAGGATCCCACATGCCGCGGAGCGGCTGGGCCCGTGAGCCATGGCCGCTGAGCCTGCGCGTCCGGAGCCTGTGCCCCGCAACGGGAGAGGCCACAACAGTGAGAGGCCCGCGTAACACACACACACACACACAAAAAAAAAAAAAAAAAAAAAACCCAAAGACTTGATTGACTAATAATCTCATAGTTCATTTCTTTTTCAGACTGTTTACAAACCAGCAAAACTGACTGTAAATTAGGTTCTTCAGGGAGCTATCCCTTCTCTTTCAATAATTGTTAGAAACCATCGATTTAACTACCTAAAGTACAATTGTTGTGCTCGGATTTGAGTGACCTGCCAGACAGGGGTCAGCTGGCCCTTGTAGCTGAGAAGCCAAGGCAGGGCTCAATTCCAGGGGTATTAATTAGTGAGGAAAGGGAAGCAGGGCTAGGTGCTGCCACCAAGGAGGGGTGAAGTTGGTCAAAACTGTTAGGTAGCTAGGCAGACGTGAGCGGGTGCTGCCCCATCCTGGAGTGGGTCCTCTCTCCCGGTCCCCCACTGGTGATCAGAGCACGCCCAGAGATCCTCTGTCTTCCAAGGACCACCGCTGAGTTTCCAGGCTTATCAGGACTAAGCAGGATAAAATCGCCAACACAGGTTAGTGCAGGGGCACCAAGACCTAAAAAGTGACTCAGAGTAACCCAGCATCCATTATGCCGTATTTATAATAAATTAGCATTGCGGGTTTTGCCCCGCCCCTCCCCCCGTGCTTTTCGCTTGGGTGCTTCTGGGTGGTAAGCACCTGCGCAGCAAGAGAAAGGGCATATAACCTAAAACTGTCAATCAACTTGTCAGTCAAATGACGTAGGGCGTGGGGAGGGACTGACTGCAGGGCTGCCCTGGAGAGCGTACTTATGCGTCGTTTAATAAAACTTGCTGCCTAAACCTGCTCTCTGTCTCTTGGCTGAATTCTTTCCGTTGAGAGGACTAGAGCCTAGGAATCGCCGGTCCGCCGGTAATAAAACCACTGGTTGTGGGACAGTAGGGGTTGGTGAGGCCTGCAGAGTACGCTCCCTGCAGGAAGGTTTTCAAACTCCATTTCTAAAAATGTGCTGGTCAAACTGAAGGGGTCAGCAACTGGCCAGGCTGAGAGACGGCCAAGGCAAGGGGTTCCCCGGGAGGCCCAGGAGCTGTGCCCACGGGGACTGTGGTGCAACAGGCAGACTGGGGGGAGCTGGGGCCAGTCACCAAACTGAAGGAAGAGCTGACCAGCCAGGAACCAGGAAGCACTGTCCAAGGGCCTTGGCTTCAGGGTCTCTGAGTGACCAGCATCCCAGCTGGAGGGTGCCCTTCCCCAAGGCGTTTGGCTGGCTTGCCTTGTGATCCGTAGGTGCCCTGACCAAAGGAGGAGAGGGGGGTGGGAATGCCCAGCTGGCAAAACCAGGGCTGCCAGCAGACGGGCATCCCCAGCTCCTGGCTGGGCAGAATTCTCAGGGTGAGACTGAAAACAACATACCCTCTCTCATGTCTGTCCCTTCGAGCCAGTGCTGTGGTCGCTTCTAGCCTCAGATGAAATCTTGGGCAGTTTTAATACGTTTTAGATCACTCCTAGAAAAGGAATAAACCTCCAGTTACTTTTAGCCACCGTTAACACTCTCAGTTACGGATGAAAATGTCCACTCCGGTGTAAATAAACATCCGAGAACTTCTGTGAAGTTGGGCGCTTCCACTCCCCCAGTTCTGGGCAGCTCAGGCTGGGAGCCTGAGGAGGGGACGGGGGAAGTTGGCTCCTTCTCCCTTTTCTGCGTTGCTCCGCCCCGCAGCCCTCAGGCTGTCTGTCTTCTCTGAGTTTAGAGCTGTCAGGAGGAAGGAGGGCTTGCTCCCCTCTGGTACAGAAGACCTGGCACCAGGCTCTCCGGCCTGGGCCGGTGTGTAGAGCTGACTCCCTCCGCTCTCCAGGGTTTCCTAAATGAAAACCTGCAGCTGCAGGGCCTCTCCTCCAGGTGGCTTCGTGACTGTTCTCTCAGCCCTGCGGATGCAGCCTGGGTCCCATGGCCCCTCCCAGCTCTCCTCCTGGCCAGACTCTCACCCCCTGCCTGACTCCCTGTTGTCCCCACCCTAGTGGGTGTCATTTCCTCCCCGTCTGCCCAGTGCTGCGTGGGCTCACTTTCAGGTGGTGGGAGCTGGCCTCAGGTCTCGGGAGCCCGCAGACTCCAGGCAAAGGGGATCAGGCTCCCTCTGGGTGGCTCTGGAAGCCCCCCTCACTCAGCTGGGGGAGGGGAATGTGGGGTCCCTGCCACCCACTGCTCTATTTGCAGCTGTTGCAGCTTACCTGAAAAGAGACATTTTTGGAGGGGAAGCTCCTGGTCCCTTGGCCACTGCTCCTGTCCACAGAGCTGGGGCCTGGCTTTGAGCTGACGCCGGGGATAGGACAGGCCCCCACTGGATGCCAGCTGACATGGAGGTATGTGCCTGGGCTTTCTGGCTCTTGCAGACCAGGGACAGCACCGGTGTAGAATGGACCCTGAACCCTGCCTGGAGTGGAGTAGGGTTGGGGTGGGTGGCAGTTCCTGACAGCTGCTTAGAGCCCCGTGTCTTCTAGTTCTGCAAGCTTTTCATTTAAAGTTCTAATTTAATTGTACTGGGATCTGCATGATGTGGAGACTTGCTCTGTAGCCTCCTACAGGGTTAATTTATGAAAATGTTCCATGATGCTTGCTGGGTTCAGGGCTCCACATCTGTCTTATTATGCCAGGCTTGCTGTTGTGCTGTTGAAAACATCTGTATACTTCCTAATGTTTGCCTATCCATCACTGAAAATGGTGTATTAAAAATTCCCACTCTGTGGAGTTGTCAGTTTTTGCTTAATATAGCTTGAGTTCATGTTGTTAGATGCGTCCGAGTGTTGTTTTATCTTCCTGGTGAACTGTTCCATTTATCATTATGTGGTAGTGCTCTTGGTCCCTCCAGGTACTTTGGCCTTAAAGTCTATTTTTATCTGACAGTGATTTAGCCATTTCAACCTTATTTTATAATATTTACGTGACATTTCTATTCCTATTAGTTCCCGTCTCCACAGTCTTTTACTTTCAGTCTTATAGTTTTCTTTTGTTTTAGATGTGTCTCTTATAAACAGAGTGTAGCTGGATTTTTAAAAACTCCCACTTGGTGATCTCTGTCATTTAACTCTTTTTAAAAAAAAATTTATTTTATTCAAGTATAGTTGATTTACAATGTGTTAATTTCTACTGTACAGCAAAGTGATTCAGTTATACACATGTATACACTCTTTTTCATATTCTTTTCCATTATGGTTTATCACAGGATATCAAATATAGTTCCCTGTGCTCTACAGTAGGACCTTGTTGTTTATCCATTCTCTATATACTAGTTTGCATCTGCTAATCCCAAACTCCCACTCCATCCTTCCCCACCCCCCTGTCATTTAACTCTTAACCTTTGTTGTGGTCATTGATACATTTGAAATTATTTTTACCTTTTTATTTTGTGCTTTCTCTTTATCTCCTCCTCCTCTTTGACTCTCCTTTCCTGACTTTTTGGTTTTTTTATAAATTTATTTATTTATTTCTGGCTGTGCTGGGTCCTTGTTGCTGCGCGTGGGCTTTCTCTAGTTGTGGCGAGCGGGGGGCTACTCTTTGTTGCGGTGCACGGGGTTCTCATTGCAGTGGCTTCTTTTGTTGCGGAGCACGGGCTCTAGGCATGCGGGCTTCAGTAGTTGTGGCATGCGGGCTCAGTAGTTGTGGCACACAGGCTTAGTTGCTCCACAGCATGTGGGATCTTCCCGGACCAGGGCTTGAACCCATGTCCCCTGCATTGGCAGGCGGATGCTTGACCACTGCACCACCAGGGAAACCCTGACTTCTTTTTGATTGGATCGAGTTGTCTTACCTTTTCCTCTCCCTACTGACTTGGAAATTATGCATTCTATTTCTACTCTTTAATGATTACGCCTAAAATTTTAACACACATGCTTAACAAAGTCTAAAATGACTCTGTATCTCTGCTTCTTCTTGAAGGTCACCCCCTTCTGTGTTATGTTTTTGTCATCCAGTATTTTAGTTTCACCTTTCCTAACCTCTATACTACTCATTATTGTAATTATGGTTTTATATAGTAAATACTCATTTATTTTCTGCATCTCTGATCTTCCTTCTGGTTTTAATTTCTTTCTTCCTGAAGTACATCACTTAGAAGTTCTAGCAGTAAAAACCTGTTGGTAGTAAACTCAATTTTTTCCTGGAAGTCTCTTTATTTTGTGCTCATTTTTGTCATGTTTTCAAATTTTATATAAATAGTGCACACTGTTTCACTCTGCAACCTGCTTTTTTTCTCCTCTCAGCGTTGTTTTTTTTTTTTTTTTTTTTTTTTCGGTACGCGGGCCTGTCACTGTTGTGGCCTCTCCCGTTGCGGAGCACAGGCTCCGGACGCGCAGGCTCAGCGGCCATGGCTCACGGGCCCAGACGCTCCGCGGCATGTGGGATCCTCCCGGACCGGGGCACGAACCCGCGTCCCCTGCATCAGCAGGCGGACTCTCAACCACTGCGCCACCAGGGAAGCCCCTCAGCGTTGTTTTAAGTGAGTTATTCATGTTGTTACATGTAGTTCTGTTTCTTTCATTTTAATTCTTTATAGTATTTCATTATATTAATACAGTACAATTTATCTATCTGTTCTCTTGGAAGAAGACTATTTTTTTATATCTTTAGAATTTTACCTTTTTCTTCTGGTACAGTGCAGAAGTTTACAATCGCAGCAAGTATGTATTTATTCCCATTTTTATAATATTCCCATTTTTATAATATCAATCATCATAGCTTGAAATTAAATTCATGCATCATCACTCATCACAAACAAATGAAATACAGTCATCCACAATCCAACGAGATGCATCCACTTTAAATTGCATCTAAAATTGATTTATCCTTCATCAATTAAAAACGTTTTATAAATGCAATAGAAAAAGAATTTCCAGATTTGTGAAACTAAATGGGGACCAACACTCAGTAGAAGTAATTAACAGAGAGGGTCATAAATTTTTTAAATCTCAGGAACAAAATGTGCAATAGAAATTTATAAACTAGTTTACTTTTGTCAGCCAAATACAACATTATAAACAACAGCTGCATCTGATCCAGAAATTTCCTGTTACTTGGACTCCAATCAACAGAAGAATGAAGAATTATTCTATTATAACTGGTTGGATCATGAACTATTAGCAGTTCCAACTGGTTCATTTAGATGGTTTTTTTTGGTTATGTTCTTACAATTTCTAGTTAATATGGTATATCTAATTATAATAATTTAACTACTTGGAAAGTTAAAGTACATACCAGGAAGGAACATGCCTAGAGAAATACAAACACAATTAAGAAACATAATGTTTTCAACTTGGAAGAAGACTTTCAAGAGAATTTATTTTATAATTATATAAATTATAATTATATTTATTTTATAATAGAAAATATTTATTTTATAGTATAAAATAATTCTATTTATTTTATTTTTTGGCCGCACCGTGCAGCATGTGGGGTCTTAGTTCCCTAACCAGGGATTGAACCCGTGCCCCCTGCATTGGAAGCGTAGAGTTTTAACCACCGGACCGCCAGGGAAGTCCCTCTATTTATTTTATAATTTATTTTATGATAACTGTTATTATTGTATCTTTATTGTGAAAAATTTCAAACAACCATCATAAATAGAATAATGAACCCTGATGTATCCAACCTCAACAAAAGTCAACTCATAATCAATCTGGCTTTATGCATATTTCCACTCACTAGATTATTTTGAAGCAAACCCTACACATAGTATCATTACATCTGTTAATAAACCATAAGGATTATTAAAAGAAACCTCATAATACCATAATAACACATAAAAATTTAATTATTATTAAATATCCAGTCTGTGTTCAAACTTGTAGTTGTTTCATGACTATAATTTAAAAAATATAGTTTGAATCGATTCAAATGAGACCCAATCACTGAGACTGACTGATATGTCTCTTAAGTGTCTTTTAGGGTTCTCTTTTTCTTTCTCTTTTTTCTTTCCTTTTCAAGATTTCCTTACAATTTATTTATTGAGGAAACCAAGGTGTTTGTCCTGTGCAATTCCCCACAATCTGAGCATTGTTGATCTCATCCTGCAGTCTCACTTAGCATGTTCTTCTATCCTCTTTTTTGTCCTCTACATTTGTAGCTAGAGCTAGAGGTCACCTCCTTCTTGAGTCATTTAGTTGAGTATAAAACTCTTTGTTAATGGTTGGTTACGTTTTCTCAGCATTTTGAAGATATTATTCTGCTGTCTTTAGGCTTTGGTTATCGCTATTGAGAGGTCTGAGGTCAGACTATCTGTACTTTGTAGCAATTTATCTTTTCTCTCTGGCTATCCTTGCCCTTAAAGTTCTCCAATTTCATTATTTTTATTTCTCTTACTTACAGCTCATTTTACTCCCTAAATTAGAAGATTCATGTCCTTCATGAATTATGGAAAATTCTCAGCCATTATCTTTTTGAAAAACTGTTCTTTCTCCTCTTCTTTCCATACATTCCTTCAGGAACTTCTATTAAGCAGAAGTTGGACCTCTCATTCTGTCCTCCATGTCTCTTATCTTTTCTTGCAAAATTTCCATCTCCATCTCTCCCGAGTGGCACTCTCAGGAATTTCTTCAGACTTATTTTCCAGTTCACTATTGCCCTCTTCAACTGACTTGTCCATTGAGTTTTGCATTTCAATAACCATTATTTTCCATCCTATAAACACTATTTGGTTCATTTTTAAGCAAGCCTAGTAATATATTTTAATAGCATCTTGTTCCTATATCATGCTCTGACTCCTTTTATTCTTTGATGATCTTCAATGTAATTACTTTACAATCTGTATCTACCCGTTCTGTTGTCTCCAATTCTTGGGAGTCTGGTTCAGTGGTGCCTCATCTCTGTTGCCTTTTGCTCACAATGGCTTGTTCCTTGCTTGCTCTGTGGGTCTGGACTGCACATCCCTGTGGGTGGGGCCTTAGCTATAGAACACATGCAGCCCATACTGAGGGTGGGTTCCCTAAAGGACCCCTCTACAGTTGCTTTTGCCAGATACCCCAGGGATGTTCACAGCACAGAACCGCTGTTTACTTGTTTCTCAGCAGTGGGTTCCTGGAAAGTCAATGCATGAGGGCAGGCCTGTGGCTGTGTATCCCCATGGGCACGTTTTAAGACAATTTGAGACAAATTCTTTTGTATCCCCCCCCTTTTTTTGCCACTGGACAGATTTTTGTGTATTCTTTGAAAGTGAAAAACTTTAAGGCTCCTAGCTTTCTATGAGGGCAGGTGCTCAGTTCTAACCCCCCTCTGCTGTGCTCCGGCTTCTCTTGCCTTCATGGTTATTGAAATGCAAGCCCTTTGGAAACTGCTAACCTCCCCCATCCAAGGCAGCCGAAGTGTTAGCCCCCCTCCCTTTTTTTTTGGACTTTGGTTTTCTCGCTGTGGTAGAATAATGTCCCTCACCGCAAAGATTTCTGCATCTTAATCTCCGGAACCTGGGGATATGCTAGAGGACATGGCAAAGAGGGAATTGAGGGTGCTGATTATCTGGGTGGGCCTGATAGAAGGAATCACAGGATCCATATAAGTGGGGGAAGGAGGCAGAAGAGGATCAGAGGGTGGTGTGACTACAGAAAAATGGTCAGAGGAAGGCAACGCTGGCCGTGAAGGTGAGGTTGGGCCACAAGCCAAGGAATGCAGGTGGCCTCCAGAAGCTGAAAAAGCTACAGAAGTGGATTCTCCCATAGAATGCAGCCCAGTGAGACCAGTGTTGGACTTCTCACCCTCAAAACTATAAGTACATAAATCTTATGTTGTCTTCAGCCACTAAGTGTGTGGTCATTTGTTTATGGCAGTGATAGAAAATGAACACACTCTCCAAAATGTTTGGCTCTAGGTCTTGTTACTTTTCTGTGGACCCGTCCATGTATTTAAAAGGACATTGATTATATTTCTTGCAGCATTTCTGGGTATTCCATAGCAGGGTATTTTTGCTCTGCAGTCTATCACGTTGCTGTAAGCAGAAGCCCCTGCCTTCACTGTGGAAAGATTCATTATATCTTTGTTCCCAGGCCTGTTTTGTTTGGGTCCCTGCATTGTATTCTCAATCCACAAATGTATCCTGTCATGGGAGCATCAGGACGAGGAGGAGATTAGTCCACACTTCCTCCTGGGATGCCTTTTGGAACAGACACAGATATGGGCAGAGAGGCTATGAACTAGAATGACCTTGTCCCAAGGTCAGTGTCACACATGACTGCTCTGGTTAAAGGCCCATCCCTGTTAAAGGGACGATTGTAGAGAGGGGAAGAAGACTGTAGTCACGACCGGATGCTTTGTGTTATATCAAGGCTCTAATTTAGCTCTTGGATAATAAAAATCTTCTCTAGAACTCTCTGGTTTGTTTCACCCTTGGACTCTGCAGAGGAGCCGGTTCTGCTTTGGCCATCAGGTGGGTGGAGAGCAGGAGCAGAGGTCTCTGCAGAGAGAGGGAGTGAGCGCGGGTCCCCGGGACAGATTGTGTTGTGAGTGTAGTAGAACCACGAGCGCTCTTGGTACCCAGCGTGGGTTTTAAAATGTCAGGCATGTGGCAGGTGGTTCTGTTAATATTACCACACATGGATTCTAAATTACAGCCTCCGTGAGAGCCTAGGATTACAGCAATCCTTGCAGAACTACCTCCCTGCCCAGTTCCCCAGGGCCTGAGTGGGACCAGAGAGGAAATGTCCAGGGGACCCCAGCTGGGACGTGATGTCAAGACAGCCCCCAGGGACCTCCAGGGGTTCGAAATTGCCTTCTGTGTGAAAGAAGGTAGGGCCAGAAGATTTTTCATTCAAAATTCTATTTTTAAAAAGGAAACAAAACAGTGTTTCTGCTTTTGGTAGAGATGGAGAGAAGTAACACCCTCCTCCAGGGTGTGGAAGCAATTTCCATAAATAGATGATTCCCGAGGAGTGGCGTGGGGGGTCCCTGAGCAAAGAATCTTGCCTCAGGGAGGGAGGCCCTGGGGAGCCCTGTGAGGGTGACCCATCTTAGGGAGCAGGTGGCATCTGCTCAGCTCCAGAGTCTGAGTCCCCTGTCACCTGCGTCCTGAGCATCGTTGCCAGATGGGCGTCCCCCAGCCCTGCTCCCATCCTCACCCAACCCGAAGCTCCTGGGATGGGAAGTAAGACCCCTGAGACGCCTCCCAGCTTTGTTGCAGACAGATGAAGCTTGGGTCTGTCCAGACCTCAGTGCTGTCCAGCTCTTGACCTTGGCGAGCACTCAAGGACCTTGAGGGCTTTGCATAAACACAGGGATAGGAATCGCTACTTTGCTGGGTCGAAGATTAAATAAGATCATTTCCGCAAAGCATCTGGCCCATAGCTGGACTCAGAAAAGGCTCACTCTGTGTGTCTTTCCCTACATTGCTTAATGGAGAGGCCTCACAAAATCACTGCTTGATACAATTTGCAGCTGATTCCACATGAGGGTGGGGAAATAGTCGAGTTCTGAGTCCTGGTTCAGCGTGGTGGCCGAGGACAGGAACACAGTGTACCATTAAGTTTGGTCCTGGGGGACTAAGCCATTACGAAGTCATGGTCCAGATGGGAAATAAGGTCCAGGAGGTGTTGGAAACCACTCAGGCTGGGTGTCGGGCACCTGTCTGGCTTGGCCCTGGCTGCACTGCTGACAAGCTGTAGGACTTTGTGAAGTGACTGGATCTCCCAGGCCCAGGACTCCCCAGCTCGCAGAGTTGTTCTTGGCTACTATCTGGTCCATTGAAAGAAGGTTATAAACCCCAGCTCCTTGGGTCCGCCTTTGACTGGCAGCCCCTGCAGTGCAGCACCTCTGCCTTGCACCCCTCTCCCTTTGAGGTCCTGATGCTGCCCACGGCCTGTCACCTGTCAGGCATCTCTCCGCTGGGGCTGCAGCCGGCTCAGCCCTGACTCCTGCCTGGCCCTACGCTGAAGCTAGTTCATACCACCTGGCTCACAGGAGCTGATCGTATGTTCTTTTTTTAAAAAAATTAATTTATTTATTTTTGGCTGCGTGGGGTTTTTGTTGCTGCATGTGGGCTTTCTCTAGTTGCGGCGGGCTACTCTTCGTTGCAGTGCATGGGCTTATCATTGTGGTGGCTTCTCTTGTTGCGGAGCACGGGTTCTAGTTGCGCGGGCTTCAGTAGTTGTGGCACGCGGGCTCAGTAGTTATGGCTCACGGGCTCTGGAGCGCAAGTTCAGTAGTTGTGGTGCACAGGCTTAGCTGCTCTGAGATGTGTGGGATCTTCCCGGACCAGGGCTCGAACCCGTGTCCCCTGGATTGGCAGGTGGATTCTTAACCACTGCGCCAACAAGGAAGCCCTGATCGTATGTTCTAAGCTAACTTTAGAACCACTGCAGGAGTATTTACACAAAGGAAACTAGCAGATTCTACGGCAATGGCTTCTGATGCCAACTCCCCAGAGTTGGGCCAAACTTCACAGGTTGAAGGCACCGTCTCCCCAAGACGGCCCTCACTTCAGTCTCAGATGCAAGTTCTAGGGTCCCCAGGCCAGGCTCCCTTCTAATCAGCTGGCTACAAATGTGGAGGTTCTCACCACCCCTTCAGGTCTGGTCGTTTGCTAGAACTATTCATAGAACTCAGGAAAATGCTATACTTAGGGTTACAGTTTTTTTATGACACAGGGACCCATATCAGAACAAAGGGAGAGATGCATTAAGGTGTCGTCCCCAGGGACACGTTATCTTCCTGGCACGTCCCTGTGTGACGATATGCAGAGTACTGCTGACCAGGGAAGCTCCCCTGAGCTTTGGTATCGGACTTTTTATTGGGGTTCAATTAAGTAGGCAAGAATGATTGAATCGTTGCCCATGTGATTCCATCTCCATCCCTCCTCCCCTACGCACACTCCCTAACCCCCATCATCACTCGAGGTCCCAACCCTGTAATCACATTGTTGGTTTTTCTGAGTCACCTTGTTAGCATAAACCAGCAGGTGTCATCCAAGGGATCCATTGCTGGTAAGGGGAACGCTTGGGAAATTCCAAGGGTTTCTAAACCCTGGCTGCCCCCAGGAACTAGGGACAAAGGCCAGTCAAATTCTCTATTGCTCAGCTCCAAATCAGCGCCCACGCCCCACGGCATGCGTTTTGGCGCCCCACTCCTGTTTGCCAGCGCGAGCACTGGGCAGGCCAGACTCATCTTCTGCCTCCAGCCGAGGTCAAAGGTTGGTAGCAAGCCTCTGGTCAGGGGTCACCGGTCCAACCAGGGGGGGCGGGGTGGGACGGGTCATAGGATGTGAACCAGGACCCCCTAATCTTCGTCTTACCCGCAGCTACGTACAGGCCTTCACTGGGGCTCCCGGAACCGTGGGCACCCGGATTGGAGGGTCAGCTGTGACAGGGAAGGGATGTCAGCTAAGGGACCAGGTGGGGAGGTTTTCCTTGTGGCTCCATTGAGCCCTTAACACCACAGTTTCCTCCCAGGGAGGCTGATCTTGTCTTTCCTTCTGTAAATTTCTTTGCGGTGTTCTCAGGCTCGCACACAGCAGCACGGCCTGGCCCATGAGGTCTCCTCCCCTCCCGTGACTCCCTGTGCTGAACCTGAGACCGAAGGGCCTGGATCCCTGTATTTTCAGAAATCAAGACACCGATCAACGTTGGTCTCAAAAGCGATAAGTATGATGAAGTACCTACTATGTGCTAGCTCATGAGTAGGGAGAGGTGTAGAAAGCTTCAGGATAGCGCTGTTGGGTAGAAGGAAACTGTGAACCACGTAGGCAATTTAAATTTTTCTAACTGCCACGCTAAAAAAGTGAAAAGAAACAGGCCAAATGAATTTAAATAATGTACTTTATTTAACTCAATATACCCAAACTATTACCATTTCGACATGTAACCAATGTGAAAATTATTAATGAGATATTTCACATTTTTTCAAAATGTTCAAAATCTAGTGACTAGTTTATGCTTATAGCATGTGTCAGCGAGGACCAGCCCCAATTCAAGGGCTCAGTAACCTCCTGTAGCCTGTGGCTGCGTATTGGACAGCACAACTACAAGTTTATTATATGTATAGTTTATATATTTAAAAACTATATATATTAAATATTTATTTCTTTTCTTATACTATTTTGTAATAACTATAAGGGAAAAGAATCTGTAAAAGAATATATATTTATATATATACATATATATAACTGAATCATTTTACTGTGCACCTGAAATTAACAGAACATTGTAAATCAACTATACTTCAATAAAAAATAAAATTATATAGATTACATATTTATCTCTTTGGTATTATATATATGTATAAATATGATATATTTTCTTCTCTGGAGGAAAGATGCTGGGGAAAACCATGTTCAGGAGGCCTGGAGCCTATATCCTGGCTCCACTGTTTGCTGGCAAGTTACCAGCCCTCCTCATCTGTTTCCTCATCTGTGGAATGGAGCTAGTAACACCGACACAGAATTGTTGGGAGGGTTAAACGAGCTACTCTGTGGAATATGGTACAGAACAGGTGATTGGTTAATACATAGCTTGTTCTTTGTTCACAAGGACTTCAAGTCATGACACAGATCCAGATATTAAGTTGGCTTCTGACCCACCTTGACCAGAATTCTAATGAAGAAATCACAAGTTATGTTATGTATCCAGCCAACAAAGATCAGGTTTGTTGTGTAGCAGGTAGAATGCTAGTTCTGTGGGCTGTCAGTGAGGCCCTATTAATGTATCAAAGTTATCCACGGTCAAGCACATCAGGACTTCGCAGAGCCTTAACGTATTGACAGGATGTATTGTGAATCTCTGAAAGTGGGATGTGTCCAGATTCCTTTGACCATGTAGCTTTTTCTATAGAACCCCTCAAGGAGAGACAGGGAACACCTTGGTGGGCTCCCTGCTATTTATATCAATTATAAGAACCAACCACTTGGAGCGTGCCTTAAACTCACTTTACTCCCTTGACTGCACTGGTTTGGGTTTAACACGTTCAGGGCAATTTATGCTGGAATGGAAGGGTTGCCTAAGAGTATGGGCTTTTCAGACAGCTTAGGTGGAGCATGCAAGATTCACAGAGTGGTGCAGTGTTACAGCTGGAAGACTCAAGGCTGCCTGTCCCCCCACTGCCCCTCCCGGCCCCCGCCAGGCACACACCTTGACCACCTCTGTCCCATGGTGCTTCTGTGAACATGGGGGTGCATGTATCTTTTTGAATTGAGTTTTAGTCTTTTCTGGATATATGCTCAGGAGTGGGAGTGCTGGATCATATGGCAACTCTAGTTTTAGTTTCTTTCTTTTTTTGTTTACTGTGCTTTTGCCAAAATTTAGTACTCTAATTTAGATACATTTTAGGCGTTTTGAAATGTAAATTATGGCATCTAGTATACTTTTGCATTTTGTTGCTTATTAGTAATGTTGCACATATTTTATTTTTATTTTTTAACATCTGTATTGGAGTATAATTGCTTTACAGTGGTGTGTTAGTTTCTGCTTTATAACAAAGTGAATCATTTATACATACACATATGTTCCCATATCTCTTCCCTCTTGCGTCTCCCTCCCTCCCACCCTTCCTATCCCAGCCCCCTAGGTGGTCACAAACCACCGAGCTGATCTCCCTGTGCTATGCGGCCGCTTCCCACTAGCTATCCACCCTACGTTTGGTAGTGTGTATATGTCCATGCCACTCTCTCGCTTCGTCACGGCTTACCCTTCCCCCTCCCCATATCCTCAAGTCCCTGTTCTAGTAGATCTGTGTTTTATTCCCATCCTCCCCCTAGTTTTAGTTTCTTAAGGAACCTCCATACTGTTCTCCATAGTGGCTGCACCAATTTACATTCCCACCAACGGTGTAGGAGGGTTCCCTTTTCTCCACACCCTCTCCAGCATTTGTTATTTGTGGACTTTTTTTTTTTTGGGGGGGCCATACCACGTGGCTTGCGGTATCTTAGTTCCCTGGCCAGAGATTGAACTCGTGCCCCGTGCAATGGAAGCGTGGAGACTTAACCACTGGACGGCCAGGGCAGTGCCTATATGTGGGCTTTTTAGTGATTGCTCTCGCCAACGTTGAGTGGCTCTGCTGGCACTGTGTGCTTCTCAACTTTGGCAACCACAGACCTTAGGTGTGTGCGACGCACTGGCAAAAACATACGTGGACTGCTGCAGGCTCCGCGCCCAGGTGGGAACAGATACTGCCACGTGGGGCCCCCCTGAACTGCTCAGAGCCCCTGGCTGGGCTTCGGCCCCTCCTCCCAGGCTCCCAGGAGGCCTCACTCGTGCCTGTAGACGGTTCTCGGGGTTGCTGCTCTCCTGAATCCTGTCTGGGTCGCTGGCTGCTCACAAGGCGGGGCTGTTGCTGCCGCATCCCTGCCCTGGACGCCGCCTCTTTGGGGGCTGCTGAACTTGGGGGCCCGCTCGCCAACTGCCCCGCCGCGTGGAGCTCGCCCAGGTTTGGTTTAGAAATGGGGAGAAGGCCCCTCTCCCACTCTGAGCCCAATCTGTCGGCTCACCTTGAGCCTCTGAAAATAGGAGCCTCCCGCCTTCCTGTCTCTCCTGCTTCGGCCCTCAGCGACCCTGACAGCTGTCTCCTTAAATGCCTGCGGCGTCTCTGGCTGCATCTCCTTGAGAACAAGCAGTTGGGATTTCCCAGGACCTTCGCAGTCCTTGGCTGTCTCAGTCCTCACCACAGCCCCCGGATGCTCGTTACCCCACTTTTCATATGAGAAAACCGAGGCTCAGAGATACGGCAGTCAGTGCTCGTTCAAAAATCATAATGACGGCGAGTCCCAGGTCTGGGTTTGAATCCACCTTGTCCATGCAGTCCACAGGGATTTATTGAGCACCTACTGTGTGCTGTCTGCATCCAAAGCCCACGCTCTTCCTACACTGCCTGCTGCCTCTCAAAGTGCTGCCCAGGAGGGGGTCAGAGCAGGAGGCTTGGGGTGGGGATGGGAGGGGGTGGGGGCCAGGCCCGGGGGGAGGTGCTTGTGCCCTGTCTCACCACTAGATGGCGCTGCTGTCTCGGCCGCCCAGCCTGTGCTGGGGGGAGCCGCGTCCAGCCCGACAGCCGCTATGGGCCTAGTTGTTCACGAAAGCAGGACAGCCCTGGCCATGCTCGGGGAGCCCTTTAAAGAGGCCAGCAAGCCACCCCTGAGAAGTTCTCGTTCGTGGAAAGCTGGAGCCTGAGGGGACTCTGAGACTCCCCCGCTCCTTCCTGCATTTTGGTTTCTCAGAAGTTCCAGCTGTGGAGGGTTCAGAAGGCCCAAGAACGTGCTGGAGGATCGACCCTAAGCCCAACTTCTGGTAGGAGGTCGATGGGGATAATCCTGGAAGCCTGGGGTTAATTTGGGGGGCTTCCCCCCATAAACTTAATTTAAAAACGTTTCAAGCCTACAGAAGAGTTGAAAAAATAGTACAATGGGGAATTCCCTGGTAGTCCAGTGGTTAGGACTCTGTGCTTCCACTGCAGGGGGCGTGGGTTTGCTCCCTGGTGGGGGAACTAAGATCCCGCATGCTGCACAGCAGGGCCAAAAAAAAAAAAAAAAAAGGTACAGTGAACACCCTTTTCTACCTCACCTAGATCACTGCTTAACATGTGGACACAGCAGCTCGATCTCTTTCTCCCTTGTGCGTGTGTGTGAAACACGTGAAAGTCAGTTGTAGACAGGACACTCCTCACCCTCCCCCCATCCGTTCACCTCAGCTTGCCTCTCCTAAAAGCAAGGCCATTCCCTCACTTAACCATGATGCTGTCTTTTGTGGTTTTACTTTTTAAGAAAAGAAAGGAAGGAAAAATGTATCTGGCTTAAGAACTTGAAAAATCTCCAGTGAGATATTGTTGCCAAGAGTGAAAACATTAAGACGCCTAATGTTTAAAAGATTCATCCCTGGGAGTTCCCTCGTGGTCTAGTGGTTAAGATTCTGCACGTTCACTCTGTGGCCTGGGTTAAATCACTTTGCTGTGCAGCAGAAATTTTTAAAAAATTTCTTTTAAATTGAAGTATAGTTGATTTACAATGTTGTGTTAATTTCTGCTGTACAACAAAGTGACTCAGTTATACATATGTATACATTCTTTTTTATATTTTTTTTGTTATGGTTTATCCCAGGGTATTGAATATAGTTCCCCGTGCTATACAGTAGGACCTTGTTGTTTATCCATCTTAAACCACAAGTCTGTTCTCTACATCTGTGAGTCTGTTTCTGTTTCCTAGATAAGTTCATTTGTGCCATATTTTAGATTCCACATGTAAGTGATATCGTATGGTATTTGTCTTTCTCTGTCTGACTTGCTTCACTTAGTATGATCATCTCGAGGTCCATCCATGTCACTGCAAATGGCATGATTTTATTCCTTTTTATGGCTGAGGAGTATCCCATTGTGTATTTGCTGTACAGCAGAAATGAACACAACATTGTGAATCAACTATATTTCAATTAAAAAAAAGATTCATCCCTCTTTCACTTGCTTTGAGAGAAGTTTTCAGCTGGACGGCGGACTGGGCTTGCTGTGCCTGAGGACAGGTCTGTGTCTGACCCACCGGCAGAGGGTGAATTCACGGAAGACAGCCCCTGGGGCCCTGACTGGGCGGGAGCTTTGTGCTGGCTCAGCGCCAGACTAGGGCCCAGGACATTCTTAATGCAGACCCTGCCCAGGGCAGCTTCCAGGAGCAGGAAGGGGCTCAGCTGCCCCCAGGATTCCAGCAAAGGGCCTGGGAGGGTGACTCTGAGAATGAATGGTGGCTGAATGTCCTTTTCTGTATCAGAGAGCTGGGATGGGGATTAAACTCTGCCCCTGCCTAAAGAGAGCAGGGAGCGGGAGCTCTGGACAGGGGGCTTTGGAGCCAGATTTTCTTTGTGGAGACGATGGGGAGGGGGCGGGGCACAGAGCTGGGCTGAGGCCTGCTGTTCCGGACCCCAAGCTGGAGCTGGCTGCACATAGCAGTGGGGGTGGGTGGGGCTGAGGAGCTGCTGTCTGCTGGGAAGAAAAAGTTCCCTTTAGCACATGTGGACCCCAGCTTGAGTGGAATCTTCTAGGTACAACTATCCTAAGCATTTCCCCGGCCATGGGGCTGTCTGTTACAACCGCTGGGGCCTTGATGGAGGACAGGCAGGCCCTTGGGAAGTCAGGGACCCCCTCTGTGTGGCTGCTTACAGGTTCAGTGACCTCCGAAAGGAGTTTCTGAGTTTCTGTCCCTCCAACCTGTCCTGGTCAATCCCTCTCAATCACACACAAGGCCAAGCCTGGTTTCCTGACCTTATGACGTCTGAGTGACACACACACAAACACACAGTTCTAAAAAAAAAAAAAGAACGCACAGCTACATCCAGGAATGCACCCAGGCATTACAAAACTTCCAGGAATTCATTCCCATGAATTGGGCATTGATCTGGCACTGATTGGGATGGGGTCTTGGTGGCATCTGGTCCCACCCTGGTTGCAGGGGCCAGAGGGGCTCCTGGTCCATGTGCTTTACCCCACAGCCTTTCAGGTGTCCCGATGGACCTTTCTTTGGTGGTCTCTCCAGAGTGAGGGGAGAAGGGGCCACCTTTGCGTCCTCCTGGACAATGCTGTTAGGTTGCAAGCCCGTGCCTCCTGGTGTGCCCTTTTTCAGCTCTGTGCTCTGAGGCAGGGTTATTTCTGGGGAAATAAACAGCCAGGGACATGGAGCAGCTGGTTGCCTTCCTTTTCTTAGCAGCCCAGTCCTAATTTCTCTGCAAACACACCGCCATCCACTTTTGCCCACCACGTGTGAGGTCAGACCAGGAGGGAATTCAGTAACAACCTTTCCTTGGGTTCATGTCTTGGTGGGCCTGGCCATAATGGTCTCCCGGGGTAGACAGATGACTCACTGCTGGACCCTGGGAATGTCAGCCCTCCCTTACACGCTCGAGGTGAAGCTGATGAGTAATCAGAGCCGAAGTGACACCTAAGGGTGCTTGGCTACTGCCACAGAGGACTGATTCTCCAACTTTTGGGTCTCAGAAGCTCACTAAACTCTTAAAATTATATAAGACCTGGAAGAGCTTTAGAGGATGTGGATTATATCTATAGATATTTAGCATCTTAAAAATGAAAACAGAAACTTTAAAACCATTCATTCCTTTCACTGAGTGCTCAGCAACCTAAAACAATCATGTATATATATATATAGACTGCTATACCCAAACCTCAATGACAAACCAAAAATCTATAATAGGTATACACACAAAAAAGGAAAAGTAATCCAAACACAACACTAAAGAGTCATCAAATCACAAGAGAAGAGAACAAGAGAGGAAAGGGAAAAAAAGACCTACAAAAACAAATCCAAAACCATTAACAAAAATGACGATAAGAACATACTGTGCATATCAATAATTATCTTAAATGTAAACTGATTAAATACTCTAACCAAAAGACCTAGACTGACTAAATGGATACAAAAACAAGACCCATATTTATGTTGTCTACAAGAGACCCACTTCAGACCTTTCACCGAGAGCTTTTATTCTCTGACCCTCAGAATCCTCAGCTGCTTTTAAGTGCGTCCACTGCCGTTGGTCACTTTTGCTCTCCTCCCAGAAGCTGCAGGCTTTAGGACCCTCCACCCCTCCAATACGCAGGCACATGCAGCAAAAGGCTCGCTCCTATGGTGCAGCTGTCTTAGTGAGAAAAAACTATGATGAGGTCACCTAAGTGTTTCTCGCTAAAGTGTGCATGACTGCCAGCCCCAGAGCTGCCAGGAAAAACCTGACTGGAAGAGGAGGCATGCTCAGACAAATACTTCTCTCCCTCTCTGGCTTTTCTAGCCATGTGACAATAGAAAGAACATTCTACCCACCTGTGGGAGTTACTGTGGTGTTTTCGACTTCAATTTCCTGGACTCTTTCTTCCCTTCAGAGCTGCTTCTCCTCTTCCACTTCTAGGCCTTGAAAAAGACTCTCCCAACCCCACTAGTGTGGTGGGAGGCCCCAGAAGTGGGGCTTGAGTACTGTCTCCAGAACCTCAAATTTTAGCACCACTGTTTCCTGTCAGTGGAATCTGAAACCTTTCATCCCCAGTTTACCTTTAAACCACTGGTCTAAACTGTACTTTGAATGCCTCTTTGACTCATGCATGTAATGTCACTCAGATTCACTGAGTTACGCAGTTTTCCCCAAGGCTGACGCTCTTCATCAGACAATATAAAAAAAAAATCACATTCGAGAACACTGCCACCCATCTCAACAGAAACATCCTCAAATATTTGGAGGCTGTCAAGCTCAGGACGGCAGAGACGAGTTTTGCAAATTTCTAATTTTTGCTTGAATGCTCGGATTTTTTCATTGGTGGCAAATTCTGTCATTGTTTCCCTTGAAATGACAAGCTCACTTTGTTCCTTTTCGAAGAAATATCTGTCAAATACCCAAGTCTGAATAACCATTGTGTGTTTGTCATTCTTTTAATTCACATGAGATTTCATTCTTTCAAGTTATTGAAAATGTTAGTTTCAAAATGTTACTTTCAAAAATGTTATTGCAGGGCTTCCCAGGTGGCGCAGTGGCTGAGAGTCAGCCTGCCGACGCAGG